>NC_090382.1:70219093-70524334 GCF_036365525.1 Heterodontus francisci | reverse complement strand
TCCCAGGACAGAGGTGGGCAACCGTACACATGCTCCAAAGGTACATGGGGTTGGCTGTACCCAAGCTTGCCAGGAACCCATGGCTCTTGTACCCAAGCTCTCCAAATACAGTGGGTTATCTGTAACCAGGCTTTCCAGGTATACAAGGGCACTTCTACCCGAGCACTCCAGGTACACAATTTGGGGCTATTACATGGGCTCTCGGGTTTACACGATTTGGGGGCGTGTACGTGGGCTCTCCGGTTTACACAAGTTGAAGGCGGGAGCACCTACTTTTTGTGCAGGCTTAGTTTCAAGAGCGCTGGCTGGGTGGATGGTAACAAAAGAAAGAATGATGCTCACAGTGTTTTCCCTTATTCAGTACAGAATAATGAGCTGCAGAATTTGTGGGTGTGATAATGGGGAAAAATGAAACAGAATGAAGTTTGCAAAGGTGTTTTTACTTTTACCCGAGTTCTACTCAGTGGCCGAGCTAGGGTCGAAGGATTGGGGTTAGCCTATGGGATGTGCCCTCTGTGAGCAGCTCCACCCCTCTGCTTCCTTCTCCCAATGTGGTTCTTCCTCCGTTCTAAGCGGGTGGTTTTCAGGGCCAGAGATAAAGTGGGTATCTCTGCTGGCCAAGGGTTCAGCAGGGACAGATGCAGGAAAGGGACCTAATGGGGAACTGGTGAATGCTAACGTAACCTAATCAGAAGGGTGGAGCAGGCGCTGTACAGACTTGAAGGCTGGACGTGGAAGTCGAGGATGGACAGCACATATTCCTGGGAGCAAAATGGAGGTAGGCCTCCAATGCTGCGTTTGCCAAAACTCAAAATGGACTGGGAGGCATAATGCATCCCGAGCTTTCACTGGCTCTGTGTTTGCCACTACTGAATTTTGTGTGGTTGAACTCTCAAATCATTGAGCTTCTGATGGCTTGCACACAAGTATTGAGCCTTAAGAAGATTCAGGTTAAGTCTGTCCACCTTTACTTATTTAGGTTATTAGCCTAAATGAATGTTCTCAATGTTTCTGTGTTCATTTGTACTCCACATATATCAGAAAAATTGTAGTGCTCTTTTTAAAAACTGTTATTCAATTATTTCCATTGGCAACAAAATGTAAATTGAAACCGTATAGATCAGAAAGTCTTACCATTGGCACAAGGGAAGGGAAAATCTTGATTATAATTGAAGTGGGACCAGTAGGGCAACAGTAGTAGATTATTTAGCATTAGGATATGTTAACCGTCTTAGAGGGAATATGGAAACACTGTAGTTGTGGGGAATCAGGGCATGGTGGGATACTTGGCTATTGTTCTGGGAAAGTTGTACAACCCAGAGCCTAGTTGCCTCCACATCTGTGTAAACATGCTGTCCTTGCTTCACTAATCAAAGAGATAAGGGTACGACTGAGGGACAGGATGCCATAAACTATGGGAGCTGCCAGCCTCCAGGCTGGGGAAGAGATGGCAGGAGAATGTTAGTGGGGCAATACAATCCAGTTTATTGATCAAGCTGCAGATGTGGAATGTGTCGGGGTAGTGTGAACAAATGAGTAATGGTGGTTGTATCCTATAAATGTGTGTTTCAAATTCTGTTTTACAGAAAAGCCTCTGGATGAATTCCAGATATTTCTCCCTTGCACCATGCTTGAATAAAATCTTTATTTACTTTAATCCAGTGGACTCCAGAATCCAGTAATTGCTGAGGAATTATTTACTGTGGATATTTCTTCTGTATTTGGCCCTAGACAAAAACTACGCAAGTCAGAGCACCAATCAGAAAGCTGGATGGAGGGATGTGTGTGATGCTGCTGATCAGGAGAAACATTATAACAGCACTTTCTAATTCCCAGCCTATCCCCATTTCCCTTAATACCCTTAGTATCCAGAAATCTGTCAATCTCTGTCTTGAATATACTCAATGACTGAGCATCCATGGCACTCTGGGATAGAGAATTTCAAAGGTTCAGAACCACTTGAGTGAAAACATTTCTCTCATCTCAGTTCAAAGCGGCCTCAGTTCGAATATCTTGATACTTTGACCCATAGTTCTAAACTCTCCAGCAAGGGAAAACATCCTCCCAGAATCTAGCATTAAGAATTTTACATCTTTCAATGAGATTACCTCTTATTCTTCTAAACACTGGGGAAATATAGGCCTAGATGATAAATCTCTCCTCATGGGACAATACCCCCCCCCCCATCTCAGGAATTAGTCTAATGAATCTGCATTTCACTCACTGTAAGGGTAAGTATATCTTAGGCAAGTATATCCTTCCTTAGGAAAGGAGACCAAAACTCCGGCTGTGGTCTCACCAAGGCCCGACATAACTGCAGTGAGGCTTCTTTATTTCTGCACTCCAATTTTTTTTGTAATAAAGGCTAACATGCCATTTGTTTTCCAAATTGTTTACTGTGCTTGCATGTTACCTTTCTGGGATCCTTGTACAACAGGGTTGTCCAACCTTTTCATGAGGGGAGGTGGGGCACATTACAATTTTTGTCTTACACAGGGGCTGGTGACACAGTTTCAGAAAGAAAGGCATTAAAACATTATCTTACTATTAATCAAAACAAAAACAAATGTGCATTTTTGTGAAGAAGCTTTAAATGGGAAGATTAATTTATTGATTTACTTTCTCATCACTATGTTGGACACTGATTTAGTGAGATGCCTGGCATTCTTTTGCTTGCACAAGTAGTGATGCTTGCCTGCATACTTGTAGCGATGTGGAATTTTCTGGATAGATGTCCATTTGTCAGGATTGATCTTGATCACTCTTTCTCCCTCTGTTTCTCTCTCTCTCCCTGTGATCCTCCCTCTTTGAGTTGTTCACACCTCTCTGTGTTGTTCCCCCCCATCTCTGTGTTGTTCCCCCCTCTCTGTGTTGTCCTCGCTCTATTTACCCCCTCTCCCTCCTTTCTCTGTCCCCGTCTTTCTCTCTCTGTCCCCCCTCTCTCTGCCTCTCCCATTTCCCTCTCTCTGTCCCCCCTCTCTTTCTCTCTGCTCTCTCTCTCCCTTTCTTCTCCCCCTCTCTCTCTTTGCGCCCCCTCTCTCTCTCCCTCTCTGTTCCCCTTTCTCTCTGGCCCCTCTCTATCCCTCACTGCTCCCTCTCTCTGTCCCATCTCTCTCTCTCTGTACCACTTTCTCTCTGTTTCCCCCTCTCTCTCTGTTCCCTCCATCCACTCTCTCTCTCTCCCTGTCCCCCTCTCTCTTTCTTTCTCTCTCTGATAGCTGCAAGGAGCGGGAGGGCTGAGCACAGCAGCTTTGTGGTTGGTCTGTTTTTTCAAAAAAATCGTGCTGTCAGTTTCATCGCTGACATCGGGACAAGTGGTTTCCCAACTTAGGACAGATTTGGAGTCTTCCAGCATCCTTTTAAAAAAATGTCAGAACCTGCCGGAAGACCCGGAATCTGTGCGCAGTTGGGAACCTGCCGTTTCAGCTGTGAAACGGACACAATTTTTAAAAAATCCGGCCTAGTAAAAGAAGACAATGGAAAATTTCTCATCTTTGAAACACATCTGCAGGCTGGATACATAATACATAAGAGCAGGAGTAGGCCATTCGGCCCCTCATGCCTGCCCTGCCATTCAATAAGATCATGGGTGATCTACCCCAGACCTCAACTACTCTTTCGTGCCAGCTCCTCATAGCCCTCAACTCCCCGATATTTCAAAAATCTATCTACTTTCTCTTTAAATACTTTCAGTGATCTAGCCTCCACAACTCTCTGGGGTAGAGAATTCCAGATGTTCACTACCCTCTGAGAGAAGAAATTCCTTCACAACTCAGTTTTAAATGAGTGTCCCCTTATTCTGTAACTATGTCCCCTAGTTCGAGATTCCCCCACTAGTGGAAACATCTTCTCAACATCTACCCAGTCAAGCCCCCTGAGAATCTTGTACGTTTCAATAAGATTACAACACATTCTTCGAAACTCTAATGAATAAAGGCCTGATCTGTTCAGCTGTTCTTGATAAGTCAACCCCTTCATTCCAGGAATCAACCTAGTAAATCCCTTTTGAACTGTCTCCAGTGCCAGTATATCCTTTCTTAAATACGCGGACCAAAACTGTACACAGTACTCCAGGTGCGGCCTCACCAACACCTTGTACAGTTGTAACAAGACTTCCATATTTTTAAACTCCAAACCCCTAGCAATAAAGACCAAAATTCCATTTGCCTTCTTAATTACTTGCTGCACCTGCATGCAAACTTTTTATGTTTCATGCGCAGGAATACCCAGATCCCTCTGTGCTGCACTTTTTTGGAATATCTCTCCATTTAAACAATAGTCTGCCTTTTGATTCTTCCTACCAAAGTGCATAACCTCACACTTTCCTACATTAAACTGCATCTGCCAAGTTTTTGCCCATTCACTCTACCTATCTATATCCCTTTGCAGATTCCTTATGTCCTCATCACAACATGCCCTCCCACCTATTTATATATCATCAACAAATTTGGATATATTACACTCTGCCCCCTCCTCCAAGTCATTAATATAGATAGTAAATAATTGAGGCCTCAGGACTGATCCTTGCAGCACTCCACTAGTTACGTCTTTCCAACTTGAAAAAGACCCAATAATCCCGACTCTCTGTCTTCTGTGAGTTAACCAATCCTCAATCCGTGCTAATACATTACCCCCAATACCGTGAGCTCCTATCTTGTGCAATAATCTTTTATATGTCACCTTATCCAATGTCTTCTGGAAATCCAAATATACTACATCTACCAGTTCCTCTTTATCAACTCTGCTTGTTACATCCTCAAAGAACTCTAGCAAATTTGTCAAACATGATTTCCCTTTCACAAAACCACGTTGACTCTGTTTGATTGCATTAATCTTTTCTAAATATCTTGCTATTTCTTCCTTAATAATGGATTCTAGCATTTTCCCAACGACTGATGTTAGGCTGACTGGCCTATAGTTTCCTGCTTTTTGTCTCCCTCCCTTCTTGAACTGGGGCGTCACATTAGCAGTTTTCCAACCCGCTGGGACCCTCCTGGAATCTAGTCAGTTCTGGAATATTTCGACCAATGCCTCCACTATCTCTGCAGCCAGTTCCTTTAGAACCCTTGGTGATAGGCCATCAGTCCTGGTGACCTGTCTGCCTTTAGTCCCATTAGTTTGTCATATACTTTGTCCCTTGTGATAGAGACTGTTACAAGATCTTTCCTCCCATTAGCTCCTTGCTTATCTGATATCTGTGGGATGTTTATAGTGTCCTCCACCATGAAGACTGATGCAAAATATTGGTTTAAATTATCTGCCATTTCCCTGTTCCCCATTGTCAATTCTCCAGTCGCATCCTCCAAGGGTCCCACGCTCACTTTAGCTACTCTCTTTCTTTTTATATACCTGTAGAAGCTCTTGCTGTTTGTTTTTATATTTCTTGCCAACTTACTTTCATAATCAATTTTCTCCCTCTTTATTAGCTTTTTAGTCATCCACTGCTGGTTCATAAAAATTCCCAATCCTCTGGGCTACCACTAGTTTTCGCTGCTTAGTTTTTGATTGGATACTTTCCTTGACCGCCTTTGTTAAACACGGGTGGTTCATCCTTCTCATCGAGTTCTTCTTTTTGACCGGGATAAATTTTTGCTGAGCATTATGAAATATCTGCTTAAATGTCTGCCACTGCTCATCCAGTGACCTTCCCCTCAGTTTATTTTCCCAGCCCGCTCTAGACAACTTTCTTCATACCTCTGTAATTGCCCTTGTTTAAGTTGAGGACATTGGTTTGAGATCCGAGTTGCTCACCCTCAAACTGAATTTGAAATTCTATCATGTTGTGATCACTACCCCCTAGAGGATCCTTAACTACAATATCTCTTATTAATCCTACCTCATTATACATTACTAGATCTAAAATAACCTGTTCCCGGGTAGGTTCTGCAACGTATTGCTCTGAGTAATAATCCCTGATGCACTCTACAAATTCGTCTTCCATGTTACCTCTGCCAATCTTATTTGTCCAGTCAATAAGTGGATTAAAATCACCCATGACAATTGTAGCGCCCTTCTTACATGTCTCCATTATTTCCTGATTTATACTTTGTCCTACAGTGAGGCAACTCTTCGGGGGCCTATAGACAACTCCCACCGATGACTTCTTCCCCTTGCTATTTCGTATTTCCACCCAAACCGATTCCACATCACAATCTATTACACCTATATCATTACTGACCACTGCACTGATACTTTCCTTTATTAAACAAAGATGGAAACCTTTGGGCTGGTTCCTGGCCCGCGGGCCATATGTTGGACAACCCTGGTGTACAAGGACACCCAGGTCCCTCTAAATCGCAACATTTCCAAGTCTCTCATCATATAAAAAAAATTCCGACCAAAATGGGTAACTTCACATTTCTCAGGATATTCTCTCTACAACGTTGTGCCTGCTCACTTAAACTGTCTACATCCCTTTGCAGCCTCTTTGCATCTTCCTTGCAGTTTACTTTCATACCTAGTTTTGTATCATCTGCAAACTTGGTTATATTACGCTCCGTTCCCTCATCTAAGTCATTGATATAGATTGTAAATAGCTGAGGCTGAAGCAATGATCTTGCAGTACCCTGCTGGTTACAGCCTGCCAACCCAAAACTGACTCGTTTTCTGTCCGTTAACCAATTCTCAATCCATGCTAATATTATTACCTCCAATCCCATGAGCCCAAATTTTGTGTAATAACCTCTTGAGTGGCATCTTGTCGAATGCTTTTTGAAAGTCCATATGTACTACATCCACTGGTTCTCCCTTATCTACCCTGCTAGGGGGAGAAATTTATTTGCAGAACGCCACTTCTAGCAGTGCAATGCAAAATTACTTTGATTTCTTGATGCCAGGCAGCCTGCAGCCGGGGAATTGACATAGTGGGCATAGCACTGCTGAAATGGTGCTACATGAACAAATTTCACCCCCTTACAGATAGGGCTGACTTTCATCCTGGTGACGGGAATCCTGGCAGCAGGCCAGAAGGTGGGGCAAGACTACACCTCGGCCCTGTTTTGGACCCCTGGTGGAATTCCACGGCAGGCAGCCAATTAACTGCCTGCCATCAGGGATGCTGTCCCTTTAAGGGACAGGTTCCTGCCTCCAGAGCTGCCAACCAATTGGGAGGGCTGGCAGCTCAGCAGTAATATCAGTGCTACTGCGAGTGTTGGCCACTGTTGGTACTGAAGGAAGCCTGCAGTGGCGAAGATGACCATTGCCACCAGGAGGAGGCCCTCCATGGGCCGTGGATTGCCAACAGAGGAGGGACTCCCAGGGGCCTCACTCTGGAGGGTGCCAGGTCTCATGTGGTGGTGTTTCCACATGGTGGTGGACCCCTTATATGGCCACTTTAGTGGCTCAATTGGCCTTGGGCGGGAGGACCATCCTCCAACTTCCCTGCCGCGGACAAAATGGCATGGGGACAGGACAGCATCGGGCACGTTGCTCAATACCACCCCATGCCATTTTGTGTGCCCCCCTGCTTCCTTCCCGACTCCAAGGGCAGGATAAAATCCTGCCCATAGAGTATCAATGACACTGAGGGAGGCTATTTGGCCTATTGTGTCTGCCAGCCAAAAAACTGTGGTTCAGCCTAATCCCACATTCCAGCTCTTGGTCTGTAGCCTTATAGGTTATGGCACTTCAAGTGCAAATCCAAATACTTTTTAAGTGCAATGAGAGTTTCTGCCTCTGCTACCCTTTCAGGCAGTGAGTTCCAGACCCCCACCACCCTCAAGGTGAAAAGATTTCTCCTCAACTCCACTCTAATCTTTCTGCCAATTGCTTTAATTCTATGACCCCAGTTTATTGACCTCTGCCAAAGGAAATAGGTCCTTCATATCCACTTTATCTAATTTTGTACACCTCAGTTAAATCTCCTCTCAACCTCCTCTGTTCTAAAGAAAAGAACCCCAGCCTATCCAATCTTCTGTCATAGCTAAAATTCTCCAGTCCTAGCAACATCCTTGTAAGTCTTCTCTGTACCCTGTCTAGTGTGGTCACATCCTTCCTTTAATGTGGTGATCAGAACTCAACACAGCCATGGCCTAACTAGTGTTTTATACAATTCTGGCATAACCTCCTTGTTGTTATACTTTATGCCTCTGCTCATAAAGGAAAGTATCCTGTATGCCTTCTTAACCCCCTTATCGACCTGTCATGCGGATGTACACTCCAAAGCTCCTCTGTTCCTCTACACTTCTCAAAATTTAACCATTTATTGTGTATTCCCTTGCCTTGTTTGCCCTCCCAAATACATTATCTTACACTTCTCTGGGTTGAATTCCATTTGCCACTTTTCTGGCCACTTGGCCAGTCCATTGATATCATCCTGCAGTCGACAGCTTTCTTTCCAACTATCAACCACACGATCAATTTTTATATTATCTGCAAAGTTCTTAATCATGTCCCCTACTTTTAAGTCTGTCATTGATATAAACCATAAAAAGTGAGGAACTGTGGAACCCCACTGCAAACAGCCTTCCAGTCACAAAAACACCTGTTGACCATTACCCTTTGTTCCCTGCCACTGAATTAATTTTGGATCCAACTTGCCACTTGTTTGAATCCCATGGGCTCTTACTTTTCTGGCTAGTCTGCCATGTCGATCCTTGTCAAAAGCCTTGCTAAAATCCATGTAGACTACATCAAAAGTGCTACCGTCATCGACCCTCCTTGTTTACCTCCTCAGAAAATTCAATCAGGTTAGTCAGACATGACCTTCCCTCACAAATCCATGCTGACCATCCTTGATTAATCCATGCCTTTCTAAATGATGATTAATACTCTCAGAATATTTTCCAATAATTTTCCCACTGCCAAGGTTAGGCTAATTTAGTTGAAGCTTTTACATAAATCAAAATACTTTTGCATCCCTTATTTTGTGAAAGTTACCACCAACTTCACATCATTTATTTTCCCTACAGCCAAAGTGAATCAAATGGTAACCAGCAGGCAGCGTCCCGCCCCATGGTTGTGATACCTCCCTGCAGCTTCTCCTCCAGGCTATCAGGGAAAGGTGGGAGGTCCTCTTCCCTGCAGATGGAGTCAGAAGACCTTCCCGCCTCACCAAGGCAGCCTGGATGGAGATAGCAGAGGAGGTCTTGAACCGTGGGGTCACTCTTAGAACATGGGTGCAGTGCCACAAGCACACCAATGATTTATTTTGAACGGCGAGGGTAAGTGGTCCTGGCGAAGCTGCTCCATTGTTTTCTTCCATGGCTCCGTGTCTTTAAGACAGAGGGTACACAAGGAATGCAGTGGAAAGCATGAGCAGCCTTGGTGCCATTCACTAAATGATGAAGATTGGCATTGTTTATATGATTGGATGTGTCGTGCGAAAGCCACTGCAGAATGAGTGATGTTGATACATGTATGCAATGGTTGTGATGTATCATTTGCCATGTCATTAAATCTGCACTTCCGCTGCAGGAGAAATAAAGCCACAACCAGCACGAGCGTGCTAAAACAGGAGGAGGGGTCCCTGACATTAGGCTGCTGACTATGGCTGAGGAGGAGGAGGCATCGGAGATCATGAGAGAGGAGGGAGGCAGGGCAATCGGATGAAGTGTCATCTCTGCTGTTGCAGCCATATGTAGAAACTGAAGGAAATTGTGTGAACTCATGTGAAGCACATGCTTAAAGTGCCTCTGGTTGTGTTTCCACTGCAGGTGCCCGCACTCGAGTCACAGAACACCACGTGGCCCAAGAATCCTCCTCTGGGGAGGAAGAAGAAGCCAGTGACCCAGAGGGTGCACCGTCACCTGCGGGACTGACGTATGAGGAGAGATTGAGTCAGTTAGGATTATATTCGCTGGAGTTCAGAAGAGTGAGGGGGGATCTCATAGAAACCTATAAAATTCTAACAGGACTTGACAGGGTAGATGCAGAAAGGATGTTCCCAATGGTGGGGGAGTCCAGAACCAGGGGTCATAGTCTAAGGATACGGGGTAAACCTTTCAGGACTGAGATGAGGAGAAATTTCTTCACCCAGAGAGTGGTGAGCCTGTGGAGTTTGCTACCACAGAAAGCAGTTGAGGCCAAAACATTGTATGTTTTCAAGAAGGAGTTAGATACAGCTCTTGGGTCTAAAGGGATCAAAGGGTATGGGGCGAAAGCGGGAACAGGCTACTGAGTTGGATGAATGGCGGAACAGACTCGAAGGGCCAAATGGCCTACTCCTGCTTCTATTTTCTATGTTTCTATGTTTCTTCCACTTCCGCCAGCGCAGCTACATCCACACGGTCCACAGGGCATTTAAGATTAGAATCTGGGACACAATCTGGTGGTCATGACACAGACATGTCCCAGCAGCTGAGGGAGCATGTGTCAGCTGGGTTCCCTGACAATCAGAGGACTGCTGGGTGCCAGGTCCCTGCTCAGCCCCACGTTCATGATGATTCTGTTTGTTGCTATGAGACGTCTGTTGGATGTGCAGCAAAGCCATGTGAAAAATATGTCGGAGATGCCTGAGGTCATGCGTGGCTTAGCATGTGCCATGGAGGAGTCCATGCAAGCCATGACTTCTACCATGTCCCAGGCAGTTGAGCGTATGACTTCCTCAGTCGAGTCTGGCGAGCTCCATGATGAGTCTGGTTGAGCACTCAAGCCATATGCGATCTGACCTGCACTCCATTGCTGTTACTGTGAGCTCTATGCAGCAGAGTTTAAGCGAGAGGGGAATGAGGAAGCTGAACTTCCCTCCAGGTGCTCCTTTCCCTCAGGGAGACAGGCAGGTACCATCGTGCTCACAGATGGAGGAGCAGCGCATGCCAGCTGCTCCGGGGCCTTCCTCTCAGGCCCCACCGCAGGGAAAGCGGCGTCTCGTTCTCCCCGCCAACATTGACCCCCTTACCTCCAGCAGGTAAGCACACGGGGGATACTCAAACACCATTGCTGCAGACCCCCAGTGGGATGGAGCCATCAAGACCCCATTCCTCCAGAGGACGCTCACTACAGTCATCCACAGCAACTGGGCAGTGATCTGAGCAGACTGCCTCCACCTCAGCTGCTAATGTCAGGGTAGCACCTAAACATAGTGGCGGGAAAAGAAAATTGAAACTGTTTTGAGCACAAAGGTGGCATGAGTGATGTGGAAATGTTAATGAGTGCAGATTCCTTGCAAAATATGATCCACTCTTGGTAATGTTTTGCTTGGTTACAGGTGGATACAAAGAGGTTTTTTGGAGGCCCAAGGCAGGAATGCAATAATGTTTGCAAAGCATCTCAGGGAATGTCCAGTGTCCATATCTCATTGGAATTTTAACCTTCATTCTTCAATGATGGCTGTTTTCCTGTTGATGATTAATAACTTTTTCTAATACTGTCATGCCTTACTTCTGTTTTCTATGGTCATAACTTAACGTTGCTTGCAGTGGTGTTTAGTTGCATTCATTGTAACCCATAGATGATTTCAAATGCCAATCATATGAAAGTGCAGCCATGCTTCATTAAGATTGCAGAGATGAATAAGACCTTATGCAAAAGGGAATTTCTGTGGGGAATTATGATGTTTCTCCTCCCAACGTTCCTTGATGATGTGGCTTATTGTTGGGTGAAACATGCATAAATTAGGTTCTCGCTGATCTCTCTTGCGTGTCACTCTATGGCCCTCATATCAATAACAGCATCGTTGGCATTGTTGTCCTTCTCCTGCTCACCCTCTTCATAGTCATCCTCATCTGAGTAGGACTGGTGTTCCTCCTGTTCCTCTGCCTGCAGAATGTTGCTGCGTATAATTGCAAGGTTGTGCAAGGCACAGCAGACAATGATTTTTCATGACACCCTCTATGGCACGTACTGAAGAGCCCCTCCAGACCAGTTAAAGCAATGGAATCGCATTTTCAGCATGCCAATGGTGTGTTCAGTGATGACTCTGGTGGATGCGTGAGCAGCTTTGTACCTCTCTTCAGCAGTGCTTTAAGGAATGGCTTACTGGTGTCATCAACCGTGTACAAAGGGGCTAGCCCTTGCCATCCTTGCAGCCTGGCTGTCCTCATCTACAGGTAAGTAAATGAAATTATTGGTACATCGGAAAAGAGCGTTGATATCCTGTTTGATGCACCTGTGGGTCACAGACTGCGAGATGCCATTTATGTCACCTGTGGATCCCTGGTAGCAAAGAAATTGAGTGCATTGAAAACCTTGAGGGTAAGTGGCATGGGTTTCCCAATGAAAACAAGTGGCTGCAGGTAATGCTGAAGGATCGTAGATATTTCTGTCGCCATTGCAATCACATCCTTGTGCTTCTCTGGCATTACCTCTCTGACATCTGAAGGTAATGTTTCCTTATCTTGAGGATGTGATGACATGCCAGCGCCCATCTTCGATAATGCCTTTCCTGGATTCTGAGCAGCCTCACCCTCTTGTGCTGACTGCTGCTCCTGTTGAGGCATCATCTGTTGATTGCCAAGGACACTCCTCAGACTCTCCCTCTGCAATTGTTTGCATGTTAGAGGGCAAATTACGTGTGAGACTCATGTCTTTGCAGCTTTTCAGTTGTTGAGATGAGTGTTGTAAAACCGTCCTCCTTCTGTCATTCAGCAGAACCATGAAAGTCATGAGCAGATCGCTGTTTTGTGTCTTACATTTGCATGCAACAGGAGATCCCACCCACTACCATTTGCCTCCTCCCAATCGACTTTCATTCCTTGATTGGACACGTGGTTTGCATCCATCTTCCAGAAAATGTTGCGTCTGCGATACCAGGCAAATTTGCCTACCTTCCAACCTCCTCCTGCCACCTTCCAGCCTGCACCCATCACCCTTAACCCACCCAACATAACCTTCACCCTTTCCTCTGTTATCATAGAACTTCCCCCAATTACCGTGGACTCGCTCATCATCAATTGAGACATGCCATCCCTCCCCCGTCCCTACTCCCATCTCCATCCAACAGTCGACTCTCACCCTTGAACCTCCTACAATCCACCTTGATATAGTTACAGATTCCCAATCCCCTTCCTATAAATACCTCAAAAACCCAGCCCTAAGTCTCAACCTTCCCCCCCACCATATACAATTACCCCCTGTGACTGTGACCGAACCTTTTGCCAGCCAGCACTCTGATGTGAACACACATGGCACCGACATTGACAGTGATCCTCCCTCCTTTTAGGCCTCTCATGACCATCAGTTTTCTGACAGGAACTTATCAACCCACCACCCCTTGCAACCACACACAGCCAACCTCATCATCAAAATCAGCCACTACACACCCTGGGCTCTGCCCTACTCCCTCCCCTGCTTCTCCATGCACCCGAGACTCCACCCTATCCTCCCCGACTAGCCTCCCCTGCTCCTCCATGTAGCCCCCATCCATGCCGCCGCCACCATCTCCTGAGACGATTCACTCTTGCTGGTGCCAAGTCTGGAGGCAAACATCCATTTCAAAGCTGGTGTTAGTTTAGCAGCCAAATTAAAGAGAGAAAAACACAGTCCTGAGACAACTGTACAAATCCGATTGTTGTACGCCACGTTGAAACATTCTTGAACCGGGTGGCACGCGAATATTGCTCGTTATTCTGAAACACAAGCTGTAAGATGTTGTTCCTCTCTCTCTCTCTCTCTAGCTTTCGGCTGTCTTTTTTAAGGTATAGCTGTGTTACCTCTCACATCCTGGTAGGAGACGTTCTCATCTCTTCCCCATACTGATCACACAACGGCCCAGGATGTGACGAACAAAGAACAGTACAGCACAGGAGCAGGCCATTGGGCCCTCCAAGCCTACGCCGATCTTGATGCCTGCCTAAACTAAAACCTTCTGCACTTCCGGGGACCGTATCCCTCTATCCCCATCCTATTCATGTATTTGTCAAGATGCCTCTTAAACGTCTTTATCGTACCTGCTTCCACCACCTCCCCCGGCAGCAAGTTCCAGGCACTCACCACCCTCTGTGCAAAGAACTTGCCTCGCACATCCCCTCTAAACTTTGCCCCTCTCACCTTAAACCTATGTCCCCGAGTAACTGACTCTTCCACCCTGGGAAAAAGCTTCTGACTATCCACTCTGTCCATGCTGCTCATAACTTTGTAAACCTCTATCATGTCGCCCCTCCACCTCCGTCGTTCCAGTGAAAACAATCCGAGTTTATCCAACCTCTCCTCATAGCTAATGCCCTCCAGACCAGGCAACATCCTGGTAAACCTCTTCTGTACCCTCTCCAAAGCCTCCACGTCCTTCTGGTAGTGTGGCGACCAGAATTGCACGCAATATTCTAAGTGTGGCCTAACTAAGGTTCTGTACAGCTGCAGCATGACTTGCCAATTTTTATACTCTATGCCCCGACCGATGAAGGCAAGCATGCCGTATGCCTTCTTGACTACCTTATCCACCTGTGTTACCACTTTCAGCAACCTTTGGACCTGTACGCCCAGATCTCTCTGCCTGTCAATACTCCTAAGGGTTCTGCCATTTACTGTATACTTCCCACCTGCATTAGATCTTCCAAAATGCATTACCTCCCATTTTCCAGATTAAACTCCATCTGCCATTTCTCCGCCCAAGTCTCCAACCGATCTATATCCTGCTGTATCCTCTGACAATCCTCATCATTATTCGCAACTCCACCAACCTTTGTGTCGTCCGCAAACTTACTAATCAGACCAGCTACATTTTCCTCCAAATCATTTATATATACTACAAAGGGCAAAGGTCCCAGCACTGATCCCTGCGGAACACCACTAGTCACATCCCTCCATTCAGAAAAGCACCCTTCCACTGCTACCCTCTGTCTTCTATGACAGAGCCAGTTCTGTATCCATCTTGCCAGCTCACCTTTGATTCCATGTGACTTCACCTTTTGTACCAGTCTGCTGTGAGGGACCTTGTCAAAGGCTTTACTGAAGTTCATATAGATAACATCCACTGCCCTTCCTTCATCAATCATCTTTGTCACTTCCTCAAAAAACTCAATCAAATTAGTGAGACACGACCTCCCCTTCACAAAACCATGCTGCCTCTCGCTAATAAGTTCATTTGTTTCCAAATGGGAGTAAATCCTGTCCCGAAGAATCCTCTCTAATAATTTCCCTACCACTGACGTAAGGCTCACCGTCCTATAATTTCCTGGATTATCCTTGCTACTCTTCTTAAACAAAGGAACAACATTGGCTATTCTCCAGTCCTCTGGGACCTCACCTGTAGCCAATGAGGATGCAAAGATTTCTGTCAAGGCCCCAGCAACTACTTCACACTTTCTTTGTTTCAGAAGAAGACATTCAATTCTGGAATGTTTTAGAATGGGGTGCAATGGACACCTCTTAGCTTTCAAGATTTGTCCATTGTCCTTGTCAGTTTGAATACAAAGGCCAGTCCCTTTTTCTTCAGCGGCCATTTTGGATGTTACGTGCACCTCTAATTTCTGATTTATACTCTATCAGACACAATATGTCGGGGATATGAAAAAACACTGGCGGGCAAGATAAAGGAAAATCCCAAGGCGTTTTATAAGTATATTAAGGGCAAGAGGATAACCAGGGAAAGAGTAGGGCCCATTAGGGACCAAAGTGGCAATCTGTGTGTGCAGTCAGAGGACATAGGTGAGGTTTTAAATGATTACTTTTCCATCTGCATTCACTGTGAAGAAGGACAATGTAGGTGTAGAGATCAGGGAGGGGGACTGTGATATACAAATTAGCATTGAAAGGGAGGAAGTATTAGCTGTTTTATCAGGCTTAAAAGTGGATAAATCCCCAGGCCCAGATGAGATGTATCCCAGGCTGTTATATGAGGCCAGGGAGGAGATAGCAGGGGCTCTGACACAAATTTTCAAATCCTCTCTGACCACAGGAGAGGTGCCAGAGGACTGGAGGACAGTGAATGTGGTACCATTATTCAAGAAGGGTAGCCGGGATAATCCAGGTAATTACAGGCCAGTGAGTCTAACATCAGTGGCAGGGAAACTATTGGAAAAAATTCTGAGGGACAGGATTAATCTCCACTTGGAGAGGCAGGGATTAATCAGGGATAGTCAGCATGGCTTTGTTAGGTGGTAGATCCTGTCTAACAAACTTGATTGAATTTTTCGAGGCGGTGACTAGATGTGTAGATAAGGGTAGAGCAGTTGATGTACAAAGAACATAGAACAAAGAAAATTACAGCACAGGAACAGGCCCTTCGGCCCTCCAAGCCTGCGCCGATCCATATCCTCTATCTAAACATGTCGCCTATTTTCTAAGGGTCCGTATATCTTTAATCCTGCCCATTCATGTATCTGTCTAGATACATCTTAAAAGACACTATCGTGCCCGCGTCTACCACCTCCGCTGGCAACGCGTTCCAGGCACCCACCACCCTCTGCGTAAAGAACTTTCCACGCATATCCCCCCTAAACTTTTCCCCTCTCATTTTGAACTTGTGAATCCTAGTAATTGAATCCCCCACTCTGGGTAAAAGCTTCTTGCTATCCACCCTGTCTATACCTCTCATGATTTTGTACACCTCAATCAGGTCCCCCCTCAACCTCCGTCTTTCTAATGAAAATAATCCTAATCTGCTCAACCTCTCTTCATAGCTAGTGCCCTCCATACCAGGCAACATCCTGGTGAACCTCCTCTGCACCCTCTCCAAAGCATCTACATCCTTTTGGTAATGTGGCGACCAGAACTGCACGCAGTATTCCAAATGTGGCCGAACCAAAGTCTTATACAACTGTAACATGACCTGCCAACCCTTGTACTCAATACCCCGTCCGATGAAGGAAAGCATGCCGTATGCCTTCTTGACCACTCTATTGACCTGCGTTGCCACCTTCAGGGAACAATGGACCTGAACACCCAAATCTCTCTGTACATCAATTTTCCCCAGGACTTTTCCATTTACTGTATAGTTCACTCTTGAATTGGATCTTCCAAAATGCATCACCTTGCATTTGCCCGGATTGAACTCCATCTGCCATTTCTCTGCCCAACTCTCCAATCTATTTATATTCTGCTGTATTGTCTGACAGTCCCCTTCACTATCTGCTACTCCACCAATCTTAGTGTCGTCTGCAAACTTGCTAATCAGACCACCTATACTTTCCTCCAAATCATTTATGTATATCACAAACAACAGTGGTCCCAGCACGGATCCCTGTGGAACACCACTGGTCACACGTCTCCATGATGTAGTCTACATGGACTTCAGTCAGGCTTTTGATAAGGTCCTGCATGGGAGATTGGTTAAGAAGGTAAGAGCCCATGGGATCCAGGGCACTTTGGCAAATAGGATCCAAAATTGGCTTAGTGGCAGGAGGCAGAGGGTGATGGTCAAGGGTTGTTTTTGCGAGTGGAAGCCTGTGACCAGTGGTGTACCGCAGGGATTGGTGCTGGGACCCTTGCTCTTTGTAGTGTACATTAATGATTTAGACATGAATATAGGAGATACGATCAGTAAGTTTGCAGATTACACTAAAATTGGTGTTGTAAATAGTGAGGAGGAAAGCCTTAGATTACTGGAAGATATAGATGGGTTGGTAAGATGGGCAGAGCAGTGGCAAATGGAATTTAATCCTGAGGAGTGTGAGGTGATGCATTTTGGGAGGACTAACAAGGCAAGGGAATATACAACGGATGGTAGGACCCTAAGAAGTACAGAGGGTCAGAGGGACCTTGGTGTACTTGTCCATAGATCACTGAAGAAAGCAGCACAGTTAGATAAGGCGGTTAGGAAGGCATATGGGATACTTGCCTTTATTAACCAAGGCATAGTATATAAGAGCAGGGAGGTTATGATGGAGCTGTTTTAAACGCTAGTTAGGCCACAGCTGGAGTATTGTGTACAGTTCTGGTCACCACACTATAGGAAGGAAGTTTTTGCACTGGAGAGGGTGCAGAGGAGATTCACTAGGCTGTTGCCTGGGCTGGAGCATTTCAGCTATGAGGAGAGACTGAAAAGGCTAGGGTTGTTTTCCTTGGAGCGGAGAAGGCTGAGGGGGGACCTGATTGAGGTATACAAAATTATGAGGGGCATTGATTGGATAGATAGGAAGAAACATTTTCCCTTAGTGGAGGGGTCAATAACCAGGGGGCATAGATTTAAGGTAAAGGGCAGGAGGTTTAGAGGGGATTTGAGGAAAAACGTTTTTACCCAGAGGGTGGTTGGAATCTGGAACACACTACCTGAAGGGGTGGTAGAGGCAGGAACCCTCACGACATTTAAGAAGTATTGAGATGAGCAATTGAAACGCCATAGCATACAAGGCTACAGGCCAAGTGCTGGAAAATGGGATTAGAATAGATAGATGCTTGATGGCTGGCACGGACACGATGGGCCGTAGGGCCTGTTTCTGTGCTGTATGACTCTATAACTCTATACTGTTAAGGGGCCTATAAATTTACTGTAACCAGTGCTATCTGCTGCTTGTTGTTTCTTCGCTCCACCCAAACTGATTTTATATTTTGATTTTCCAAGATAAGACTCTTTCCCTATTGTCTTTATCCCATCTTTTATCGTCATTCAATTTCTCCTGCTTACCACCCTATCACAGACCTTCCCTTTGGTTCTTTCCTCCTCTCCCTCCATTCTCTGACTCTGTACTTGCTTCAAACCTGTTACATCTCTAAATATTTCCAGTTCTGATGAAAGATCATGAGTCATTGGGCTGCGTTTTGTTCTCACACGACGGTGGGTTTTGTGGCGGGGGTAGGTGGGCCAGAGAATTGGGGCAGAATCGCCCACCATGGAACCCGATGCCGGAAATTCCAATTCCGATTATCCCGGGGGCAGGATAGGCCGACGACAACCTTCCCACTCAGAAGCCAAATAAGGGCATCTTCCCGCCACTGCTGGGATCTTACCAGCTGCGAGGTGGGGGGGGGGGGGGGGGGGAGGAGGGGAGCAGGGGCGGTGATTACACAATGTGGGGAGGACACCTTAAAAAACGAGGCATCTTCCCTGCGGGCTTGGAGGGGGTCCCTCCCTCGTGGGCAATTTGTGGGCTATCGCCCACCTGGAACAAGTGTGCACCCCATGACCCCCACCCCCTGGACTGAATGCCTAGCCCCCACCCCTGCTCGCTGGTGCCTTCCGGTCTGGCCCTGACGACCTCGCCACCCTTACCTCTTCTCCAGGGTCCAGCGCTGGGCCTGGGTCCGAGGCCTCTTCCATATCGGCAGTGGCCACTGCTCCTGGTGGCACTGCCAGCCCTGTGATTGGCTGACAGCTGTTGGGGGCGGAATCCTCGTCCCTATGAAGTGTTTAAAGGGACGGAGATCCCGCCTCTTTAAACTTTGACCCCAAAAGCCAAGAGGATCACTCCGGGGGTCTGAAAAAATGCAGAGGCAGGGTTCTCCCCGACTTTTAGGCTGGGCATCGGGAATCCCACCTCCTGCACAAAATCCAGCCCATTGACATGAAATGTTAACTCTCTGCTTCTCTCTCCACAGATGCTGCCAGAATGTCAGAAGGGATAGGGTAAGGCAATGTACACTTAATGGCACAGTTTTAAAGAATGTGCAGGGTCAGAGGGACCTGGGATTCATGTGCATCGATTTCTGAAGGTGCCAGGACAAATTCAGAGAGTAATTAGCAAAGCACATATGATCTTGGGCTTCATAAATAGCACTACTGAGTACAAAAGCAGGGAAGTTATGCTGAACCTTTATAATGCTTTGGGTAGGCCACAACTAGAAAGAAAGAATGACTTGCATTTACACAGTGCTTTTCATGACCACTGGACATCTCAAAGCACTTTACAGCCAATGAAGTACTTCTTGAAACGTTGTCACTGTTACAAGGTCGGAATCACAGCAGCCAAGTTGCAAACAGCAAATTTCCACAAACAGCAATGTGATAATGACCAGATAATCTGTTTTTGTGATGTTGATTGAGGGATAAATATTGGCCAGGACACCAGGGCTAATTCCATGTTCTTCTTAGAGGTAGTGCCATGGGATCTTTTACATCCACGCAAGCAGGTAGATAGTTTAACATCAGCATTGATTTTTTATGCTTAAGCCATGGAGGGGAACTTGAACCCATAACCTTGTGATTCAGAGGCAAGAGTGCTACCAACTGAGTCACAGCTATATTGCATCTAGTTCAGGTCACCAGACTTTAGGAAGGATGTGAGGGTCCTTGAGTCGGTGCAGAGGAGATTAAACCAGAATGGTTCCAGGAATGAGGGATTTCAGCTACAAGGTTAGGTTGGAGAAGTTGGGGTTGTTCTCCTTAGAACAGAGAGAGATTGAGGGGAAATTTAATAGAAGTGTACAAGATTATGACAGGTTTAGATAAGGTAGACAAAGAAAAGCTGTTTCCATTAACTGATGGTACAAGCACTAGGGGACACAGATTTAAGGTTTTGAGCAAGAGATGCAGGGAATGTGAGGAAAAGTATTTTTACGCTGCAATTGGAATGACCTGGAACTCACTGCCTACGAGCCTGGTGGCAGTGGAAAGGATCAATGATTTCAAAAGGAAATTGGATGGGTATTGGAGGGAAATAAACTTGCAGGGCTATGGGAATAGAGCCGGGGAATGGAACTGACTGGGTTGCTCTACACAGAGCTGGCATGGACTCGATGGGTTGAATGGCCTCCTTTTGTGTCATAATAATAACTCTGTGACCCAATAACCTGTTGAGTATTTCCAACATTTTCTGTTTTTACGTCAGAAATAATGGGCTGGATTTTTCTGTGGGCTTCAGAACCAAATGGAGCTCCTGAGACAAAACATGCTGGGACGAGACTACTGGCACAATCTTCCCAGAGGCGGCCTCCTAATTGGCCACCTCCGTGCTTGCCGTCCTGTTAAGGATGGTGGGCAGGCTCCCGATGCTTCTGGCCCAACCAGAGGGCCAGCAGATCTGAAGCCTCTGCAGCACCACTGCAAGCAGTGGGCACTGCTGAGGCAGCTCAGGGACCATGAGGGCACCTCAACATGGGGACGCCCTCGGAAGCATGGATCTAAATTAAAACTCATGAAGGTGAAGCAGTTAGGACCCTCGGAGCGGAGGGGAAACTCCTCTTGTTGAATCATTTGGGTTGTGAGTGTGGCCTTTCTTGCCTGCGGCCTCAATTTGGGCCATGGAGCCTCCGCCTTTGATGACCCTCTGGCCTGCCACAGGGAGGCCACCTCAAGTGAGCTGGCTGCTTCCGAACATGGCGGTGGTGGGGGAGGGGGGGTCACTCCATCCTAACTGGGGTCTTAAACATCTTAACTGGCTGCCTGCCTCCGTGGACCAGGCAGCTGATCCTAGTCCCAGTCTGTCTCTGGGAAAATTCCCTGGCAGCAGGAATGCGTCGGGGAGCCATCCCGACGTGGCTCCCCACTATTTTCCCAGCCCTCTCCCGCCTCCACGCCTATCATCACGGGGCTGGGAAAATCCAGGCGAATAGTTTATACCTTTAGCTTACTATTAATATACTCCAGGCGCTGCTTCACAAACCACTGACCACCTCCAGGCACATATCCATTGTCTCTCGAGATAAGGAGGCCCAAAAGAAAAGAAAAAAGAAAATATACAGTACAGTTTACTGCAGGAAGTACTGTATTTAACAAGACCATGTTGCAGTGAAATTATATACTAATGTGATGCATTTGTTTTTCAAAAACTCATAATGGAAAGCTGCATCATGAATGCTAAAATGAAGGATATATTTAACAACAAAGTTTGAGAAGAAAGTGGTAGTACGAATGGATTATGGAATGATTAACAGGTTGAAAAATCACAGCCTTGTACTTACCTTGGACAGCCTTGTAATCCCAAATACAAGTTCAAGGCAATGAAAACAAAGAAAAACAGCTGTGTTTTAACTTTTCACAAAAATCTATTTCTGTGGGCACAAGTTAATTATTTGTAGATGCAATTCAGATGGACAGCATAGGGCAAAAAGCTCAGTTTTATTTTAGCCATTTTGTAGAGATTATAATTTAAGACTAACACTAATCAAGTTCAAAAACTAACAAGTTGCATTTTTAAAAAAGCTTTTAAATGCATAAAATACTAAGATAAACAAGAAAGAATATTTTTATTTTCAATGTGGAATGCTAAGAAGGTACTAATTGTAACAGAAAGATAGGCTGTACAACATGTCTATATTGGCATATTGGCTGTTGTGATTGTGCACTGTAGCATCCTGTAAATTGTGGAAGTAACAGTCATATTGTTTGCAAGAATGTCTTTTAATTATACAGAAACAGGGCCCAAAGCAGTGTTCTAGGTAGGTGGCACCTTGGGGGTAATTTTCTGAGTATTTGCTGATGACAGAGAGTTTCTCTTTCACCATTGAATATTGGTAAATTGTGGGCAGTGGCTGGAAGTTTCTCTGCCCCCCGCATATACAAAGAAGATTTGTGAGATATATAACAGCCACTGGTAATTACCACTGTGTTCATCCTTTGATACCCAAGAAGACAGTGAGAATTTCTTTGCAGTGAGTTCTTTGTGACAAATGCCATTTATTTTTGCTTGGAGTGAGAATCTGGAGATTGAGCAGTGGATCATGGAGACACCAGATTGGGAATCTTTTTTTAAACGAGGTTTCCTCAGTTGGCATTTTCATCTGGCACCAGCAATTCGACAGGCCTCATAGTAGGAGGTGTCTTCGTGGAATATTTTTTACCATGCTTTCTTATCTTGAGCAAGTTGTTCTATTTTGAACTGTTTCAGAGTCCCTTTAGAGCAGTCTTTACATCTTTTTGGATGAACACCACAAATAGTTTCCCAGTCATTGCACCATAAAAGATCTTCGGGATCTGCTCATCAGATAGTTGCATTACCTGACCTGACCAGTGTAGCTGTACTTTCATGATCAAGGTATCTATGTTTGGCATGTCAGCCCTATTGAGAACTTCGGTGTCAGGGATCTCGTCTTGATATCTGATCTTTATCTGGTGCTCTGGTTACCATCACCTTGGGCACACTCTTGAGATGGGAGGCTGGGATGGGAGGGCACTTGTAATTTACAAATCAGGGTCCTACAAGTGCACAGGACCCTGACTGCAATTTTGAGGTACATATTAGCAGATCATGTGCCACACACATGCCACCATTTGTACCAAGCTGTGCACGGCCTAACTAGCCATCCTTAGAATGACTGCTGGAGGCTGCTCAAAAAAATGCCCAGGAAGAGATTTTTTTCAGGTCAATAACCGGAATGTTTTTTGACCTGCATTGTTAACTCTGTTTCTCCCTCCACAGATGCTGTCAGACCTGCTGAGTATTTCCAGCATTTTCTGTTTTTATTTCAGATTTCCAGCATTCGCAGTATCCTACTTTTGTCTTTTTTGGTGGGGCTAGAAGGAGAAGGAGCTATCCTCTTGGACTCACAAAAAACTTTACCTACCTCAGGACTGTTTTCTCCCTCCCCGGCCCCAACTGCCATCTGGCTCAGCATGGAAGCCAGCTGATATCTCACTGTCCCACAATAGGCAAGCTGTAGCAGGATGCCAACCTGGTGCACTTACCTCACTGGTAGCATGTAAATTTGTTTCAGGCCTCAAAATGCTCAGGCCTCAAGCCAGAAGGCCTGGCCAGGGAGTGTGTCTTCTCTGCTCGTCACTTGCCCTCTCTTCGCCTGTAGCTAAAATCTGCCCTAATTACTTTCTTTTATATGTCTTAGAATGCTTCACAGCAGATCCTGGAACTTCTATTTACGGTCTTTTGATGATTCCATTGAAAGTAGCAAACACTTGTTTTCATTGCCAAAAACTTAGCATCACACTGCCTAATGAAGAGGCCTGGCTATCTCCAAACATAACTAATACACATTTCTGGTTGAAGTGACCAGCAATCCTGTCATACTTTGTTCACCTAGGAGAGAGCCATCTTCACAAATTGGACTGCGCAGTTTATTTCTTTTTAACTTTAAGTAAGTTATGTTGCTTTCCTCCCCTTTTGTTAAAAATGGATAAAAGTTTAAAGTTCTTTGGAATATTATGCAACTCAAAATAAAACCAGTCAGATCATGTACGAAGTTTTCAATTTTTGGCTGGGTGAATAAATGGATCATAGACAAGGTTACATCCTAGGTAATGTGCAGCAGCAGAAGTAGCTATCAGTATAATTCACTTCCACATTTGTAGCTTAGATAGTTATTTCTGAGTCCATATTTTTAGTCTAAATTCCAGCGTAATATTTTGTTCCACACACCTCCGTCCTTGTCAGATATGCCAGGTTTAATATATTATCAGCTGAGTTTCTTTACAAAGTGTTGAAGCACAAAATATATCATCATTATGTACAGACTCCTTGCTTGTTGGTTATTAATCACTGCAAAAAAGCACAAAATAATTATTTGGTTATAAATGTAAGTTTCAGCAAGGTGCCATGTTTAATGGTATTAATGGTCATCCAGTATGTTTAAAAAAAATACAAATTTGAAATGAAAAGCAACACAACAGGACCAGCTTTGAGGACATTCCCAACCTAAATGCATTCATGTATTCTTCAGTTAGGAAGACACTGTTGCCAGGGCCAACTGGTTTCCCCCATCCCCTAGTAGAATGCTCAGCTGTTATAATGCACCAAAAAAGCTACAATACAGATCAACTATGGAAGGCAAATTTTAACATACTTAGTTGCGAATCCACTGCCGCTGATCCTCTCCATTCTACTTCAGTAACTAGTTCATCGACTATGAAAGCACTGGCCTAGAAAATTAGCTGCACAGAGCTGATTTTTTTAAACAGCTTCCTACAAGATGGGTTGCTACTTTGAGGAAAGAAGAGGTAAGGAAAGAAAATTGGATGAGGAAAAAATAAAATAAAACACGCGTCAATCTGGTATGTATAATCTCCTCAGTACATATTAGAAGTTAAAATCTATCATATATTAAATTATTTTGTCTGTGTGTATTTCCTGTCTGTGAAACTTAATTCCTGTTGTTACATTTTTGTTGCACTTTTGTACCAACTTTTCCATTATAAGTTCCTCTGTCCACATTTATAATGAAAGCTGTCTATGTAAATGTGTCACGCTGTAATTATAGCCTCCTACCAGTAGGAACATAGGACTTAGGAGCAGGAGTAGGCCATTCGGTCCTTTGAGTTTGCTCCACCGTTTGATAAGATCATGGCTGATCTGGTTGTCGTCCCAACTCCAATTTCCTGTCTGCACCCCTACCCCCACCGTAAGAAATGTGGATTTTATCATTTTTACTGGTCTTTTTATATATTTTTTCTGCATTATGAATTTTGTATAAGCCATTGGTAAATGAAGAGTTAACATTCGCTGTGTATCTTACTGGAAAAAATATAGTTTGAGTCAACCAGAATTACTTGTGATACAGACCAATAAGAAACAGATAAAGGGAAAGAAAAGAAGATATCGAAAACTATGTAACAAGCTGTGATCAAAATGTAACAGAAAATCAGGATGAGTCTCACTGGAAATGTATGACCTAATAACATTAACAGTTAAGGGGAAAGAAAAGAACAGATATTTAAAACTATGTATCAAGTTATAAATAATGCATTGTTTGTACACATTGATTTGCGCATGTGATTATGATTAATGTGCAAACTGAAGTACTGACAAACGAAATGGCAGGACCAAACGAAACAGTGATATGTATGAACCAACCAATCAGTGCACAAGAGGAGCCACCGGCTGCAAAGAATAAAAGAACAGACCTGGAGAGGTGCAGCACACAGATTTAAAGATGACAAAGGGAGAGACAAGAGAAGAGTCACGATCTGTCTGTGTCACAACAGCTGACGGAGAGTAAAGGCCGTCTGGACCAGGATATCGACTGCCTTGGATTTGTTAAGTATTGCTTTTAGCCTTAATAAATCATCCTGATATCACTAGATTAGGTGCCTCCTTGTCCGAATTTTTATTGTCTTGTCCAAGAACAAATTATAAGTAAGGTTCTAAATCTTAGATGGGACCAGACTAGGACTTGGAATATTTGGTGTTAGTGATTTGGGACCTTGGTAGTGTTTGGCCAGCCATTATTCATGCCAGGGAAGACAAGCTTCAGGGTTGTAGGATCAGTAGAACCTGCCAGTTGATGAAAGGTGAGTGAAAAGATGTCCCGGAAGAGTGTGAATAACATTCTGTTGACATACAAAGAGAAATTGGATAAAGTGTCAGACAGTGAGGTCCAGATTTTGTTGACAGAATGTTTGACAGAGGGAGAGAGCGCTCCCTTTGACAAAGAAGTTGCATATATTCAAGGGAGAATAGATGGTAAAAAGTTGCAAGCAGACAAAGCAAGGGGTCTACTTACTTACAAAAATGATGATTGAGCACAACAAAAACAAACTGAAGTAGAGAGATTGAAACAAAAGTTACAAGAGCTGTGAACACAGAAAGTTCAGGAGATTTAACAAGTCCAGAGTTTAGAAATGGAGAAACAGCAAAGCACAGCAATGTTGCAGCAACAAAGCTTTACTTGTTTACAGGTTAATTCACTAATGGTTAAATGCGAGCAGCAGGAGGAAGAATTGAATACTTGTGCTAAGGAGAATGTGAATCTTAGCCAGCACCACCGATAGGCAGACCACTCTTAGTGTGAGCTGAAAATTTATGAACTAAAAGGAAAGTTAGGTAGGCACAAGCTCTGGTGTCCACCATTATGAGAGGGGGCGAGCTCCTCTTGGAATGGGAGGACGATCAGGATGCTTGTGTGTCTGATGATCAAGAGATCACCCATATTCCTGTTATTACACACTCCCCCGAAGGCACATCAGTGCCTGTTGTTGTTGTAATGGAAGTCACCATTAAGAATGTACTAGGTACTACCTGCCACCCTGGTTTGCTCAAAGCTGTTTGGCTCACGGCATGCCAGAGACAGCTCAAAAATAAAAGGAATGTGTTTCAGTATTTGTGTGTTTGGATGTTGGAAGCTTTCGTGAATGAATGTCTGTTCCTACCTGTGCGTGTCTGTGCTATTTCTGCAGAGCTAAAACGCTAACTCTTTGTAGTCTGGCTGTTGACATTAGAGGTATAAGTTTGTTACTTGTTCTGCCTATATGTCTGCATATGTATACATGAGTTTATTTTGTATGAAACTTGAACCATGTTTCGGTTGTGAATCGGTTGCAGCTGTATGTGTTCCTTGGGCTCGGGAATGGGAATTTAACACAGATTTTTGGCAATTCAAATTCATAACCCATGACAGGAATCAATATTTTTAAGTGGTTTGGAATTAAGAAATTGTAACTGTAATTGTTGGGTGTTCATTTCAATTTAAGATTGCACACCCAGAAATGGGATATAAAAACTGAATTACATTTTAAATTAAAAATGCTGGTGTAGTGTTTTATTTTTATTTAAAAGCTATTTTGCAACTGAGAAAAGGTTTGTTTAGTAAGAGATAAGCTTCAGCCTCGAAGCCTTGAAGATGTCTGGCAGAAATCCAATTTGAAGTTTTAAAACACTTTGCGCTGAATTTTACACTGCCCTAGCGGGTCGGATGGTGGTGTGGGGGTGGTGTAAAATTGAGTGGGAGGCTCCGGGAGGCCGTCTCGCCCCGCTCCCGCCTCCGGCAAACATTACGGCGGTCGGGCTGGTTTTGGGGGATAATGGCCCGCCCCCCCGTGGCCAATCAAGGCCCTTAAGTGGCCACTTAACAGCCACTTAAGAACCCTCGCCCGCCTCCATGGGTATTTTACCCGTGGCAACTGGTAAAAACTGAATTACATTTTAAATTAAAAATGCTGGTGTAGTGTTTTATTTTTATTTAAAAGCTATTTTGCAACTGAGAAAAGGTTTGTTTAGTAAGAGATAAGCTTCAGCCTCGAAGCCTTGAAGATGTCTGGCAGAAATCCAATTTGAAGTTTTAAAACACTTTGCGCTGAATTTTACACTGCCCTAGCGGGTCGGCCCGCTGATTGGCCGGCAGCTCACTAAGGTGGGACCTCCTCCCTCAAGCGGGTGGAAGTCCTGCCTCAGGACAATTAAGCCTGGGGACCTGTAAAATGCGAGTTGGATCTCTGGGCTAGGCGGAAGCGGGTTCACCACCGACATAAAAGTCGGTCGTGAAGTCCCATCCACCTATGGTAAAATCCAGCCCTTTGCTTTAATTGGATCAGAGTTTTAAAACTGCTATTGCTTTTTTGCAGTTTAAATTAAAGACATGTCTTACAGTTTTTATGTAGCAAACATCAGGAATTGGAATAAAAATATGAAATGCTGGAAATACTCAGCAGGTCTGGCAGAATTTGTGGTGAGAGAAGCAGAGTTAACGTTTCTGGTCAGCGACCCTTCATCAGAACTGAAGTCACAAGTGTGGGTAGGATCAAAATATTTCTCCACCTTGGATATTTCAAATGGGTCTGGAGTATCGCTGTTAGAAGGGAAAATCAGTAAAAGTTCGCTTTTACGTTTGAAGACTGAAGCTATACTTGGACTTGCTTACCTCAAGGATTTCACAATGCTCCAACAATCTTTCACAAGTGAATGGCAGCAACCCTGAAGGGTTTCTCTAAGCCTGAATGCCTTTTGCTGTATGTGGACAATCTGCTCCTAGCAACAGTAACTGTGGATGAGCATCTGTTACTATTAGACAAATTGTTAACAATTCTGACATGGTCGGGACTTAAAGTAAATCCTAAGAAGGCCCAGTTACTCCAAGAGGAAGTCACCTTTTTAGGAGCATAAATCTCCCACAACAACACAAGTCCAGACACTCACAAAGTTGGAATCATGCAAAGACTTCTGCTCCCTACCTCTAAACCCACTCTCTGATTGTTCCTAGGCCTTGTCGGCTATCAGCGAAATTTTATTCCTGGTTTTGCAGCACTAGCGAAGCCCTTGTATGAATTTTTAAAAGGTCCCAAGGACAGAATTCAGTCCAACTGGACAAAGGATCACACCACGGCTGTAACGAGCCTCAAACAGGCAGTAATGCAAGCGACCTGTTTGCTGACGCCTGATCCCACTCAACCGTTTCACTTGGAAGTACGGGCTACAGACCAGAGCCTGACTGCTGTGCTGTGTCAAGAACACAATGGGAGACTACAACCGATAGCTTATGCCTCGAAGATTCTGCAAAGAATGGAAACTTCATAATCGGTATGTGAGCACCACCTTCTAGCTACATCTTAGGCTGTTCAACACTTCACAAACATTACTGGCCTTCAACAAATAATCTTACATTTGCTGCACATGCTACTGAACTTGTTAATGAAGCCTGGAGACTCGCTGGTCTCCTCATAGAGACTGAGTAAATGGACTTTAGAATTACTGTAACGGGACATTGACATCACCCCTAAGTTGACAACAGGGATGCCACAGCTCCTGGTATATGAGGGCGAGCCCCATAAATGTCAGCTGCCCCTTATTGATTTCGGTTCATACCACATGTCTGAGGGAAACATTTAAGGAGGTCCCAGATGCTTATGTCGACGGTTCCTCATATGACATGCAAGGAACACTGCCCACGGGCTATGCTGTGATTCTACCACACAAAGCAATGAAATGACGCTGTTCCCGACACTCCTCCCAGCTCGCTGATATTCTTGCTTTATTAATGACTGTTAAGGAAACAGCTGAATAGGCCCATGAATATTTGGTCTAATAGTGCCTATGCAATCAATGGTGTTCTAGCCCTGCTCAAGAATGCCTGCTGAACCACAGCTGGTAAACATTTGGCTCATGGACCCTGGTTACAGAAGTTATGGGCGGCCCTATAAAACTGTTCCCAGACCTGCCACATTGGCCACGTTGCAGCTCACGGAAAAGGACAGATCCACTATGAAGGTAATGCAGAAGCTGATAGGGCAGCCAAAGAAGCTGCAGTCTCTGGCAAATGGGAGTCTGATGACACTGACAAATGTTGTCCCATTGCAGCTGCAAAACCCTCTGATCCTATAGATCTTAGCTCACTCCAGCAACAGTGTGAACCCTGCACCAGTCATTTCCTGGCACGAACAGGACAAACCACTACCTGTCCCCATGTGTTATGACGGAGGTGGGAGGAGTGCACTGTCTTTTCTAGTTCCACTTCTCCACAGGTCACAACATATATTTCAAGGTTTACTCAGCTACCGATGCAGTCAATCATATACTCTACTCTTTATCCCAGAATAAAACACACCAACTAGGTTTCTTTAATAACTAATAAAATTATCAGTTTATTATAAAACAAGACTTATCCAGTAGCGAAGCAAATCATTAACACACAGATTGAAATATGAAAGTTCCCTTTTAAAATACCCCACATACAAACTCACACACATACTGGAAAAAAAAAATTCTCTCTGCACAGCTCTGTTACAGAAAAGGTAAAAAAGAATACTTTGGCCAAATACTTGATAATTTTTGAAGAAAAAAGAGAAGGTATGGAAGGATGTCAGTTGTCCATTTTGGTCTGGCTTCTAGGTATACGTTGATGGGTACTGGGATCTTTTCAGAAGCAGTTCGTTCTGGAGATGTTGAGAAATAGTCTGGTAGGCTTTCCAGGAGAAATGTGGCAGCAGGGGCTTCTGCTATCACTTTCTGGTTTTGCAGGATTTTTTCAAAGACAGGAGGAAAGAGGAGCTGACACACTGGACTTCTCAGGGTCTCTTATAGAGGTGCAGGAAAGATGAGCTGGGGATTTATTCCTTGGCAGGTTGATCTTCGACTGCTTTTCAAACACTATCCACATCCAAAACAATATCTCAGAAGCAAAACCCCAAACAACAGGTCAGAACCTCCTGACCACTACAAATCTTAACATGCCACTTTTCTGTAAACATCTTCCCCAGGTCACCAAGGTTTCTGTTGTTTATTTATCCTAAGGCATGGGACAGCCAGTAAAGGTTCTTTACAAACACAACATCTCAGTGTCCTTTCAGTGAAGTGTCAGCAACAAAACAACGTCTATGAAATCTTCAGCCTCCCAAAACCAAATCCATTTCCACCATTTAAATATGAGTACTCAACAAATTTAACATAAAATGGAAGCACTTTCGTAACACATGTCTCACAAGTCAGCTATCACAGTCCTATTGCTGATGTATCATCCCAACCTAGATAAGCTTCCTGTGGTATGTGTTCCACCGGTGGTTGGAGAGGAGCTACTTTTCCTCTTCCATTCCCACTCAACCGGGGGACAGTACTCAGCGGAGTCCACCCGAGACAAGATCCTGGCCACGGCTTGGTGGCCGACAATAGAGAATGATTTCAATCTTTTTGTGTACCGTTGTCTGCCAAGCCTGCAGAAAAACCTGCCTGCCAATACTAATCATGCCCTTTTGCACAGTTCTCCACCCCCAGAAGGTCCTTGGATGCACCTTCAAATTGGCTTTATTGGCCTCTAGCCCCCGACCCAGAGCAACTAAAAGAAGTAGCTCATTTTGGACACCAGTCACCACCTTTGTCTCTAAATTTGAAATCTATTACAGAAAGAACGACAGCACCCCAGAAACATCTAAAGATGAGGCAGAACAACGAATGAAGGGAAGAAGTGATTAAAAGATTGGGAGAAAGTAATTAGTGGCAGACCACGTACAACATAGGTCAGCACCCTTGGGTGAAGATGCTGTCCCTATTTTTTTGGTTGTGAAAGTATATTGATTGAACTTGTTATTCTTGTGTTACTTTGTTAAAAATGCGTTACCAAGAGCAAATGCTTATAGGCCAAATGCTTAATAATATTACCTTATTAGGGAAAAAGTGATTAATTGTCAGGAATCAATGCTATGCCACATTTCATCCTCAAGATAGGGACTGTAAGAAATGTGGATTTTGTCATTTTTACTGGCCTTTTAATTTTTTTTGTATTATGAATTTTATATATATACATGTAAAAGCTTTTTGTAAATGAAGAGTTAACTTAGGCTGTGTATCTTACTGGGAAAATTGCTGCCTCTACAGTTTGAGTCAACCAGAACTACTTTGTGATGCAGATCAATAACAAACAGATAAAGGGAAAGAAAAGAACAGATATCGAAAACTATGTAACAAGTTGTGATCAAAATGTGACAGAAAAGCTGGATGAGTCTCGCTGGAAATGTGTGATCTAATGGACCTGAAGATTATAATGGATAGTCTCTGCACATTGTTCTGCGCATGTGATCATGATTACTGTACAAACAGCAGTACTGACAAACGAAATGGCAGGACCAATTGAGACAGTGATATGCATGAGCCAACGAATTAATGCCCGGGAGGAGCCACTGCTACAAAGAATAAAAGAACAGACCTGGAGAGGTTCAACACACAGATTAGAAGATGACAAAGGGAGGGACAAGAGATGAGGAGTCACAGCTGTCAGTGCCACTAGAGCCAGTGGAGAGTAAAGGTCATCTGGACTAGGATATTGACTGCCTTGGATTTGTTATGTATTGCTTTTAGCCTTATAAATTATCCTGTTATCGCTACGTTAGATGTCTCCATGTCCGAATTCTTATTATCTGGTTCAAGAACAAATTGTAAGTAAAGTTCTAAATCTTACAGTAACCCTTGACTCCCTTGTCTATCAAAAATCTATCTAACTCAGCCTTGAATAAATTCAATGCCTTCTGGGGAAGAGAATTCCACAGACTAATGACCCTTTGAGAAAAAAAAATCTCCTCATCTCCATCTTAAAAGGGAGACTTTTATTCTTAAACTGTGTCCCCCGGTTCTAGTCTCCCCCACAAGAGGAAACATCCTCCCAGTATCCATTCTATTAAGTCCTTTCAGGATCTTATATGTTTCAATAAGATCACCTCTCATTCTTCTAAACGCCAATGCGTATAGACCCAACCTGTTCAACCTTTCTTCATAAGACAAGCCCTTCATACTCAGAATTAGTTGAGTGAACTGCTTCTAATGCAATTATATCCTTTGTTCAAATAAGGAGACCAAAACTGTACACAATACTCCAGATATGGTCTCACCAAGGTCCTGTACAGCTGCAATAAAACTTCCCTACTTTTATACTTGATTCCCCTTGCAATAAATGCCAACAATCCATTTGCTTTCCTAATCACTTGCTGCACCTGCATACTAACCATTTGTGATTCATGTACCAGGACACCCAGATCCCTCTGTACCACCGGGTTCTGCAATCTCTCTCTATTTAAATAGTATAAGCTTTTGTATTCTTCCTGCCAAAGTGGACAAGTTCACATTTTCCCACATTATACTCCATCTGCCAAATTTTTGCCCACTCTCTTAACCTATCTGTATCCTTTCGTAGACTCTTTGCCTCCTCTTGACAACTTACTTTCCTTCCAACCTTGGTGTCATTAGCAAATTTAGCTACCATACATTCAGTCCCTTCATCCAAGTCATTGTTACAAATTGTAAATAGTTGAGGCCCCGGCACTGATCCCTGTGGCACTCCACTAGTTACAGCTTGCCAACCTGAAAAGACCCATTTATCCCTATTCTATGCTTCCTGTCAGCTAACCAGTCCTTTATCCATTCTAATATGTTACCCCCTATACCATGTGCTCTTAACTTGTGGAGTTCTGTTGTAAAGCCTCAGTTTTGCATCTCTCCAGCCTGTCAACCTGTACTGCAGAGTAATTTCTACGCTCCAAACAACTCTACTTGTCTGCTAGTATCAAAAAATGTATCTTATAATATATGAAAAAGCTTATGTCTGCATATTATTCCTATCAATTTTTTCTCTATTATAAATTCCTATTCCACATTTACGATGGAAACTGCCAACGTAATTATTGTATGTTTTTCCCCAGTGGAGGTAATGCAGTGCCACCAGTGGCAGGAGGGTGACATTACTGTGTGGTCGTATAGAAACAGGAATGGGACATTCAACTCCTTGAGCAGTTTCTGCCAATTAGACCATGTATCAAGTTTACATTATAGATATCAGCATGAGAAATTATAATGGAAATATGAAAATAAGGACAGATTATATGACTCATATCTCATTTGCATCTACAGATACTGTCTCAGCATCTCCAATCTCTCAATTTATTTGTTCAAGGTGATTGGGTTATGTCAGTTCTTGTTCAGTCTTGCATATCTTAAATGAATCTTGAAGGTTTGTTTATTAAACCAGTGGATTCATTTCAAGTAACTAAAGATCATGTAACATTGTGATTGACTATTTCTGGTTGAATTAGGGAAGCATAAGTAGGTTACCTTGTGCCAACATCCTGGAATCGGTAGACCATCTGGGCCCTATTGTGGACACAGACACAGGAATGTAATGAATGAATGAATTCTACTTCATCCTGATTAAGTCATACATTTGCTTAATAATAAATCTTTTGTGAGTCACATGTAAACTATGCTATATAGTGAGGATTGCCATACAGAAAAGTTGTTCGAATTTTGAAGAGAAAGCGAAATGTTGGACAAAACTCAGCAGGTATGCCAGCATCTGTGGCTAAGTTTACCTTCCAAATGTGGAACCTTCGTCAGAATTGGATGAAGGGTCCATGCCTGAAGCTTTAGTTTGTCTGTTTTCTCCACAGATGCTGCCTGACCTGCTGAATGTTTCTAGAATTTTATGTATTTATTTCAGATTTCTAAATCTGCCATATGTTGCTTTTTGCTTATATTGGATGAATTTTGAGTTTATTTAATGAGAACATTGTTGGTGCACTTTTTATGCAAGAGTAAGGGTGGCTGAACCATTTCAGACAGACAGTATTAAATAGGTTGTGCAGCTCTGCTTCTTGTGTGCAATAATGAGGGATTCATAACTTTTTTTTGCTGTTTTTGCATGAACATCAATGCTTTCAATTTTCAGCTAAAATACATTAGATAATCATGCTGTCAGAAAGTCAGAAAGCATTAAATCACTGGAATGGACAGGTGGGACCTCATTTAATTTCACACTTCAAGAAATTAATCTCTGAAAACACAGTAATCCTGTCGTATTGCAATGGAGTAGTACCCAAGATTAGAAGCACAAACCTAAATGAGGGGCTAACTGAAACAATTGTCTATTTGGAAGCAGACCACTTTTGAAAATTGTGGGATTTCTGATATATATTAGACATTTTTATTTTGAAATGTTTATGCCTGGTATGAGGCTGCAGCTTGATGTGTGTAATCTCGTTTGTTTAGAATAGAAAACATTGATCTAAATGTTATTTCACTGTGACAAGTTTGGCGCAATTGGTATATGGTAACAATTATGTTTAACAGAAAGCAACGAAATCGCTGCTGTAAGTCATAAATGACATGTTATGTTGGAAGCTGCAATGTATGGGAGTGTATTACATCTGGCTCTGGGTATCTTCTTACCAGGTTATTTAGTTTCAAGATGCAGAGAATTTTCCAGTGTTCAGTAACTGAATCTCAAAATAAAAGTGTATTTTATACCTTTATCATCAGAATAATTTATTAGGGGATTTTAAATATGGCAAACTTACTTTAATGGTACAGTAAATTTTTTTCTCCAAATTATAGCATTTTATTTAATTAGTTTTTCTGCTTCAAGCTTGAGCTCCGGGTTTTGGAACTTGAGCGGCAGCGAGCAACACTGCGGTGCATTCATGAGGATGAGAGCTATGTGGATAGCATGTTTACAGATGAGGTCACCTCACAGCTTAAGAGTATGCAGGGAGAGAGGGAATGGGTGACCACCAGACAGTCAAAAAGAATCAGGCACGTAGTGCAGGAGACCCCTGAGTGCACCTCACTCTCCAACAGGTATTCAGTTCTGAATACTGAGGAAAGTGATGCTTCGCCTGGGGAGTGCAGCCAGAGCCAAGCCCATGGCACCATGGGCGGCTCAGCAGAACAGTGGGGTGCAGGGAAGACTGGAAGAGCGATTGTGATAGTGATTCAATAGTCAGGGGAACATACAGGCGTTTCTGTGGCCGCAGATGTGAATCCAGGATGATGTATTGCCTCCCTGGTGCCAGGGTCAAGGATGTCACTGAGTGACTGCAGAGCATCCTGAAGGGGGAGGGTGAACAGCCAGCAGTCATGGTCCACATCGGAACCAACGACAAAGGTAGAAAGAGGAATGTGGTCTTGCAGTCAGAATTTAAGGAGCTAGGTAAGAAATTAGCAAGCAGGACCTCAAAAGTAGTAATCTCCGGATTACTCCCAGTGCCACACGCAAGTGAGTATAGAAATAGAAGGGTAAGACAAATGAATGCGTGGCTGGAAAGATGGTGTAGGAGGGAAGGCTTTAGATTCCTGGGACATTGGGACCAGCTCTGGGGGAGATGGGGCCTGTACAGGCCGGACGGTTTTCACCTAAACAGAGCCGGGACTGAGTTCCTTGCGGGATGTTTTGCTGGTGCTGTTGGGGAGGGTTTAAACTAGCTTGGCGGGGGATGGGGACCTGAGGGTAGACTCAGCTGCGACAAAATCAGAAATGAAAATGGAAGGCGGAAAATTAATGGAAGAGTCTGGAAGACAGAGGAAACAAGGGTTAGAAAATAAAAAAAGAGTTTAGCAGTGCTCAAGGGCATCTATTTCAATGCAAGGAGTATAGAAAATAAAGCAGATGAGCTGAGGGCACAGACAGATATGTTGGCAGGATGCTGTCATAGCTATTACAGAAACATGGCTTAAGGAGGGACAGGAATGGCAGCTCAACATTCCTGGCTACAGGGTTTTCAGACGCGATAGGGAGAGGGATAAGAAAGGAGGGGGAGTGGCAATTTTGGTCAAGGAAACTATTACAGCTGTGAGGAGGGATGATATGTTGGAAGATTCATCAAATGAGGCCATATGGATTGAGCTAAGGAACAAAAAAGGGGGAATCACACTGCTGGGAGTGTACAATAGACCCCCAAACAGTCAGAAGGAGATAGAGGAGCAGATATGTCGGCAAATCTCTGAAAAGTGCAAGAACAATAGGGCAGCAATAGTCGGGGATTTTAACAATCCCAATATTAACTGGGACAGTTTTAGTATGAAAGGAATTGAGGGAGCAGAATTCTTAAGGTGCATTCAGGAGAACTTTTTTGCCTAGTATGTAGCAAGTCCAACAAGAGAGGATGCAGTTTTAGACTTAGTTTTAGGAAATGAAGATGGGCAGGTGGAAGGAGTGACAGTGGGAGAGCATTTTGCTGGTAGTGATCATAATTCAGTCAGTTTTAACATAATTATGGAAAAGGACAGAGATAGAACAGGAGTTAGAGTTCTCAATTGGGGCAAGGCCAACTTTACTAAGCTGAGGAGTGATTTAGTGAAAGTGGACTGGAAAAAGCGACTTGAAGGTAAATCAGTGTAAGAACAGTGGGAGGCATTCAAAGGGGAGATTCAAACGGTTCAGGGTAAACATGTACCCACAAAGAAAAAGGGTGAGGTGGCCAAATCTAGAGCCCCATGGATGTCAAGGAGCCTATAGGGTAAGATAAGGCAGAAAAGGAAAGCTTATGTCCGACATCGAGAACTCAATACTACAGAAAGCCGAGAGGAGTATAGAAAGTGGAGGGGTGAAATCAAAAAGGAAATCAGGAAAGCAAAGAGAGGGCATGAAAGAATATTGGCAAGCAAAATCAAGGTGAACCCAAAGATGTTTTATCAATACATTAAGAGTAAGAGAATAACTAAGGAGAGAGTTCGGCCCATAAAAGACCAAAAAGGTAATCTATGTGTAGGAGTGGAAGATATTGGTATTATTCTTAATGAATACTTTACGTGTGTCTTCACAAAAGAGGGGCACGATGCAGATATTGTAGTTAAGGAGGAAGAGTGTGAAGTATTGGATGTGATAAACATAGGGAGAGAGGAAGTATTACTGGGATTAGTATCCTTGAAAGTTGATAAATCACCAGGGCCAGATGAAATGTATCCTAGGCTGTTAAAAGAAGCAAGAGAGGAAATAGTGGAGGGTCTTACCATCATTTTCCTGTCCTCACGGGATGCAGGTGTGGTGCCGGAGGATTGGAGAATTGCTAACTTTGTACCTCTGTTTAAAAAGGGAGCGAGGGATAGACCAAATAATTACCGGCTAGTTAGTCTAACTTCAGTAGTGAGAAAATTATTGGAATCTATTCTGAGAGACAAGATAAACTGTCACTTAGAAAGGCACAGGTTAATCAAGAATAGTTAGCATGGATTTGTTAGGGAAGATCTTGTTTGACCAACTTGATCGAATTTTTTGAAGAAGTAACAAGGAAGGTAGATGAGGGTAGTGTAGTTGATGTGGTCTACATGGATTTTAGGAAGTCTTTTGACGAGGTCCCACATGGCAGACTGGTTAAAAAAATAAAATCCCATGGGATCCAGGGAGATGCAGCAAAGTGGATACAAAATTGACCTAGTGGCAGGAAACAAAGGATAACTGTTGACAGCTGTTTTAAGCGACTGGAGGGCTGTTTCCAGTGGCGTTCCACAGGGCTCAGTACTGGGTCCCCTGCTTTTTGTGGTGTATACTAACGATTTGGATGTAAATGTAGGGGGCATGATCAAGAAGTTTGCAGATGACACAAAGATTGGCTGTGTGGTAGATGGCGAAGATGATAGCTGTAGGCTGCAGGAAGATATTGATGGTCTGGTCAGATGGGCAGAAAAGTGGCAAATGGAATTCAACTTGTAGAAGTGTGAGCTGATGCATTTGGGGAGGTCAAACAAGGCAAAGGAATACATGATTAATGGGAAAATATTGAGAAGTTTAGAGGAAGTAAGGGACATTGGAGTGAATGTCCACAGATCCCTGAAGGTAGCAGGACAGGTTGATAAGGTGGTTAAGATGGCATATGGAATCCTTTCCTTTATTATCCAAGGTATCGAATACAAGAGCAGGGAAGTTATGCTGGAACTGTCTAACTCATTGGTTAGGGCACAACTTGAGTACTGTGTTCAGTTCTGGTCACCTCATTACAGAAAGGATGTAATTGCACTAGAGAGGGTACAGAGGAGATTTATGAGGATGTTGCCAGGAGTGGAAAAATGCAGCTATGAGGAAAGATTGGATCGGCTGGGGTTGTTCTCCTTGGAACAGAGAAAGCTGAGGGGCGATCTGATTGAAATGTACAAAATTTTGAGGGGCCTTGTTAGAGTGGAGGTGAAGGGTCTGTTCACCTTAGCAGAGAGGTCAGTGATGAGGGGGCATAGATTTAAAGTGATTTGTAGAAACATTAGAGGGGATATGAGGAAAAATTTTTTCACCCAAAGTATGGTGATGGTCTGGAACTCATTGTCTGAAAGGGTAGTTGAGACACAGACCCTCAACTCATTCAAAAGTAGTCTGGATATGCACCTCAAGTGCCGTAAACTGCAGGGCTATGGACCAAATGCTGGAAGGTGGGATTAGAATAAGTGGATCATTTTTCGGCCGGCACAGACACGATGGGCCAAGTGGCCTCTTTCTGTGCTTTAAACTTTCTATGATTCTATGATTCAAATCTGCAGTCATTTCCTACTCCTCAAAAAAACCCACCCTTTACCCTTCTATCATTGCAACTACAGCCTTGTCTCCAACCTCCCTTTCCTCCATAAAATCTTTGAACCTATTGTCACCTTCCAAATCTGTGCCCATCTTTATTACAACTCCATGCTTGAATCCCTCCAGATTTCTGCCCCGCCACAACAATGCGATAACCTTTATCAAAGTCACAAATGACATCCTATGTGATGATGACCTTGATAACCTATCCCTTCTAATCCTTCTTGATCTGTCTGCAGCCTTTGACAGTGTTGACCACACCATCCTCCTCTAACATCTCTCTCCTGTTATCCAGCTGTGTGGGACTGCCCACGCCTGGATCCATTCCTATTCATCCATTTGTAATCAAAGAATCACCCGAAAATGCTTCTCTTTCCACACCCACTCCATTACATCTGGAGTCCCCAAGGATATAGCCTTGACTCCTTCCTATTTCTCATCTACATGCTGCCCCTCGGCAACATCATCCAAAAACACAACGGCAAGTTCCGTGTGTATGCTGACAATACCCAGTTCCACCTCACCACTACCTTTCTCAACATCTCCATTGTCTCTGATTTGTCACGTTGTTTGTCTTACATCCAGTACTGGATGAGCAGAAATTTTCTCTAATTAATCATTAAGACAAAAGCCATTGTCTTCAGTCCTTACCATAAACTCTGTTCCCTAGCTGCTGACTCCATCCCTCTCCCTGGGCTGAACCAGACCATTTATAACCTTGGTGTCATATTTGACCCTGAGATGATCTTCCAACCACATATCCACTCTATCAGCAAGACAGCCTATTTCTACTTCCATAACATCGCTTGTCTCCACCCCTGCTGCAGCTCATCTGCTGCTTAAACTGTTATTCATCCCTTTGTTACTTCTAGATTTGACTATTCCAAAGCTCTCATATTTGGTCTCCCATTTTCCACACTCTTTAAACTTAAACTCATCCAAAACTTTGCTGCCCATGTCCTAATTCACAACTAAGGCCCATTCACCCATCACCTCTGTGCTTGCAGACCTACAATGACTCCTGGTTCAGCAATGCCTTGATTTTAAAATTCTCATCCTTCTTTTCAAATCCTCCCATGGCTACTCCCTCCTTATCTCTGTAACCTCTTCTAGCTCTACAATACTCCAAAATCTCTTGACACCTTCAATTTTGGCCTCTTCTGCATTCCTGATTTTAATTGCTCCAACATTGACAGCCGTGCCCTCAGCTATCTTGGCCCTTAGCTCTGCAATTCCCTCCCCAAGCTTTTCCACCTCTCTACCTCTCTGCCTTTCAAGATGCTCCTTAAAACCTACCTCTGATCAAGTTCCTGCCCGGATATGTACGTACGTGGCTCGGTGTCAAATTTTGTTTGATAACACTCCTGGGAACTGCCTTGATCTGCTTTACTATGTTAAAGGCACTATATAAATCAAATTGTCGTAGAAATACACATGGATTGTTCTAAGGCTGATCATTCATTTTGCAAGCAGTTCAGTCAGAAAACATAAATTGTTATAAATACAATCACAAGCACCTAAAATATGTATCATTTAATATCTTCAGATAATAATTACTATTGTATGAAACCAAGTGGGGCCTTATGTTTCAATGTACTGAAGTAAGGGTGTCATGCATGAAGTGACACCATATCTCACACACAAGTGGAAAGCATGACTGGCCCACAAAGTACTACTGAAGATTAAAAATGCTAACAAAACACTAAGATTTATTTCTTGGGATATAGAACTTGAAAGGAGTGAAGTTATGTTAAACTGGTAAATGACCCTGGTCAGGCTGCACTTAGAGTACTGTGTGCAGTTCTGGTCTTCATTACCACAAAAAGGACACTGGAGAAGTTGCAAAAAAGATTTACAAGGATAGTATCAGGAAGGCATATGGGATACTTGCCTTTATTAGCCGAGGCATCGAATATAAGAGCAGGTGGATCTGTATAAAACGTTGGTTAGGCCACAGCTGGAGTACTGTGTACAGTTCTGGTCGCCACACTGTAGGAAGGATGTGATTGCACTGGAGAGGGTGCAGAGGAGATTCACCAGGATGTTGCCTGGGCTGGAGCATTTCAGTTATGAAGACAGACTAGATAGGCTGGGGTTGTTTTCCTTGGAGTGGAGAAGACTGAGGGGGGACCTGATTGAAGTATACAAAGTTATGAGGGGCATTGATAGGATAGATAGGAAGAAACTTTTTCCCTTAGCAGAGAGGTCAATAACTAGGGGACATAGATTTAAGGTAAGGGGCAGGAGGTTTCGAGGGGAGTTGAGGAGGAATTTTTTTACCCAGAGGGTGGTTGTAATCTGGAACACACTGCCTGAAGGGGTGGCAGAGGCAGGAACACTCACGCTATTCAAGAAATATTTAGATGAGCACTTGAAATGCCATAACATACAAGGCTAAGGGCCAAGTGTGGGGAAATGGGATTAGTTAGGATGGGTGCTTGATGGTTGGCATAGGTGCGTTGGGCCGAAGGACCTGTTTCTGTGCTGTAAAACTCTATGACTCTATGACTCAGTACTGAGAGAATACAGCAATCAGGAAAGATTGAACAAGTTGGGGCTTCTTCCTTTAGAAAAGCAAAGACTTATAGGTGTCCAGATAGAACTCTTTAACATTAGGAATGGATTGGACAGGGTAGATGTGGAGAGAATATTTCCACTTGTGGAAGAATCCAAAACTAAGGGTTGTAAATACAAGGTAGTTAATAATAAATCCAATAGGGAAATCAAGAGTAATTTATTTGCTTAGAGAGTGTTTCAAATGGAGAACTCGCTGAGGTAGTTGGAATGGGAAGAGACTAGTGTGGAGTATAAACACCGGCACAGATGAGTTGGGTCGGATGTCCTATTTCTGTGCTGTGTATTCTTTTTAATTCCATGTAATAAAAACAACGTGTCTCAAACTGTTTCCTTTGCATCTGCTTGTCTGACAGTGTACTTAGAGTGTTATTAATGTTTTACAGTACAAACCTTTAAAAATAATGTGCTCTTTCGTTTGAGCATCATAGATTTCTGGACATATTTCTAAGATAACAAAGCAGAAAACACATACCACTGGACAAGGCTGATCTAATCCAGGGGGCCCTTGTTCTCCCTTCTGTCCCTTACTTCCTTTTTTGCCTGGGTAACTTCTCTCCCCCTGTGGAGATAATTGTTGTGTGGTTAAGAAATACTAGGCAAATTGGAATTTAAAACCAATGAAATGTAACATGGATACAACATCAGCTAGTGGTTATCTGTGCAAAAGGTACAATTTTCTTTCATTGCATTCGTTAAAAATGCACAGTAATATCCATGAAAAAGAACAGAAAGTTGTATAAAGCAGGAATGGATTCAAAAACTGAACAGACATTGTAGCCTGGATTTTATGCATGAGGCGGGGCTCCTGGCACTGGGCACCCCAGAGCGATCCTCCGGTCTTTGGAGTCAAAGTTTAAGGAGGCAGGATCTCCGTCCCTTTAAACACTTAATAGGGACAGGGATCCTGCCTCCAAGAGCTGCTGGCCAATTACAGGGCTGGCAGCTCAGCAGTATCGGCAGCGCTGCCGGGAGCGGTGGCCACAGCCATTACTGTAGGGGCCTCAGCCCCAGGCCCAGTGCTGGAAGTCCAGACCTGAGGTAACTGAGGCAGGGGCGCCGGGGCCGATCTAGAAGGCCACGGTGAGGGGTGGTACTGGGGGGTGCAGTGGTTCCTCAAAGGAGGGACCATCCCCCCCAAGCCTGCAAGGAAGGCACCTCGTTTTCCAAGGTTGTCCTCCCCATGCAGTGCAGCAACCCCTCCCCCACGCTGTGATCCCAGAGGCAGTTGGAACAGGCCCTTAATTGGCCATCATTAGGCCACTTAAGGGCCTCAATTGGCCTCTAGGCGGGAAGGCAGATGTCGGCCTATCCCGTCCCCCGGAAGATCAGGTCCGGCAATCCCACCGTTGGGTTCCGTGGCAGCCACTGCCACTCCGACTCTCCGGCCCCCCAACCCCCGCCACAGAACCTGATGTCGGGCTGCTAACAAAATCCAGCTCTGTTTTTGCAGTTGTCTACAGCATGTTGAATTTTTAAATTGTTGGCCAACTTTTAGATTTGCACATAGTTGGCAGTTTAATAAAATGACTTGAGAACATTTGCTCTTCTGTCATCTGTTTTGCATATGCGTTGTGGTATTTTGGGAGCATTGTGATGAAAAATTGTGCATTTCTGTTTTTGTTTAACTGTGCCGTGGGAACTAGGAAGATGAATTATTATTTTTATTTATCTTGTTTTTAAAATATTCAAACAAGCTAACCTGGCACTCGAAAAAACTGATACGGACCCAAAACAGCTGAGAACTCAAAAAAGCAACGTACAATTGAAAGGTAGCCCCGAATAAAGGATAATGTCCATGGCCTCTGTTATAAAGTGACAAAATAAGTTACATTCCTTTTAATTACATTGGTTTTTAGGTTTTTATTATTGTTATGTGATCATGTTCCAAAATTTGGGGTGGGTTGTGTACAAATTGAAACCCAATGGCCTCAACTATGACACACAGAAAGTAATGATTAGGGAAATGCAATGGGCATGAACTTGTCACGGTTTGAGCTGTAACTAGTGCCTATATTCCATCTATTGCATTAAAGGAAAAAACTGAAATACACAAAAATTCAATTTTTTTCTTAATGGATTTAGATTTCTTGGGGAATCGGGTGGGGAAGGGAAATAGGTGGCATGTCCTCCCCTCCAAGAAATTTTGTTTTTTTGACACCTTGGTGCATTTTCCAGAATTTTGAAATGCACGGCAAATCAGCATTCAGGAGAAGAAAACCAAAGGAGAACTTGGCAACACCAATGAATGTCACTGGAAGCCATTTATCATGTCCTCATGTACTTGGAGCCTGAATCATGTAACTTCAGGTCCTCAGAGTCTGTGCTGTGCACCTTCATGTCTCTGGAATTCAGATTGTGTATCACTTCAGCAGATCGGAGCTCAGTGCAAAATAATCTACAGCAACTAGATGCTCAAGTGAAAAAACCCCTAAGTTTTGTGACATGACTACATGTCACAAAATAGAGATTTTGCACATATGCCCTTGGGTGCTTTCACTAATGCTGAGAATTAATGCTAGGCACTCTCACAAGGAGTTCAAAGGGTTTAGATTAAACCTATAGGATTAAATGAAGGGAAGCAGGCCTTTCAATACTTGGTGACTTTTACATCAAAACAGACTAAAAGGCATATACCAGTTGAGAGTTGTTGACTGGTCTATCCTTAAAATATAACTGGGAACCATACATCGCAAGGTATGTAATAATAATCAGCCAGACTGCAATGGACATCAGTCAGCTGGCAGTAAACTGATGGTATAAAATATTTGAAAGACTGTTCAATATTACTTTTTGCCGTGACATGTAGGGCCCCATCTGGAAAGAATGAGACATATTAATTTCACCACATGGACATTAAATTTCAAACTGTTGCTGGGAAGAAGAGAAGGCCTGATACAGGGGTTGCCAAGCCCCTGGCTGGAAAAACATATTTGCATATTAACAGACAGTATTTGTAGACAAGGGACCATTCCCTGACTCACCCAATACACAAAGCCAAAAGTGGTTATACCAGTCACGTGACTACCCTGCTGGCCAACTGGGGAGTTTTTAATTGTAGAGACAGTGTTTGAACTGGCAGAAAGCTCTTTGCTCCTGGACTGAAAAGACCTCCTCTCCTCCTGTCTCCTCCCATCTCTTTCTCATGGAACTGAAACCCACTGAAGACACATGAACCCCAAGAGAGAAAAGTATCCTACAGTGAACAAGGTTTAAAAAGAATACTGGGCCACAACGAAAAGCAAGATCCACCTGCAAACAAGGACTCTACAGTGAGCTCGAAGACCTGTAACAAAAAACTCTTCAGATATTGTCTCAAACCTTTCCACTTTATTTTTCTTCTGCTCTTTTCTGTCTCTGTTTGCATGTGCGTATTGCGTATGCATGCAAGCGTGAGGCACGGCGTGTATCCGTAGGTGTTAACCGAATTAGAGTTTTAAGTTTAAGTTTAATAAAATTTCACCTTTCTTCTTTAGACCTAAGAAAGCCTGTTGTGCTCATTTCTTTATCTTATAATTGGAAAGCGATGAACAAGGATTCATCAAGGAGGAGCTAAAAACTCAGTATAAAAATAAAACTTTGTTCCAGTAAGACCAGGTGAAGGCTGAAAGGGAACCCTAGACCTCTTTCTCACCTGGTCGTTACAGCAGTCATACTCTTACCTCACACAATTGACCCTTTGTACCATGAAAGTGGCGATAAAAGTCATATTTCAAAATAAATTCTAGGATAATTGATACCACTGCAAAGTAGTAACTAATTGAAAGGTTTAAACTTTAGATGACATAATAATCTATGAGAGTGAAGCTTAAATAGAGTACTGATGTCATCTGAACTAAATTTATAACCTTGCAATTCTTCTAGAATAATCAGTTTACATTTATACCAATCACTGTTGTCCAAAAACAGTTAAATGGCCTTCTACTACGCCAACATCTTCAAGCATTTGCCTTACAAAAAAGGGACAACATGTATTTATGTACAGAGAGTCCATCACAGATAGTGATCTATCATAGGAATAGGGCTGAAATAGAGGCGCAGGACGTCTCTGCTAAGCAAAGTTTACTTAATTCAGTATTTTATTGCATAGCAGTAAGAAACAGTGACAGGAAATAGCAGCCCAGTAGTCTGCAAATCTATAAGAAGCTACTGTAATAGTAGACATGAATATTTCTGATAGTCATAATCCCATTTCAAATAACTCACCCATCCTCACTGTCAGCATTCAACAACACCACATCTACATTCTCACCAATAATCCTAACCTTCGCCTTTACACTATCCTTGCTGTTTCCACACCATCACCTTTATTCTCAATACAGATCCCCTACCCTCAACTTTAGCCTCACCATTCATCCACTCCATAGCATCTCCCCTCTCACTTACACCTTTCGCATCATACTTTACCCCTTCCCTTATTAGTACCTTCATCCATTACTCCAATCGGCATAACAATGTTACATCCTTGCACTTCATTCACAGTGCTGACCCCTCATTCCCCAGTTCTTAGTTAAACCTATATTAACCCTCATCTTATCCTCACAATGACTGTCTGAGTGCCTGTTTATTTTGATTTTTGTTGCAATCTAGTTGGTCTATTCATCCCTGAATGTCTGTTAGGGGAGGTGGGTTTGGGTGTGTCCGGGGAGTTAAATCCTCTAAAAGTGACATCAGGTTGGGATCATGTCACCCTCTTACGGATTTCATTGGGTCTGGATCCGAGGGGAGCGGGTCTGTCGGGATTTGTCAGGAAACCAATTAAGATACTCAAAAAGCCAATTAAGTACTGTTTTAACCCTTAATTTTGGCCTGTTTCCCGGCCTGTCAGCAATTTGCCAGGGTCACCGAGGTGAGTGCACAGGGGAGGAGCTTTATCAGTGAAACTGACAAGCTGGGAAGGCTTTGATCAGTGAAACTGAAGGGCTCCAGCCATGGCCAGATGAGGCTGCAGTTCAAAAACACTTCTTCTCTGACAATACTATGACTGCTTGGAAGATGATGTGCCTTCCAAGAAGTTGGCATTCATTTGTCTAATACTGCACTCACCTTCAGCTGCATTTTCCTGTTGCCAGCCTTCACCATGGCATGCGAACGGCTTATGCAGCTCTAACTTGTACCTCTGCTGAGGGGCAAAAGGCAAAGCAACACCACCACATAGAGCTCCAGCATTAACACCATCACCAGCTGCCTACCCCTCAGCCACATGTCCCTCCACAGGACAGAAGGGGTGGGCACAGAGATCCAGCTCAAGGAGGCAAGATCCCCAATGCAGGGTCTACAGACAGAGGATCAGCTCTCTCAACATGTCTGAGCACCAGTGCCTTAGGAGGCTCAGGCTTTCACAGCAGGTCACAGTGGCATCTGCAATCTCCTGGAACAAGACCTCCTTCTCAGTGGAGCAGGTGAGCATCCACTGTCACTAGCCGATAAGCTGCCTGTCACTGGAGGGCCAGCACATCCACCCCGGGGTCTCTGGCTCTCGTCAAGTTCTCTTTTCCTGCAAGGAGAGAAAGAAGACAGGTATGAGTGTTCATGATGGTGTGTGTGCAAAGGAGGGAAGGAAAATATTTGTGGAGGGTGACTGTGAGGCATGGGTGCAAGAGGGCAATAGGCTGAAGTTGAGTGTTGGCTGCTCAGATAGGGATGTGAGGTGCCTGGAGAGACAACAATAAGTGGAGCTGCAATGTGCTGTTCTGGGGCGTGCTGTGCAGGAGAATGCTGGGAATGCCAGAATGTGGGACTTGGCACCTGAAAGTCTTTGGCACTCACTAGTCATGCCCTCCTGAGGTCCTGGATCCTCTTGGTGCACTATCTCCAAATTGGAAGGGATTACACGTCTGCTGCTGACTTCCTCAGTCACTTCCATCCACACCTGATTTGTTGGAGAGCTTGTCCTCTTCCTCCCATCTTTTGGAGAATTCAGCTCACTGCAGCCCCTCAGATCCCACAGCAAGACCTCCAGATAAGAGAGAGACCCGGGGAGCAGCCTTCTCAGGTCTTCTCTCCATTGTTGTGGTTGCTGCAGTCTCAAAAATCCAAATCTGGTGAGTCATTGTAACCCATGCTGCAGTCCTTTTAATTAGAAATCCTTCCTTTGACAGAATGGACACATCAACTGCCCACCTTCCATGATTGGCTAGGGAACCTGGAGGCAGGATGCTAATGCCATGGCTCAGGCAAAAAAGTGTTCTAATTCAGAAAGGCAGTGGTGAAGGATGATACTGGAGCCAATCTTTAATCAATGACATTTATTTACAGAGTGAAACATTACAAGCATACTCCTCCTCACTCAACCACCACCACAATTTTAGTAAGTGTCTCTTTATACGCGCTCAAGTGAAACACTAATTAATGTCCTCCACCTGCATAAAATTACACACAACTGATATACAATTAACAAAGAGCTTCGGTAAAGCCTGCTCTAGCTGTGAACGAGTTCCTGAAATACAATGATCCTGCCGTTTGGCCAGGATCCAAGTTGGGAAATTCCACCCTATCTGCCTAAAACATCAATCTTCTGGTATGTTAGTGGAATTTGTACATAGTGTTATCACCTAAACAGAGTAAACAATATAGAAACTGATCAATGTACTTAGCAGGTTTTGCATCAGCCCGATTTAGATTTGCGACTTGAAATTTTGCTGAAATACATTTAAATGACAAGCGTTCAGATCTATTCCAAACTTTTTGAATTTGTAGGTTTGTGTGAATCTGGAGCTGAATCACACCTGCTGGTGAGGTCTGATAACAGCAGTTTTAGATTTCTAGTCAGTGTTACGACTGAGGCAGGAGGAGTGCACTGTTAATTCAATCCCACGTCTCCACAGGTCACAACATATCAATAAATTTTCCCACTTACCAAAACAGCCTATTAGATACTCTATTTGTCCCCAGAATAAAGCACACCAACCAGGTTTCTTTAATAAACAACAAAATTATTCATTTATTATAAAACCAAGTCTTAACCAATAATGAAGCAAATATATACAGGAATCGAAATATTAAAACCCCGTATTATTATTCTAGCCCTCATGCACACGTACATACATACAAAATCTGGTTAACCGGGAAAAAAGGAATTTTTGTTTACAGCTGTTACAAAGAAATAGAAGGAATTAAAAAAAAACTTTTACTGAAAAGATATGGGAATCCTTTTTTTGGTGATGTGTCCCAAAGTCAAATAGTTGGCGGCCACTAGAAATTTTTCCAGGCGAGGTTGATGAACAGTCTGGTTGGGGAGGTGTTCAAAGAAATTCAATGGCAGAAGGCTTCACATAGGTCTTCCATCAGGTGTGCAGCAACAGAGGTGTCAGTTCTCACACACATTTGATGCATACGTCCTTTATTTATAGATGCAAGGTTTATGAAAGCATTCAAGATGGCTTCAAAATTAACAGCAGTACCACTTCATACAAGCTTTTGCTTTTCCAGAGCAAGGATTCTTTAAAAAGAAGGAATAGTTGTTTTGTTCTTCTTCTGACCTCCTGGCAGGTCCCTATGCAGATTCCAACTGCCTGCTTTGAGCCCAAAAACCAGCATATTTTAAGTTCAAAGTGAAACCACATTTCCAAGCAAGGCTCATGTTAAATCATAAATTCCCTCTTGTCATAACAAAGGTCAAATCCCCCTGTAGTTTCCTTGAAATCACCTGGTTTCCAGTATTTGTTTACTGGTCAAAACCAGGAACCTCTTGTTGACCTTGCTTTTTCTTAAAAAAGCATCCATAAAGTTCAGCTATCTCCAGATGTTCCAATGTCCATGAAATCTTTTTTTTTAGTTTTTAAAAGTATAGATGCCAAGTTTTAACAAAAAAAAAATGGACTATCGTAACACCTCTGCCCTTGGCAAAATGAAACGTCATTTTTGAATGCATTTCATTACAATGTATAAAAACAGAAGTTGAAAACATTTTAAACACATTCCACACTCATGTTCTCCTATACTTGTAATTAATACAATTTTGCTTTGTACTATCTTTACTCATATAACTCAACAAAGTTAGATTTATGACAAAGCATCTGCAATAACATTATTTTTCCTGAAATGTGGACAATCTTTAAGAGATAGGGCTGCAACAGGAAACTCCATCAGAATATTTTGGCATTCTGGGTTTTAAATTTTTCCACAAAGGTTAATCAAATCAGCCAATTGCAACCTTCCAAACATAGCCTCCCAGTTGTTTCATGTGTTCTTTCCAAGTGCCACTATAGACCAGCACCTCAGCAAGGTAAACTGCACAGTTAGGAACAGTGGCTACCACTTGATTCATAAGTCTCTGAAAGGTTGCTGGGGAATTTTTAGCCTGAATGGCGTTGCTCAGTACTGGTAAAGACTGTCTGGTGCGACAAAAGCTGATATTTCTTTAGCTTGGGGTGTTAAAGGAACTTGCCAGTATCCCTTTAACAAATCTATATTTGTAAGAAACATGGCACTGCCCACTCTGTCAATATAGTCTTTCAAGTGAGGAATTGGGTCTGCCTTGGTTACTGCATTAACTTTTCTGTGGTCTATGCAAAGTCTGGTTGACCCATCAGGTATAGGCACTCATACTATTGGTGAACTCCAGCTGCTTTGATTATGTTCAATTAAGTTGTTTTCCAGCATGTAATACATTTATGTTTTTACCTGGACCTGCTTGTCTGGATTTAACCGGTAAGGATGCTGCTTTATAGGAATGGATTCCCCTACATCCACATCATGTGTGGCTAAGGTTGTACATCCTGGCTTATCCCTACAGACTCTTTTAAATGCTATGAGTAGCATTGTTAGGTCTTCTTGTTGTCCTGCCTCTAAATATGAAAGCATACTGTCCAAACTTCCTAGCAGTTCAGTATTAGCTAACCAGATAGTAGGAGGTTCTATTTGAGAATTGTCTAGGCCTCCTTCTGCCTCATCGACACTAACCCTTTCATTCTTCACTGTCCCTACTACATGACATACCTGTGCTTGATTATCCTCCTCCCTGCGATAATATTATTTTAACATATTGATATGACACAGTCGACTCTTTTTCTGGGACCTGGGATGTCAATCAAATAATTTACCTTACCAGTTCTTTTGACCACTTTATATGGATCACTGAACTGTGCTTTTAATGGTTCACCCTGCAAAGATACTAATACTAACACTTCATTCCCTGGTTGAAATTTTGGGTCTTTGCATGCTTGTCTGCCCATTTTTTCATAGTGGTTTAGGATGCTTTAAGGTGTTCCTGAGCCACATTGCAAGCTTTTGTGAGCCTTTCCCAGTACATAGATACATAATCTAGTACAGAAGATTCATCCCTCTGTTGTAAAAACCTTTCTTTGATTAATTTTAGTGGACCTCTTATCTCATGTCCATAAACTAATTCAAAAGGACTAAAACGAGTAGACTCATTCAGTGAATCTCTAGTGGCAAATAAAAAAACGTCTAGCCCTTTATCCCAAACATGGGGATATTCATGACAGTATGCCCTAATCATTGTTTTTAGAGTTTGATGGTACCTTTCTAAAGCTCCTTGTGTCTGTGGGTGGTCTGCTGAAGATTTTAACTGTGTTATACCCAAACGTCTTGAAATATTTTAAACATAAAATTGGAACCTTGACCCGATTGAACTTCAATTGGTAATCCATATCTCGTAAAGAATTGGGTTAACTTCTCTACCACTATCTTAGCAGTAATTGTCCTCAAGGGAATGGCCTCTAGGAATCAAGTAGCCATATCCATGATAGTGAATATATAATTGGTGTCCCACTGTTTTCGGCAAGGGTCCTACACAATCTACCAACATCCTACTAAATGGTTCTCCAATAATGGGTATGGGAATTAGAGGTGCGAATTTTATGGCAAGTTGCAGTTTTCCCACAATCTGGCACATATGGCATGTTTTACAAAACTGCATCACGTCCTTGGTAAGACCTGGCCAGTAATAATGTTGACTTATTTATGATTTGGTCTTCTGGATCCCCATATGTCCTGTTATAGAAATTTCATGCACTAGCCTTAATAATTCCTGGTGATACTTAGGTGGTACCACTACCTGTTGACCAATCGTCCATTCTTCGTCCACAGGTCTGTGAGGTATCTCCATTTCCTCATCAGAACCCGATCTTTAACATAATAGCCTTCTGAAACTCCTTTTGCCTCAGCTTCTGTCAGAGCTGAATGTGCCACTTTATTTAACTCTGGATCAGCTTGTTGAGCTGTGATCAGAGAAGATTTGTTAAACATCTAATTTGGAGTATCTAAATCCCCAAAGAAAGTTTCAGATATTCGGCTATCTATCTGTGGTGCCAATTTTACCTCCAACAATGGAACTTGTTTAGCCATTTCTTGGGTTACTACACATGAAGGAAAAGTTCCTGGAACTTTTTCCTGTAACTGTTCTGTCTCTAACTTCACTTGGTTTCTCTGTGACTACAGGAGAAACTAATACTTTTGCTACAGCCAAATCATTCCCTAGGAGTAAGTCAATTCCATTTACTGGCAAACTATGGACAACTCCTACAGTTACTGTCCCAGACATTAGGTCACACTCTTGATGCACTCGATACAAAGGTACAGGTATATACTCCCTGCCAATACCATTCACTAAACTTCAGCATTCAGTGCGCTCTCTGGTGGAAATGTTATGCCTTTCCCCAGCAAAAGAGTTTGGTTTGCTCCTGTATCCCTAAGTATAACTATAGGTTATCCTGCCTCACTTGAGGGATAAGGAGTTACTTTTCCTTTTGACAAGAATTCCTTATAACTTTCAGGTATCTTATTCACAACCGATACACTCACATTGGTTTTTGTATTTGGTTTTATACCTGCCATCAGGGCCACAGCCTGATCTGCTGTACTCTCAGTCAGAGCCCCTTTCTCTGCATTAACCTAGTGTACCCAACAAGTCCCATGGGTTTACCTCACAACTTCCAGAATTCTGAACGAAGATGTGCCACCTTGTGACGGTGATAACACTTTGGCTTGCGGATCTCACTTCCACCCTCAGCACTTGCCTTTCTGGCCTGAGTAAGGGATCATGGGGCATTCCCAGCTGTCCCGTCTTGTCTTCGGCTACTTGCCTTCCTTTCACTCTCCCACCTTTTATCCTTCTTGAGTTTGTGGGGGTGACGGACAAAGGGTTTGGGCTTATACACAAGCTCAAAATCTTCAGCAATTCCCACTGCCTGTTTGGACCTTGAAACCTTTTGGTTCCCTACATGAGTTCTCATTACTGGAGGGTGTGATTATTTTGATTCTTCCAGGAGAATTAGTTCTCTAAGTTTCTCATACGTGGCTTCCATTTTTAGTGTCCATATCCAATGATCAAAATTAGTTTGCTTTACCCTCTCAAATTCTATATAAGTCTGCCCAGCCAATCTCCGGAGGTTCCGAAACTTCTGTCGGTAATCTTCAGGGACTAACTCATATGCAGCGAAAATAGCCTTTTTTGCCATCTCATAATCTGCAGAAGCCTCTTCAGAAAGCATAGCATAAACTTCATGAGAACTGCCCATTAATCTGCCTTGCATAAGCAGTGTCCAACTTTCCTTTGGCGATTTCATTTGTTTGGCTATCTTTTCAAAAGAAATGAAAAATGCCTCTACGTCCCTTTCCTCAAACTTAGGGAGAGCTTACATACATTTAAACAACTTTTCAGTGGGTCCTGGGCTGGACTCAGATTCTTCCTGACCAGAATTTTCCCTGGAGTCAAGACCACCCCTTTGTCTTAGTTCTATCTTTCTTAATCCAAATGCTATTGCTGTTTCTTTTTATTTTTCCTTGTCAAGTTTTCTTATTGCTTTTTTTTTCTATTTCCTGCTCAAGTTTTTTAAGTTGTAACTGAATTTTGCAAATTCAACTGCACTACATTCTGGTTTACTGTCTTCTTCCAATTTCAAACTTTGGGTTATTACTTCAATTACGTCTGCTTTTTTAGTACCTGACTTCAATTCTAACCCCCATTGTGCTGCTAAATCCTTTAGTTTAACTTTAGTTAGGATTTGCAAGTCACTGAGGGATACATTCTCCTTCCCCAGAAAAGTTTCAGCAACTGCTAAAGACATTCTGGCAGTGTAGACTTTACCCTATTACACAAGAAACCGAGTTCTTTTATTTTCCTTTTTCAATTATTATTATTCCACTTACAATTAAACACTATAAGCGTTGGGTTTAATCCTGACAAGAGCCCCCAATTAATATAATATGACTGAGGTGGGAGGAGTGCACTGTTAATTCAGTCCTATGTCTCCACAGATCACAACATATCAATACATTTTCCTACTTACCAAAACAGCCAATTAAACACTCTATTTGTCCCCAGAATAAAGCACACCAACCAGGTTTCTTGAATAAATAACAAAATTATTTGTTTATTATAAAACCAAGTCTTAACCAACAATGGAGTAAATATATATGCAAATCAAAATATTAAAGCCCCGTATTATTATCCTAGTCCTCATGCACATGCACATACATACAAAAACGGGTTAACTGGGAAAAAAGGGATTTTTGTTTACAGCTGTTACAAAGAAATAGAAGGAATAAAAATATAACTTTTACTGAAAAGATATGAGAGTCCTTTTTTGGCGATGTGTCCCAAAGTCGAATAGTTGGCGGCCACTAGAAATTTTTCCAGGCGAGGTTAATGAGCAGTCTGTTTGGAGAGGAACTCAAAGAAATTCAATGGCAGAAGGCTTCACATAGGTCTTCCATCAGGTGTGCAGCAACTGAGGTGTCAGTTCTCACACACATTTGATGCAAAAGTTCTTTACTTAAAGATGCAAGGTTTCTGCAAGCAATCAGGATATCTTCAAATTTACAGGAGGCAACAGTACCACTTCATACAAGCTTTTTCTTTTCCAGGACAAGATTCTTTAAAGAGAGGTAATAATTGTTTGTTTTTTCTTCTGATCTCCTGGCAGGTCCATATGCAGATCCCATATGGACCTTTGAGCCCAAAAACCAGCATATTTTAACAGTTCAAAGTGAAACTACTTTTCTAAGCAAGTCTCATGCTAAGTCATAAATTCTCTCTTGCCACAACAAAGGGTAGCTCTTAGGTCAAATCCCCCTGTGGTTTCCTTGAAATCACCTAGTTTCCAGTATTTGTTTACTGGTCAAAACCAGGAACCTCTTGTTGACCTTGCTTTTATTTTAAAAACATCCATAAATTGCGGCTATCTCCAGATGTTTCAATGTCCATGAAATCTTTTTTTTAGATTTTAAAAGTATAAATTCTAAGTTTAACACAAAAATGGACTCTCGTAATATCAGTAACTCAAAAAAAGTTGCAGTTTAAATCATACAATGCAATAGCATTTGCAGGTGACCGCCATCTTCCATAACATTTCCCACTGGGGAAAAGAAATCCGCCACATGATCTCCACCTCCATATTTCCATGGAATAACCTATGTAGCGCATGTTAGCAAGCAGTGACGCATTAGGGAGTTCAGCTGATGAAACATTTTGCCTTTCAGTTTTCTGGTTTGCTATCCAATTAGCTCAATGTGCGACTAATTTCATCTGGTGTAAATGTCTCACAGACTTACTCATTTTTAAAGCCAGAAAACTAGAGAAAACCTTAAGGACATGTAACTAAACTAACGTAACATAGAAATATCGGAAATATCAGTTGCCAGGCTATGGAAATTCATCAACCAATATTTCAAACTATGTGACAGACACAGAAATGTAGCACTAATAAAGATAAATAATACTATTGTAAACTTGAAACTGTTAACCTATAGAGTGGACAGAACACAGTATCATAATAAGCAATTGACAATAAATAACCTTGAAACAAGTTAATGTATGCATGCTGTGTATGAATGTGGCCAAGCACTTGTTTGTATTTTAATAGGATAACATCTAGGTAGTCTTACTTCCAGAAATGTCATATTTGCAGAGTTTTGTGACATTTTTTTGTTTATAATTGTTCCACGAGTAGCGAATAAGTTCTTATCGTATTTAGGTTTCTGCAGGTTTATCCATTTAAATACTGGTAATAATAAAGGAAGATGGGAAATCCTAGGAAAACTGATCAGAAGAGTCGCACATGACAGTGGAGGAACCTGGGATGTAGGTTGATATATGATTCTGTGCACATGACTATGTCAAGCTGATGCTTGACAAATTAGTGGATCTTGGGCATTTGTCCCTCGATGTTACTGAGAGGACTTTGAGGGGATGAAAAGTTTACCTATGTCTTGCCCTGATATGTTAGTTTTGAACTTTGAAGTGGTTGATTACATCTGAATGGCTCCTGTGTGGAGACCTCTGGCGGTCTCTCCTGCCAGTTGAGCAGAATTAGATGGCAGCTAGATTTGGTAGGGGTGGCAAGGTTACTTCCCTGAATGGCATTAGTTAGCCATTTAGGTTTTCAATAACAATCTTAGACAATAAATTACCATTTTTATTAAAGTAAATTTCACAACTTGCCATGGTGGGATTTAGAACTCTCAGCCTCTGAGTTGTAAGAGCAGTACCATAACTATGACACCAATGTTCTCATTAATATCAGTAAGTGCATGTTTCTGTTATTAATGTTAAATATTCACCTTCTAGTGCTATGTATGGGGAAGAGAGAGAGTTCAACAAATTTTAAAGCCTTCCTATGAGCAACAATCAGAAGAGAGGTGTGATTAAGGACTGGTGCAGGTTGAAGGCATCATGACTACTACCAGAAAACTGGGTGCAGATCTGCATGCTGTGCTGCCTGTCATTAGAGACCACCTGGATATTCAGGAAATGGATTGCCTTCCTGTTGCCATAGGTGCCTGGGTCTTCATGTGCAATGTATGTGCAGTCAATGCACCTGTGGGAAGTCTGCGATCCTGCCAAAGCCTGCAGCTTTTTCATCTTGCTGCATTGCCACCATGTGGAAGGAGAGGAATTTTGTCCTCTTGGAGTGCAGCCATTCTGTAATGTTCCTGATGGAGCAGTGGACAGAAAACTGGGTGATGTTGCTGATATCACCACTTGTAGCCTAGAATCCAGGCGCGTATCCATTGTCTCTCGAGATAAGGAGGCCCAAAAGAAAGAAGCCTAGAATGACCCCACGGCATAGAAATAAAGAACCACTATCAGTGCTGTCCAAGCCCTAGTGTGGGGCTCCAGTTGGCACTGCAACAGGTGACATATCTCAGTGACAGATTCCCTGTTGAAGCAGAGGCATCTCACATACTGCTCTGCAGTGAGATTGAGGTTGGAAATGCAGTTCCTAAACACCTGTGTGGAGTAGGACCTCCTGCACACTCCCTTCCTTCGCTGTCTGCTCGCAGTATTTGCTAGTCTGTGCATTCTTCCTTGCTGTTGCTACTCCTCATCCTCAAGCCCCAAAAATAGACCCAGCAAAACACACATGACAGAAAATAACTTTGCTGAATTCAAAGCCCAGACCCCTGCATTTCCAAAATGTTGGACAGAGAACTTATAAAAACAGATACTGCCAAACGCACACTAGCAGCCGAACACAACTAACCAGCGATTACCTTCATGGAGGTCAGGATCTCTTTCAAGGCTGCTTCCTGACCATTCCCACCATGATTTGTTTGGCAGACTTATGAATTAGCGAATCAGGTGCTGGCGTAAACGAATTTCCCAAAAGGGAAAAACAATTGGAGGACACCGATTTAAATATTATAATTGGTTCAATGTTTACTTTAAGCAAGTGTCTGGGATGACTAACGGGTGTCTGATCCAAAACGGTAGGCGACGCACTTCCTGTAGATCAAGGGCACGTTATCAGCCCCTGAAATTGGTACGTTTGACACCCGCCCTGCATTGGAAAAATAAGTTAAACAACGTCCAATTTCACCCCACACTCTCAATATTTCTTTTCTTAGAACAGATGTTGGACACTTCCACAGCTTTGCTCTTCTGCAGCATTGAGTTTAACCTATTGGAGACATGGAGATGGATTTTTGGCCCCCACCAGGGCCGGGATCGGAGGTGGATGGGAGCTAAAAATAGCCCTGCTGGCAGGTGTGCCGGTTACCTAGCTCCATCCACCTGTGGGACATTTTTGCAGAGGCAGGATCAAGGGCTAGCAAAGCTACTTGCCTGCGCTTGGTGGATAGCCTGTCAGGTTCATTAACAGCCTAACTGAGTCCAATTAAAGGAGAACTTTCCAGTTGGCCTCCAGTTTCTCACAGGCATCGGGGGCCAGTTTAGGTGCCTGTGGCAGTAGGCCGGGGGGCCAACACTCCCAGCAGGCCCATAGGCCCTTCCTGCCTTCCTGGGTGCAGGACCAGCCACAGGCCATGCTGTATCGGGGTCCCCTGCCGCCAGCAGTGGTGGCTTGGCTGCTGTATCTATTTCAATTAATGATTTAAAAAAGTTGGAGAAAAGGCGCCTCCATTTCGAAGCACCCTCTCTCTTACTTACCTTCCATTGCAGCCTGCTACTTCTTTCAAGCTGGAAGGACTCTTACTGGCCCTCCAGCTTTGAGAGCCTGCCACTGTCCTTAATTGGATGGCGAACCTGACCTCTGGCCATTGATTGGCTGCCCCAAGGAAAATCACGGGTGAGTGACTGCTTCCCCCGGGGGTGTGTTCAGGATGCAGAAACAGTCTGATCTCTGTTTCCCACCTCTGGGGGAAAATTCAGTCCATGGTTTTAGTTTATTTCTCAACTGAGTAGTGATGTCTGTCTAACAATTTTATCGAAGACTGATGATTAGAATCCATTTGTGAGACCCTCTAGATTAATCTATCTCAAGTTATTGCTTTTATTTGCAGACTTAACTGAAAACGCTTACTATTTATTATCTGGTTTTTGAGATTATTTAGAAAATGATGATGAGGGTTTTATCTTTTAATTGGTGTCAGTGGTCACACTTTTGGCCCTGAGTCAGAAGGTCATGAGTTCAAGCCTCAATCCAGCACTCGAGCATTCCATCTCAACTGGCAAATGAGTACAATACTGCACTATTGCAGGTGCCATCTTTTGGATGAGAAGTTAAACCAAAGTCCCATCAGCCCTCTCAGGTAGACATAATAGATTCCATGGCACTATTCAAAGTCGAGCAGGGGTGTTCCTCTGCTTTCCTTGCTAACATTTTTCCTTCAACCAACAGCACTAAAACTGTTTAAATGGTAATTTATCTAATTGTTTTCGTGGGACCTTGTTGGTGCTAATTGGCTGTTGCAGTTTTCTACTTTACAACTGTGACTACAATTCAAAAGTACTTTGTTGGCTATGAAGCTCTTTGGGAAGTACTGAGGTCCTGAAGAGTGCTATTTAAGGACAAGGTCTTCTTCTAGTATATGCAGTTGCGCAGTAACAATCACGTCTGGCCATTTCTACAATGTTGTACCATAAATAAAAATAGTACATGTAGTAAAGGAGATTGTTTTTCTATTTACATTCTATAATTCATGTGATGAAATATAGGTACAACAGGCTTAATTAGGTAGAATTTAGATCTAGTTAATATATTATACCTTTTAGAATTAAAGATTGAATAAATGGTCAGTTCCAAGACTCACTGACATTCCCCTCTAAGAAGGTAGAGTTAGAAATTTCAAGTTCTTTCAAGGTCCCTGTTACAATAGAATGTGAACCAGAAACACCTTTTAAGTTGGGAAATCCATTTCAGTGTCTCTGTTGCCAGGGAATTGAAGGATAAACACACAATGAAATATCCTGTGTGACATCAGAAAGAGGTAGCAATAAACTTAATTGATGGTGTTGGTTGATGATGCAGACAGGTCGGCTCAAAAGGTTGTTACAAGGTACCATAAAACACAATTATAGATAATAAAACAATAACTGGAATAATACTTACACAGGAACAAGAGGTCAAGTAAATACAATTATAAACATTCTGACCAGATAAATGCTCACAACTTCAAGAGCAGGGGAAGTCCAGCAAAACATTAAGTGGAGATGCTAGTTAATGATACTACCAAATATGGATCTTAAAAGCAGGAAAAACACAAACATAAAGGTAACACCTATATTCTAAAAGGTCAGATGATACCTTAGAAACAGTATAATCATGAGAGTTTCTGAAGCAAAAATTAGAAGTGTTAAATTCCTCAACAATGCTTTTCACCTTATGGCTTACTTGGGGAATTTAAGGCAAATGTTTACTTTAAATTTTGATGGATATTCTAAGATATTTTTCTGTAACATTAGCAGGATTAAACTTTTGGATTCTATGTTAGAAATAAGATTATTTGTTACATTTTTAGTAATATTTTATATTGTGATACACCTATCCACTTAAAAGTATATTGCCTGTTCAATTCTTTAATAAATATATAAACATTAATAAGTTGACTCATGTAGTATTCTGTATACAACAACAAGAACCTCCCCTCTCTGTGTCTCTTTAAGTGAAAAGATACGTATTGAAGAATTTCCCAGACCCTTATAATATCTGGGATATTTATGACTTAGCCACAATTATTAAAAAATAGGCTATCCGAAAGATGGTAATATTCTTTGTTAGTTTTCTTTCTTTGAGGGAAAGCTAGTTCAATTCTTTGGACCCAAATAAGTGTCTATAAGAATTTGTCTGGTTTGAGCTTTATTAAGGAAGATTCATAGGGATGCCCGCCTGATTTGGTTTAGTCCCTATAAGGGGTTAAAGTCATAAATCACTTCGGCCATACGTCCCTTACCTTGTCTCCTTTTACACCTCTGTCTCCCTTCAGCCCCCTCAGTCCTGGGAAACCCTACAAATAATAATAGTCCTGAATGCATGGGCACAATTAATCAGTGTGACAATTTATACCATAGACACGACACTCAGAAATTGAAAATAATTTTTAATTTAAAAAACATAGTCAGGCTTTTTATAAATGTATATGCTTTTGAGCTTTAAAAATTGAATATTCAGACTATTTGGAGTTTTCACTCCAGCAACCTTAAAATTCAAGGATTTAGAAACTCTGAGGCAATAATAAAACTGGTGTGTGAACCAGTAGGCAATATGCAAATTTTCTCCATTCAGCATCACCAAGGTTCTAACATATATAATGTTTATACAGCGGTAAATTCTCACTAGATCATAAGAGTTATTTAATGGCGTGAGGAATTGGAAGCACAAACCAGCAGGAAGAAACCTAAAATGAAAAGTTATTTTAAAGGATGCTGCCAATGTTTCCAACATTTGCTTTGTTATTTTAGGTTTCCAACATCTGCAGTATTTGCCTTTTCTGACCTTCGGTTCTGTTGTTCAAACAACAAACACCCGATGATTGGTAGCGGAAACTTTTGCCATTTTGGTGGGACATTGCCTATGTATGGGCAAAGGAATATATTGTCATTTTCAAAACCTTAAGATACAGAAAATGATGCCTCATGCACAAAATGTATTATGTGTTTCTTATTATGTGTAGTGACAAATTTTCTTTTCAAAAGAAAATGACACACCTGAATCTGAATTGGAAAGATTCAGGGATTCAGTCCGTGAAGCTGAATTGCCTAATCAGGACAATTTTGGCTCTTAGTTTACATCATGCACATTAATTAACTCTTTAATTTGTGCTTTCATTATTACATTTTCCATGATTGATTTGTTTTCCAGAAAGTATGTTTTTTTTAACTTTACATATGGTGACTGGGTAGAAATCTGCAGTTACTTAATTAACAATTTTGTTTTCTAATTTAATAGCATGTTTTAAATATTCTGCCAAATGGTACTTACATCTAATCCCGGTTCACCAGGTTTTCCCTGTGAGAGACAAGAAGGAAAACAGATACTGTACTTCACTGAAAGAAATCTGAACTTGACCTTTTGTCTTAATAAATTTGCTTTAACATAATACATTGCCTCCACATACATCACAGTTAATACCCAAAATTAAAAGAAGGGCAACAATACAAAACATTCATACATATATATGAGGGGAAATTCACTAACTTACACTCCAATGGGGAGCCATATCCAAAGGGTCAAAACTATAGTATTGTCGCACTGTTTCCCAATCTATGTTTCTTGTGAGCTTGGCTCCCCACTGGAAGCGTGTCATTTTACCCAACAACTTTGCCTTGGTATGAAAGCTTATTTTCTCTGTGACTGCAATGTTTTTATTGATGTTTTTTCAGGCCTAGTGATATAATTCATTACATGAAATCATTACAATGTTCAGCACAATAAAAAGTTTTGTTCATTTGGAAAGTATTTTGACCGTCTGGGGTGTAAGCTTCTCTTCCAATCAACATCAGTAACAATAAAATAAGTAGAAATGGGCTTGGCCATTTGACCCACCTTGCTGATCTTTCATGAGAAACATACACTTCCTCCCAACATAGTATCTAACTGATTGTTGTCTGATTTCAAAGTTTTTGCTCACTACATTAAGCAGAAGGCCATTCCAGATAATGATTACTCTTTGCATGATGAAGTGCTCTTTGACATTAACCCTGAAATTGCTTTTTACCAGTTTGTACCTACCTCACTCTTCCTACAGCCATTATTTAATTTATGTAGTGCTCTAGATTAACTTTTTCTATTCTGCTTATACCACCACAAAATACATTTCCATTTGCTTCAGTTCAAGACTGAGAATGCTTAGCTTTCCTTGCCTACCCTCAAAGACAGGCAAAGAGGAGAGAACCCCAAAATATGCTAATGAAGGTGAAGATAAGCAAAATATAGTTACAGACTAAATGAATACTTCTTTCAAGGTGGGGTGGCGTAAAATTGAGTGGGAGGCTCCGGAAGGCCTTCCCGATCCGCTCCTGCCTCCGCCCCACTTTACGTGGGCCGGTGGGGGGGGGGGGGGGGGGGGGGGGGTGGGGGGTGGGGTGGTGGTGCAAGGAATGGGCTGCCCGCCCCAGACCAATCAAGGCCCTTAAGTGGCCGCTTAAGGGCCTTCGCCCACATCCACGTGGATTTTTACCTGTGGCAAGCGGGCGTCCGGGAGATGTGAAAGGCCGCCCAGTGAAAGCTGGCAGCCTCTCAGTACCCCGGGGGTGGGCCCTGACTAACGTGCACAGGGTGCCCGATTGAGGGCTGCCCCCGCTTCCCCAACCACCCTCAGGACCCGAGATGCGCCCCTTCCCCCCACATGACCATCCTTGCCTCGCTGGGGTGTGACCGATCACCACGGCGAAGCAACCCTAACTTATCTGTAGTCCTGGCTCCATGTCCTCGCCTGGGCTGCAGTCCCAGCAGTGGCCACCACTCCCAGTGGAACTGCTGGGACTAAGAGCTGCCGGCCCAATGATTGGCCGGCAGCTCAATGAGGCGGGACTTCCTCCCTCAGGCCCGGGGCCCTGTAAAATGCGGGATGGATCCTCGGGCCATGCGGAAGCGGGTTCACCACTGACTTTTATGTCGGTGGCCAGCTCCTGTCCGCCCAATGTAATATCCAGCCCATGGTAACATGTTCCTCCTAATAGCAATAATCCAAGTAGAATAAATAATTTCTACATAAATTAGATAGAAGTGTGAGACATTTATTTATTTTTATTTATTTAGAGATACAGCACTGAAACAGGCCCTTCAGCCCACCGAGTCTGTACCGACCAAGAACCACCCATTTATACTAACCCTACAGTAAGCCCATATTCCCTACCACCTACCTACACTAGGGGCAATTTACAATGGCCAATTTACCTATCACCTGCAAGTCTTTGGCGGTGGGAGGAAACCAGAGCACCCGGCGAAAACCCGCACAGGCAGTACCCAGAATTGAACCCGGGTCCCTGGAGCTGTGAGGCTGCGGTGCTAACCACTGCGCCACTGTGCTGCCCATGCCGACATGCTAAAAGGGCTCCAAAATTTTTTTTTCTTGCAGAGGGATGGTATTTGTTCCTTGATACTATGAATCAAAGCCTCAGTATTTAGTGTTCGGAATTCGGCCGAGAGGGCTGAGTGTAAATGTTTAAGAGGGGCGTATGCAGAAGCTCTCTGACTGCAACCAAGCACAGATATCATCATCAGGTAAAATAAATTTTTTTGGAAGAAAAAATATTTAAAGGGATATTGCCAATAACCTCTTATTCTAATTGCAGCAGGTCCCTAAATCCACCAGCAGAGGCCAAGGATCCCATCTTCTGTATGCAAACAAAGCCAGGGCCATTAATAAGGTCCGAGTTAGGGGAAATCTTGGGGCTGACGGAAGCCTTGCCTGACCTGAGATGTGCTACAATCAGGAAGTGGGGGGCGTGGGGAGGCGCAGCATGTCTAGGCCGGTATACAAGTGCAGAGTTGTAGTACGCATTAATTTAATTGTCCGCTGTTAAACATCCTGAATTCTTACCTTTTCTCCCTTTTGACCAGGTAGACCTGAAAGACCCACAGAACCAGGATTTCCCTATAAAAGGGGACATGGCATGATGTCATTAATTAATCTTTCATTCAATTTCTATAATTTGGAAAAGTTTTCCATGTCACTTAATTGATTTATGTTCATGCTTGAATTAAGAGACTGGACACCTGATGACTAAGAACAGCTTTCCCCTTGCCACAACTGGCTAAGATGTGTAACTAAGACATGCATGGGTAAATTTTCATCTTCACAATCTAGGTGGTAATCTGAAATTAATGGACTGAAAACCAGGCGGGTTCCACAGTAGGTTGTTGGATCAATTTTGACAGACCTGGAAGGTCCTATATTCGACACCAAATTTTAACTGAGTTTACTGATTCCAGTCAGGATAGTGGTAGCAGTCCAGAGATTGGCCTCAGCACCAAGGACGAGTAGGGGAAAAATCTGTTACAGTTCCCACCCTGATCACTATCTGGCAACACCCATTGAAGTGTGTGTGTGTGTGTGTGTGTGTGTGTGTGTGTGTGTGTGTGTGTGTGTGTGTGTGTGTGTGTGTGTGTGTGTGTGTGTGTGTGTGTGTGTGTGTGTGTGTGTGTATGTCAGGCAAGGAAGGATTAGGCTTGGTAATGAATCCTTCCACCTCCTGCACTCCAAATATATTCAAAAGTGAGGATTGACCACTGGAACAATACTGGAAGGTGTCCAGAGCTAAAGGAGAAATAATTGCAGGAAATTAATAGCTCATCACACTATACCTCCTCCCCCAATTATACTCATTCTGGATCAGCTTTTTTTTTGTACTGACAACCAAAGACGAGTATGAAATTGGCAATAATTTAGCGCCATGAATCAGTTTAAATACAATTTTTAATTGTACACTGATGAGTTCAGTTGATTTTCACCAATAGGCAGTAACGACAATCAGAAATTTGATTAGAAATAAATAGGGATAATTTAGTGGATCTGTGATCAGAAAGAACTGGTTGATACTGCTGAAGCTAATCCTTTAGAGCCAATAGGTAGATCAGACTTTCACCTCATAAGCTTAGGCTAGGTTAAAATGTTACAGAGATGAAGCCCATTTTGCCATTCAATCACCACTGCCACATTCTCCGATGATTTTTAGATCTGTATTCTGTACCACCTCATTCTACACCACCTCCACTTCATGGGTCATTAGCAGGTTCGAATGTTGTGCCACTCCTTCAATTGGCCACAGACTCAGTTTTCTATCTCCACATTTGTTTTGTCCGCTTCTGAGTGGCTTTGCCAGCCTCTGGGCTTAGACCAGTATTATTGTTCACTAAAATGCAGCAAGACCTGGACAATATGCAGGCTTGGGCTGATAAGTGACAAGTAACATTCGTGCCATACAAGTGCCAGGCAATGACCATCTCCAACAAGAGAGAATCTAACCATCTCCCCTTGACAATCAATGGCATTACGATCGCTGAATCCACCACCATCAACATCCTGGGGGTTACCATTGACCAGAAACTGAACTGGAGTAGCTATATAAATTCCGTGGCTACAAGAGCAGGTCAGAGGCTAGGAATCCTGCAGAGAGTAATTCACCTCCTGAGTCCCTAAAGCATGTCCACCATCTACAAGGCACAAGTCAGCAGTGTGATGGAATATTCTCCACTTGCCTGGATGGGTGCAGCTCCAACAACACTCAAGAAGCTCAACACCATCCAGGACAAAGCAGCCCGCTTGATTGGCGCCCCATCTATAAACATTCACTCCCTCTACCATTGATGCCCAGTGGCAGCAATGTGTACCATCTACAAGAGGCACTGTAGCAATGCACCAAGCCTTCTTAGATAGCACCTTCCAAACCCGTGACCTCTTCCACCTAGAAGGACAAGGGCAGCAGGTAGATGGGAACACCACCACTTGCAAGTTCTCCTCCAAGCCACACACCATCCTGACTTGGAACTATATCGCTGTTCCTTCACTGTTGCTGGGTCAAAATCCTGGAACTCCCTTCCTAACAGCACTCTGGGCATGCCTACCCCACAAGGATTGTAGCAGTTCAAGAAGGGAGCTCACCACCACTTTCTTAAGGGCAATTTGGGATGGGCAAAAAATGCTGGCTTAGCCAGCGACGCCCACATCTTGCGAACGAATAAAAAACAAGAATCACTGCATTGTTACAGTGTAGAAGGAGCCCATTCGCCCCCATCGTGTCTGTACCAGCTCTCCGAGTGAGCAATTCACTTAGTGCCATTCCCCTGCTTTTTCACCGTAACCCTTCACATTTTTCCTTTTCAAATAACTGTCTAATTCCCTTTTGAATGCCTCGTTTGAACCTACCTCCACCAAGCACTCAGGCAGTGCATTCCAGATCCTAACCACTTGCTGCATGAAGAAGTTTTTCCTCACTTCCTTTTTGCTTCTTTTGCCAATCACTTTAAATCTGTGTCCTTTCACAAGTGGGAACAGTTTCTCCCTATCCACTTTGTTCAGACCCCTCATCATTTTGAATACCTCATCAAATCTCCTCTGAGCCTTCTCTTCTCCAAGGAAAACAATCCCAACTTCTCCAGTCTAACTTTATAACTGAAGTTCCTCATCCCTAGAACCATTCTTGTGAATCTTTTCTGCACTCCCTTCAATGCCTTCACATCTTTCCTAAAGTGCGGCGCCCAGAACTGGACACAATACTCCAGCTGAGGCCGAACTAGTCTCTTATACAAGTCCAGCATAACCTCCTTGCTCTTGTTCGCTATGCCCCTACTAATAAAGCCAAGGATACTGTATGTTTTATTAATTGCGCTCTCAGCCTGTCCTGCCACCTTTAGTGACTTATGCATATATACACCCAGGTCCCTCGGCTCTTGCACCATCTTTAGAGTTATATTGTCTCTCAATGTCTCCATGTCTCCCCAAGCAAATTTTGCAAAGGTTGATATATATATAGGAATTTTCTGCTCTCCCCCATGTCAGGTTTAGAGGCAGGGAGAGCATATAATCAGGCAGGATAGTAATAGGGGGAACCACCCAAATTAAGTCTGGGGTGGGAAGGCCTGTGAACAGCTGCCAATTGAGGCCCTTAAGTAGGCAATTAATGCCTATTAAGGGCCTCACCCCACCACCACAAGTAGCCCAGCAACAGGCAGGCCTGCCTCCACACAAGGAGCACGAGAAGCAAATTGAATTTTACAATCAGCAGCTACCATGGTGGGATTTGAACCTGTGTCCCCAAGGCATTAACCTGGGCCTCTGAATTACTAGCCCAGCGATATTACCACTATGCCACAGTCTCCCTCATGTGCACCCACATGATGCAGTCTCAACTCAACTATTTAAAGGCAAATGGAAAAATGGAATTCGGAGAGCTAGTAGGTTTTGGAAGAAGCCGGTGAGAGTTAGTGAACATTGATTCAGGAAGAACAAGGCCAGCACCCAGATTTAATGATGCTTCCCTTAACTTTCTGCTGGATACAACCAGGACCAGGAGGGAAATAATTTTCCCCAGGGGAGGAGAAACCTGCAACTCTCACCAAAAAGGTGGTGGCTGAAAGTGGCTTTGGACGTGAGCAACAGGTACATTGTGCTCCAGTCGTTGATACGGTGCAGGAGTGCTTTAATGACCTAACCAGGTCATTACAGTACAGTTGCTGATTCTCCTACATCTTGCAGTGTGCAACGCCTCTCCCTCTGTCCTGCCAAGTGCACTCTTATCATATCATTCCTCACACTGGCTTAAATTTCAGTACCACCCATTCTTCACTTTCATACACACTTCCTCAGCATCCACCGCTGCTACTCACTCCAGTCCTTATGTAATGTAATGCATCTGTTTGATAGTCACCCTCACTGAATTCACTGAGTCCATCGGGTGAATACATGACCTTCAGTCACTCATTGGTCTGTTCTTTCACCCCTTGTATGAAAAGAGAGCACAAAATACAAGGGTGAGGGTGGGGACTGCAGGTCCACAAATTGTACAGCTCACAGATTCAGAGGAGGGGGTCTTGGAGATAAGTGTCTGTGTCCATGTCAATCAGAGATGGAGGGACTAGGAACTTGCAGATGTCTGGTGACAGAATTGAAAATACCTGATGCACATGCTGACTTTATTTCATCAATGAGGGAACTATGAGAAGCCCAAGCATGGTGACTGTCAATATTATTACTTTGCCAGGACTAACGCATATCCCATCCTTTTATCTTCCAGGGCCTTCTCATGGCAGATGACGATTCCTCAGAGAACCTCATTACTTTGGAGGGTGCACCATTACAGGACATACAGCCATGCACCAGCGTAAATACTTGCACTTCAGTGGGTTCAGATCGACAGTTAGTTGGATTTTTACCTGGTAATTCACAATACACAAGCGCAAGTAAACATAAATGGCAGGGACAGCTATGGAGAGCCCACCCGGTGGCGGGGGTGGGGGGGAGGGGCAAGGGGGAGGTGGGGTGCAATCCTCTCCAACCTATGTTTAGCTGGACACAGATGCTGAACACTGCGGGCCATTGTTGTGATGAAGAACGATAAGGTTGCTGCAGTAATCTTGAGAGTAATTGGTAGAAATGCCATGTGTGCTCTCCACAATAACGGAGAGCTTGGAGGAGTCCAGCTGCATTTGATTAGATTGGTGTTACAGGTAATTATGAAAATTTTGCTATGGAGAGAGTGGCTGACGCCGTGGAGCTTCAGGAATGGCTCTGAAATGAGTCTGTGCAGTCCCTGACCACGGCCGTGCAGGAGATATCTGCTGCCTTAAACAGGATGAAATATACCTTATCAGTGGCCTAAAATTTGTCATTGATCTTCACCAAGCTGCTCTCAGCAGAGTGGTGGGAGTGATGTGGTTCTGGTCTAAAACCCAGAGGTCATAGGTCAAAAGCATCTTAACAGTCAGAGCAGGTATCTGAGCAGCCTACCTCTACCTCTGCTGAAGCCACAAGTGATGCACCACTAGAAGTGATAGGAAGTATAAGGGAAAATTATTGTAATTCATGCAGGGTTTGCACATGGGTGTTTGACAAAATGCCATGTTGTTAAGTTTCCTTTTTTTTATAATGGCGCATAAAATTTAATGAGTTACAACACTTCTGTGGCTTGCCCATTATTTTGTCCCAAGCGCCAACTTGCCCTTTCAGTTGCTTCACAATGAATATCAATACACGATAGGTTCATTGGGGGATTTGCATTGGATGTATATTTGGTTGGTTCCTGTGTGAGCCATGAACTGAAACTTTGAGCTATCAGGCATCCCTGGCATCCTAGGCAGCAATGCACGTGGCTGGTCTGGAGAGGGATGGCCCAGCTTCATATTGCTCACCATCCTCATCTTCCTCCTCTTCTTCAATGTTCTTGACTCCAGAGGATGATTGAGGAGTGTCAGAACGCAGTACACCACTACTATTCTAGACAACCTCACTGGCCAATACAGAAGAGCACCTCCAGATCTATCTAGGCACCTGAAGTACACATTTTAGCATGCAGATGGCTTGATTGATAGCACACCTGGGGTCATGTGGTTCTCCATGGAGGGCTCTTTCACATTACTGGTGGAGTTTCTCATAGGAATCATGAACCAATATTGAAGGGAGTGTCCCTTGTCTCCTATGAGAGAGCCCTCACGTCTGTTTCCTGGTAGGAGGAAGTTTGGAAAGTTGAACTGCTGCTATATAAAAGCATCATGACTGTTCTCAGGGAATCTGGCACACAGCTGCATGAATATTTTCTTGTGGTTGCACACCAGCTGTACATTAATGAAATGTATTTCCTAATGGTTGATAACACCTCCTGGTTGACTTAGTGGTCCTTGGTTTGCCATGTGTCCAATCGGTAACACCCTGTATCTGTGGGAATGCAGCCAGTGACTCAAATCCAACTGCCCACTCAGGTTAGCTATTGTTGTCACAGGGGAAGTTGACATAAGTCGCGCCCTGGCAAACAACCCATCCGTGACCTGCCTTATATATTAATCGGCAGCCGACAGAAACCCTCACGATGTCTCTGGTGGTGCCCTGGGAAGGAAGCAGAGACAAAGAAATTGAGGGTGGTGGTGACTTCCACAGTGATGGGCAAAGTTTTGCCACCAGGTCCAGAAGGCTGCAGATATCTGTGACCAACTACCATGTAAGACCACTCCTCTTCAGGTAAGTTAAGGAAGCTGAGCTTCTGCCTGCTGTCCCCCTCAATTAGGTAGTGCCTTCTGAGACCATGGTGTCTCTGTTTCTCTCCACTCTGCTGTCCAGATCTCCCCTGTCCACCACTCTCACTGTGCAGCTGTAAATCCGACCACAACACACTGTTGCTGCTGTGGATGGTGACTCTCTTCCTTGTCTGATGTCACATTGAAAACATCTATGGTGCTCTCTCCATCCTGATGCTGTCCATTTGAAAGTCTCCAAACCTCTGAAAAATGTCCATGTTCAGAGGGAACTGAGAAAGCTGCTGTAAGCCCTGAACCTATATTCGTACCGAGCAATCAGAACTTTAAACATCACTCAATCTGTCAATTTCATTGACAAGCTTCCCAAGGCCCAGGAAACCCATGCTAGTGGTGTTAAATTCAAATCCCTGTTGAAGTCATTTGAAATTTGCCTCATTCGCATATAATAATTGTTGACCTGCCTTCGGCGAGCAGGTTTCTCACATGCAGTCAAACGTGCCGCCGTTAAACATGGAAGGGGGCACGTTGCGGTCAGGTTTGAAAATGTTTACAACTTTTACTGTCCCACATACCCCCAACCCACCAGTCCTTGTGAGTTATATTTCCTCCCACTGAGTTTTTGTAGAATATGACTTATTGCTGCTTCAGCAGCTAAAAAGCAATTTTCTGCAGGTAAATGTTTTCTGAAAACTACTGAATCATAGAATCATAGAAAGTTTAAAGCAGAGAAAGAGGCCACTTGGCCCATCGTGTCTGTATCGGAATGTATATGAAATGTATATCAAAGTAATGTTTAGGTGAAATCTTGTTCAGCTTTTATGTTCAGCTCAGCTTTTTACTCTGATAAAAGACATGGGTGCTTGTTCACATACCTGTATGCCAGGAATACCTCTATCACCTTTTCTACTGGCATCACCCTTTTCACCTTTATTGCCATTCTTCCCTGGTTCACCCTAAATTGAAAGCAAGGAATAGTTTTAATGATTTATCACAGATGCCATGCTCTTGAAATTCTGGGGGTCTCACTCCACTAATGGAAGTGGATTCCATACCTGTATATTTCACATCAAAGTCACTTGCCTCAATAGCCTGGAGGTAAACTGGAGCAGTGCCATGCCACTCCAATGGCAGACCCAAGGCACAGGAAGGGGTGAAGAGGAAAAGCATGGAAAATGCTCTTATGGGACCTTATGGCCATTTTTGTAGAGATCTTGGAGCCTTTGGTAGACCCACAGCAGAGTGGATTCCAGATCTCAGGCAATGAGAGATCTCGGGCCTAACAGAGCGTGTGAATGGCATAATTAGCCTGGCAACTTCCTGGGACATGACCCTCAGGATATGGTGTGGTGTTGGAGGTTGGGCGGAGAAGGATTTGGAACAAAATGTAAATGGGCAGAAACCTGAAGGATCCTTGTTCAACGCCAAATTATGCCCCCAGCCTGAGCAAACCTCTTGCTTTAGAGCCTTCCCATCCACTATAATTTCAGGGCACATGCATATAGATATGTAATATTTCCATTAAGATAAAATATCACATACATTGTATTCTCCCTGGAATTAATTCTGTAAAGTGTAATATCCTCCCCAAATACTTGCTTTGCTTTCCTGAAGTTGCTGACTCATACACAGGGTACAGTACCGCTGCTGCGGTTCCTCCTTTGGAGGCCACTCTTCACTTGTTTACTTAGACAGTGAGTGCTTGTATGTTATTTAACCATGGCACCACATATCCATTCACATGGACTTTCCAGTAATAGTAACTGGATAGTAACCAGGAACAGAAACCCTGCCTGGTTCCGCATGTCAGCTCAGGAATCCAAAGGTCAATTGAAATGTCCAAAGTGCTTCTCCAAGTATCCAACTGGCTCAAGCACAGTACATGCTGCTGTATGTACAGGACTTTTAAGTTTAGGATTAATTTTCACAGGAAGGAAATTAAAATTGAGGAAGAGACCTTTTGTGTTATTTTTGGGCATCTTTTAGTGGGCACTTACAGAGCAAAGTTGATGAACTTCTGAAAACTACTTGTCTTGGCCCAAAATGGAAGCAGAGTTTTTTTTTCCTGTCATGGAGCAGAAATGGAAGATTTCCTTTATATGGGTGACAAGAAGGGTCGTGTACGCAAGCATATAGATTACTGCTTCCTTCCCCTTAATAATGTTAAATTTCATGCCATTGTAGAGTTGGCAAAGATTTGGAGGAACACTGTCAGACAAGGGAAGCTTATTTCATGGTAAAGTAGAAATCATTAAATAATAAATGCAATACCAAAGGAGGGATCAAAAGGACTGACCACAAGCTTGGTTAAAGAGATGGTTAAGAAGTGTCTTACAAGAAGTAGAGGCAGAATAGTTTGTGGAGGGAATTCCAGAGACTGAGACTTAGGCAGCTGAGAGAAGTGCTGCCTACGATGGGCTCAAGGATGAGAGATGCACAAGAGACTGGAGTCAGAAGAATTGAGAGTTCAGGAAAGGTTGTAATGCTTGATTAGTTTACAGCGATAGGGAGGAGCGAGGCCATGCAAGGATCTAAACACACATTTGAAACTTTAGGACAGTCAATGTATGTCAACAAGTTTAGGATAATAAGTGAGCAGGATTTGATGCAGACTAATATTAAGGCTACAGAATTTTAGATGAGCTGTAGTTTATAGAGGGTGAAAGATAGGAGACCAATTAGGAGAGCATTTATATAATTAAGTCTAGAAGTGACAAACATATGTTTGAGGGTTTCAGTGGCAGTTAGGCTGAGAAGAGTAGATAGAGATGGGTGATACTGGGGAAGTAGGAATAGGCGGATAAGAGGCTACAGGGTTGGACATAGTTTGGATTGAACAGGATGCAAACATTGCATAAACTAATGTAATCAAATACCTATTACCCTGGTAGCAACCTTTATTTTATGCCTATCTCCCACATTATTAATATTTGAAGGAAGAGGAAGATTGGGTGTCTTCTTGAAGACTGAGAATACTATGAAAAATTGAGCATTTTTGCCTTTTACATTATTTATTTGAATTCTTTCATAGTGGGTATGGCATGAGGGTTAAAAATCTAGATACATGTACAAATTTCAGCCCTTTTGATACTCATTAAGCTTGAAATCCAAATAGATTGTTGAGTGGATATTGATTTGACATGAATTTGTAAGTAATAATTCTATTGCTGGTTTCTGTTTGATAATAAAGTTAAATATATTAATTATTTAAATGACAACACTACTTGTATTAAATCTACTGACCCACTGAAACTTCAGGCTTGTTCCACAAGTCCTTTATGTTTGAATATTGTGAATGATAGCCAATCAAAGTGATTAAAGGAGCTATAGTTTGTTAACATATTTTATTCTGAACAGTCTCTTCGGCAGGTAATTCAAGCTATCTGGCAAGTATTGATGTATCAAGTTATCCTGGGGTAGTGGTTCTAAATGACATTGTGTCTGAGGTGGAGGCTTAGAACAATACAACCATAGAAAAATTGTGGCACAGAAGGAGGCCATTCAGCCCATCGTGTCCATGCCACTCAATCTAATCCCACCTTCCAGCACCTGGCCCATAGCCTTGCCGGTTACAGCACTTTAGGTGCATGTCCAGGTACCTTTTAAAAGAATTGAGTGTTTCTGCCTCCACCACCGTTCCTGGCAGTGAATTCCAGACACCCACCACCCTCTGGGTGAAAAAGTTTTTCCTCATGTCCCTTCTAATCCTTCCACCAATCACCTTAAATCTGTGCCCCCTGGTAATTGACCTCTCCGCTAGCAGAAATAGGTCCTTCCTGTCTACTCTATCTAAGCCCCTCATAATTTTGTACCTCTATTAAGTCACCCCTCAGCTTCCTCAGTTCTAAGGAAAACAATCCTAGCCCTATTCAATCTTTCCTCATAGCTGCAACCTTTGAGCCCTGGCAGCATTCTTGTAAATCTCCTCTGTACTCTCTCCCGTGCAACTATGTCCTTTCTGTAATGTGGTGACCAGAACTGTACGCTATACGGTGGCCTAACCAGCGTTTTATGCAGTTCCAGCATTACATCCCTGCTTTTGAATTCTATACCTCGGCCAATAAAGGATGGCATTCCATATGCCTTCTTCACCACTCTATCAGACCTGAGAAGTGGCACTAAAGAAAAGAACAGACATTCATATAGCACCTTTCATGACCTCAGGATGTTCCAAACCGCTTTAGAGCCAATGTGCTTCTGAAGTGCAGCCACTGTTGTAATGTAGAAAATGCAACGGACAATTTGCACAAAGCAAGGTCCCACAAAAAAGATCGTCACCAGACAATCTTTTTTTTAGCGATGCTATGAATGATACCCAGCAGGATTCAGTTTATTTAGGATAGGGGAGGTAAAGGTGGACAATTAAAAGAGGACCAAAAAAAGGACAGAAATTATAATCAGCTATTGTGCTTTCCAACACATCTTCATGCTTTTTGTTTTATTGATGTTTGATACATTAGTACTAATACTGAGGTTATACTGTCATTCTTAAGAAATGAAAGACATTTAGATAGATACTTACAGGTGGCCCAGAGAAACCAATATCTCCTTTTTCACCTTTTTGTCCTGGAATTCCTGGGAGTCCTGAGTCACCTTTTGGACCCATTATACCCTGAAAAATAATAAACAGCAATACTCAGAAAACACAATACCTGAATTGGAGGCTCACATCTTAACACCATCACTCTTCGAGCATGTGAACATTCAGAACATTAGGAGAAAATTTTCAGTTTGGGCTCAAAATGGGTTCAATATAGGCAGCGAGCCTGTGGGAGCAATTAAGACACTCAATCCAGTTTCAGGCTCAGCCCTCATTTAAATTTTGTTGGCCAGCTGCATGTGTCAAATAGCCATGAGTAACTGACCAGGTTCTACACAGAGATGGCTGGCAGATGCAGCCTATTTGGGGGAAACCTTAATATAGGGCTGGGGGAATGAGCATTGACTGCTGGCCAGAGGATTTTTGTGGGGCTAGGATGAGCATTCAAAAGGTCCCAAAGTACAGGAGGAAGCAGGTAATTGATCCAGTAGGGAATTGAATACCATCCAGTGATGATCTTGACAGCTCCTTTAGGAATCAGGCCACTATGTGTCTTGGGGGGAATCTGTGCTGCTTCAACTTTCTGGATTGTTGTCAGGGCAGGGTAATGAACCTTTACCAGCATTGGTGAGTATGCCAATGACCCTGTCTCCATAACATGGAAGGGGGGGGTCTATGGCAGGCTATAGGGGAGGTCGGTATTTCTGCTTTGTTTCAGTCAGTAGAGCTGGCCATCTGAAAATTTAAACTGCATATGTATAATGTTATATATTGTTATATTAGTCGTAAAGCGATAGGAACTAATCAGCTAAGAATTAATTGTTATATATAAATGTGTTCCCGGGGACACATGGGGGGGTGGGGGGGAGCGCATGGGGGGTGGCGGGGGGGCTACGTTCACTGTTGCAATGCAGTCATGTGATGTGGAACACTACACTGGTCTGAGAGTTCCTACAAAGCAGCATGTAGAGCTGTATTAAAAAAAGCATGGAGCTGCAGCCTTTCCAAGTCTAAAGTGCGAATATTTCTAACATATGGTTATAAGACATAATATGGTGGCAGCTGGTGTCTGTGAGTAAATCTAAAACATTTTAAATGAACTTACTGCTAAACTCGATTGAAAAAAATTGAGCCAAATTAGTGCCAGAGAGAAAAAAAACAGATGAATCGTGTGAAAACGAAATGACTGCCGGCACAGCAATGAATGCACAGCTATTGCCCATAATGACTTGGGAAGCTGATGATGTCGTAGAGGCATTTGAGAAGTTTAAATAAAAGTGCAGATTGGCATTCAGTAGCTTTCTAAAAGATATTAGCAAAGAGGAGAGTATCAGCTATATCTTTCTGTGGGCTGGAGATAAATTTGTTTAATAGCTGGGGGCTGAGTGCAGAGGACAGCAGAAACCCAGACAAAATCTTTGAAACATTCAGTGCCTGTCTCCAGCCAAAATCAAATCATTGGATCTACTGATATGAATTTGAAGGCCTTAAATAGGAATTAGATGAGCCCATTGACAATTTTGTAACAAAATTGAAAAATGCAGCCAGAAAATGAAAATTTAAAGACACAGATGAAGGCTGATTGATCAGCTAATTTGGGTTTTGCACATTGTGAAATACTAAAAAGCTCTAACTGGAAAGGGAAAGCTCACAATATTACAGGCAGTAGACACTGCCAGAGAACACAAAGCCATGAAGACACTAACTACCCAAATGGCTACCCTTCAGTTAAGCCGGGAAAAGCAGCAGGGTTGATGCAGTGAAACAGAAACATAAGAATGTACACCAGAGAGAAAGACGTGCAAGAACTGTGGATGACCACATAAATTCACAGACAGAAGGAAATGTCTCGCATATGGATCAATCTGCAGAGCTTGTGGAAAGGCCAATCACTGGCAAAAGATGTGCAGATCAAAGATGGAGGTAGATGAGACACCAGAGCCAGAGCAACAGGGAAAATGAGTAGGAAAAGAAACCAAAATATCCATACCCTGGAAGATGATGATAAGTTAGAGACCATGAGAGACATAGGAACCATACAACTGCATGAAATGTCTGGATATGACAGCTCCCAGAGAAAAAAAAATACACATCACCATTCAGATCAGGAAGAGGGTGAGAAATAAGCCCAAAATGATAAATTTGAAGGTGAAGATTGATAGCGGAGCACAGAATAACATCATCCTACTCAGACTATACCAGAAGATCTTTCCTGAAAATTTGGCAGAGAATGGTTATCCAAGGAAAGATGCACTGAAACCGAACAACGCATGCTAACGGCATATGGGGGCACCACCCAAAGCATAGGGACACTCAAAGGAAAAGATGCAAATTGTTATCCTGGGGTTGTACAGTTGCTACAGATTATCTCAGTAAACCATAAGGTGAAGGAGGCGACACTGAGAGCTGAAGATAGTACACCTATTGAAAAGCGTTGTCTGATCAGAAGCAAAGAAGATCTGGTACAAATATACCCAGAATGTTTGGATGAGACAGTTGGATGCTTCCAAGATTTTGAGCATCACATCACTATTGACCCAGCGATGAAACCAGTAATTCATCCCCCATGTAAAGTACCTGTAGAACTAAAAGAAAAGCTTAAAAAAGAGCTTCAAAAGATGGAAGAAAAGAAGGTAATCCCAGAGTCACAGAACCTACAGATTGGGTAAATTCTATTGTGGTCAGAGAGAAGCCAAACGAAGGTTAAGAACTTGCCTGTATCTTAAAGGTCTTAATTAAGCAATAAAGAGGGATCACTACCCTATACCAACACTGGAAGAAATCACACAGGCACAGGTGAGGCAAAAGTTTTCAGCAAACTTGATGCAAATAAATGGCTACAGGAACGTAAACCTGAACAAGGAATCTTCGCTATTGACAACATTCAACACACTTTTTGGTTCTGTTTCCTGCGTCTATCTTTTGGCCTTAAAGTGAACCAGGATGTATTCCAGCAGGATGTAGACGAGACATACTGAGGATGTAAAGGAGCAGTCGGCATAGCTGATGATATCCAGATGTATTGTGTAGATGAAAAAAATCATGACTACCATCTACATGAAGCCATGGAAAGAACCAGGAAAGCTGGGATCAAGCTAAGCGCAGACAAATGCATTGTGAAAGTGACAGAATGCCAGTTCCTCGGAATGGTGTACACACCTGATGGAGTCAAGCCGCATCCTGAAAGAATCTCAGCTATCTCTGGGATGGAAACTCCAAGAGATAAGAGAGAGTTGAGAAGTTTTCTTGGCTTGATCCAGTACATGGGCTCCCTCATATCACATATGTCGGAATGCACAGCAAACCTGCGGGAGCTGATGAAAGAAGATGTACAGTACCAATGGTCAGAGTTATACAACAGGAATTTCAACAAACTCAGAAAGGTAGTATGCAAGGAGACAAGTCTATCATACTACAGCAGAAAGAAACCTGTCACTTTGAAAGTAGATGCTTCCACAAAAGGACTGGGTGCAGCCCTGGTACAAGAGGGAAAGCCAATAGCATTCCCATCCAAAGCTTTAACCTCAGCCAACATAGAATGGGAGCTTTTGGCAGTTGTGCATGGATGTGAGAAGTTCCATACATATCTCCATGGGAGAAAATTCATAGTGGAGAGTGATTATCGTCTACTGGAGCAGATCTACAAGAAAAATCTATGCAAGACTGCAGAGGCTACTCTTGAGGCTTCAGAGTTATGATTTCACTCTGCAATACAAGTGAGAAAGAGAAATGGTGCTGGCAGATACCCTAGCTCGGTTCTCGCCACAGGAGAAACACCAGATAAAAGATCCAGGTATGAAGATTCATCACCTAGTGAGCAAAACACCATCAAAACAGAGTCATAATAGAATTGAGACCAAAGAAAACGAGGAGTTACAGACGCTATCTCAGCAAGTGATCCAGAGATGGCCTGATAAGATACAGCAAACGCAGCCAGCAATACGGCAGTATTAGTCTATCAAAGATGACATCTCACTAGAAGATGGTGTTCTGATGGCCAGATCCAGAATAATCATACCCAAAACAATGCAGAAAGATCTTTTCCAGAAGATACACGAAGGCCACATGGGAATGCAGAAGTGTAAGTTCAGAGCCAGATCGGCTGTGTACTGGATAGGCATATACAAAGACATCAAAAACATGGTGTCTACATGCAACGTATGCCAGAAGTACAGAAACACATGACAGGGAGGGGTGATGATAGCTATTGAAGTACCACCGTGGCATACTGTAAGAGCCAATTTATTCACACACAATCAAGAATGGAATCTCATTGTCGCAGACTACTTCTTAAAATTCCCTTTTATCTGGAAGGTGAAAGACTTGAGAGCCACAACAATCCTCCCAACAGTATGAGTTCTGTTCGCCGGACAAGGGATTCCTGAAAAATTAATATGTGACAATGGCACCCAATTCACCTCCAGGAAATTTAAGGAATTCATTGAACAGTATGGGTTCAACACCATCACCTCATCACCACACTACCCATGGGTTTATGGAAAGACATATCCAGACGGTCAAAAGAACCCTTGCGAAATGCCGAGAGACAAAGGAAGACCCAAACCTTGCCTTATTGTCACTTCAAATCACACCTCTCAAGGCTGACATAAATCCACCTGCAGAGCTGTTGAATGGAAGAAAGTACAAGACTAGTCTGCCAAGCAAAATACATCTTTCAAGTGAGCAGGTGGAAGTGAGACAACAACTCACTGAAGCACAGGTAAGAGGAGAACAGCACTCATGCTAAATCCCTACTGAGCTGTGAAAGGACAAACTGTACATGTACAGGATCCAATCATGAAAACCTGGGGCCCAACAAAAGTTGTTGGTGAAACTGAGACTCAAAGGGCATACATCATTGAGACTGAAACTGGTAAGCAAGTGAGAATGAACAGAGTCTATATTCGACCTACACATGAGCTGGAAACATAGAAGAGATCATCAACAACAACACCAGAAATATCACTATCGAATAAGACAACATTAACAATTTCACCAGCAAGTGACATCACATTGGCAACAGCAAGCACAACTCCTACAACACCAGGAATAACATGCACAACATCGCCTGCGCAGCACTGACAGCAACGAATGCCAAGTCTACAAGATGGAGGCACTACATCTTACCACTTAAGCGATACCATGAATAATATTTCTAGAAAAGAAAATAAGCCATAAAAGACTCTAAAAGGGGTTCAGTTTATTTCTAAAAGTCGATTGTTAATCTTCTCTTGTTTCGAAAAAAGTTAATGATTGGAACAGTTATATTAATATAGAGGCAGTGTGTTTTTTTAAAGAAAGAGGGATGTTATATATTGTTATGTTAGTCACAAAAAGCTAGGAGCTAATTGTTATGTGCAAGTGTGTTCCAGGGGGCCACATTCACTGCTGCAGTGCAGACTTGTGATGTGTAACACTACACTGGTCTGAGTGTTCCTACCAAGCATGTAGAGCTGTATTAAAAAAAAGAGCTCTAGCTTTTCCAAGTCTAAAGAGTGATTACTTCTAACTTAATGGGGACCACAAGACACAACAAATAAATTCTTCAAAATTATTTAAAATATTTTCCTGATGGTGTAGGGAGGAAGTGTAGTCATCTCATTCCTGGTGATTTGGGGATAGATTTTTCACCCTTTCACATCTACATTGGCCAGCTAATTGTGTGTGCAAGTGCTAAGGTTGTCTACTCTGGTTGGACATATTACTGGAGAAATCATCACATGACCTCCTTCCTCCAACTGCCCCGCCCCAAGCCACTGCCATTGGTTATCTGACACGGCTATCCTTGTGGTGCTCTGCCTTCCTATACCAATTGGAAAACAAACAGACTCTTTATTACCCGATTGGATGATTCTTGACATCAGTCAACCATGTGCAATATTTTTATAACTAGTAAACAAGTGTGTTCAAAGAAAATGTGAAAAATCAAAAGGGGGAAGAAATTAACTTTCATAGTGCTGTTTCAGCAGTTCCCCAGGGGCAGGCAGCACTGCTGACCACTACCTGTGCGACGTTCTTTATTAATAGCATTGAAGAATGCCGCGCGGGCTGCACAAATAGTGGCCCGTGGCATTGCCTGTTCCCTGAGGAATCGACGTAAATCTGCATAGGAAGTAATGCTATGCGAACGAAGTTCTCCCCCAATTTTTTTAATACTCCTCTGATTTCTCTCCAGGATTGCACACAGCAGTGTTCTGCAAATTACTCTTCAATTCTTAGAGAGACTCTTCGGCAATCGTGGAGGGTTGGCAACCCTACTATGCGTGAGTGTGCGTGTGTGTTGGGGGGAGCTGAAGATAGAGAACAGTTCATCCATTTCTTGTTTGTAGAGTGGTGAATACATATCAAAACTCTGGAGGTTTGTGCAAGAATCTATGGGCCTTATTAATATCAATATTTGGATTTGTGTAAGCTAACTGAATATCAGAAACAAGGTTAAATCCTGAAAATGGAAATGCATATACGATTTAGGAGTGTAAAGGTATTAGAAAGGACAGAGAACAAGAAAAAGAGATGGTTTAGCCCTACATGTCAGAGACACCTGGGAGGTTAAAACAGTTGTCCTGTGGGAGGTATTAAGATGCAAAATGAACTATTCTGGTTAGACATCATAGACTAAAAATCAGGCACATTTAACACCACCCAGAAGCCTGATCTGCTTCATATAAATGGAGACATGGGAACACAGAAATCCCCTCCAATCCATTTCCCTCAATTTCTGTCTCAAGCCCCCCCTAAATAATTACTGAAGTGGGACCAGAAGGGTAACATTAGTAGAATTCGTATTAGAATGTATTCATAAGTTTAGAAGAATCATTGTAGTTGTGAGGGGCCCGTTGAATGATGGGATGCTTGCTTGACCACTATGCTGGAACTGTACAACTCTATTTAATTGCCTCTATATCTGCGTAAACATGCTGCCCTTACTTCACTAATCAAAGAGATAAGGGGAAAGGCTGGAGACGATACAAGCAGTAAACTAGGGAAGGTGGCAGCTTCATGGTTGGGAGGAGATAGTAGGAGAATGTTTGTGAGGCAATACAATCCAGGTTATTGATCAAACTGCAGACCTGGAATGTGTCGGGGTAGTGTGAACAAATGAGTAATGGTTATTGTATTCTATAAATGTATGCTACAGACTCTGTTTCATTGAGAAGCTGTTTGGGTGACCAGAGAACTTCTCCCTTGCACCGTGCTTGAATAAAACCTTTATTTACTTTAATCCACGTAGACTTGAGAGTGGTTATTTTTTCTCTACAACATTACCATCATTTTAAAAGTGGCAGTAGGAGCTGGAGGAAGGTATCTCTGAAACAGATACTGGGTTGAAAAGGCCATTTTGTGTGCTGTTGCTGAAGGTTCATGCTACTTTGCCTGCTATTGATCTCTTATCATTCTTTGGAGGTCCAATCTGGACATGAGCTACTGTTTTATTCAGCTCCGCTCAAAGTATTGCTTTGTGCTGGGGATATGAATTTCCCAAAGGGATTCCTTCTATTCTCACGTTATGAAGAGGAGGAGAATGAGGACATGAAAAAGGAATGCATATCAAAGTGTCAAATGAAACCCCATCAATTTAATGAGTAGGAGGGGTTTTCATTCTATTAGTGCCCAGCCAGATACTAAAGAAGCTGCTATGATGTTTCCATCATGCAATAATTCCTGCCAGCCCTCATAACGTGATGCCATCTATCATGGTTCATTGCTTAAATTGCAGACACACTGGCCATAATTTTCAAGTCTTCCTTAGACTCAGGGGTGGTGCCAGAGGAGTGGAGAATTGTAAATACATTCTTGTGCAAAAAATTATGTCACGATAAACCCAGCAATTACAGGCCAGTCAGTTTAACTTCGGTGGTGGGGAAACCTTTACAAACAATAATTCGGGACAAAATTAATAGTCACATGGACAAATGCAGGTTATGTAAGGAAAGCCAGCTTTGATTTGTTAAGGGAAAATCGTGTTTCACTAATTTGCTGGGGCTGGGTTTTTTTTGAAGGGGTAACTGAGAGGGTTGAAGAGGGCAATGCTGTTGTGTACATGGATTTCCAAAAGGCATTTGATACAGTGCCACACAACAGACTTATGAGCAATGTTACAGCTCATGGAATAAAATGGATGGAATAGCAGAGTGACAGGAAACAGAAAGTAGTGGTTAATTAATGCTTTTCGGGCTGAAGGAAGGTTTGAAGTGGAGTTCCCCAGGGGTCACTGTTGGGACCCTTGCTCTTTCTGATATATATTGATGACTTAGACCTTGGTGTACAGGGCACAATTTCAAAATTTGCGGATGATACAAAACTTGGAAGAATTGTGAACTGTGAGGAGGATAGTACAGAACTTCAAAAGGCAATAGACAAGCTGGTGGAATGGGCAGACAAGTGGCAGATAACGTTCATTGCGGAGAAATGTGAAGTGATTCATATTGGTAGGAAGAACATGGAGAGACGGTATAAAGGGTACAGCTCTAAAGGGGGTTGAGGAACAGAGGCACATGGGTGTATATGTGCATAAGTTATTGAAGGTGGCAGGACAGGTTGAGAGAGAGGTTAATAAAGCATACAGTATCCTAGGTTTTATTAATAGGGGCATAGAGTACTACAGCAGGGAGGTTATGTTGAACTTGTATAAGACACTAGTTCGGCCTCAGCTGGAGTATTGCATCCAGTTCTGGGCACTGCATTTAAAAAGAGATGTGAAGGCATTGGAAAGAGTGCAGAAAAGATTCATGAGAATGGTTGCGGGGATGAGGAATGTCATTTACAAAAATAGACTGGAGAAGTTGGGACTGTTTTCTTTGGAAAAGAGAAGGTTGGGAGAAGATTTGATAAAGGTATTCAAAATCATGAGAGGTCTGGACAGAGTAGATAGGGAGAAACTGTTCCCACTCATGAAAGGATCAAGAATAAGAGGGCAGAGGATTTAAGGTAATTGGCAAAAGAAGCAAGGGCGACAGGAGGAAAAACTTTTTCACACAGTGGTTAGGATCTGGAATGCACCGCCAGAGAGTACGGTGGAGGAAGGTTCAATCAAGGCATTCAAAAGGGAATTAGATAATTACCTGAAAAGAAAGAATGTACAGGGTTATGAGGAGAAGGCGGGGGAATGGCACTGTGAATTACTCACTCGGAGAGCAGGTGCAGACATGATGGGCCGAATGGCCTCCTTCTATGCTGTAACAATTCTATGATTCTATTTTCAAATCCTTCCATGGCCTTACCCCTCCCTATCTCTGCAATCTCCTCTAGGTCTACATCCTCCGAGATATCTGCGCTCATCTAATTCTGGCCTCTTGAGTATCCATGATTTTAATTGCCCCATCACTGGTGGCCATGCCTTCAGCTACCGAGACCATAAGCTCTGGAATTTCCTCCTTAAATCTTTCCACCTCTCTACTTTTCTTTCCTCCTTTAAAATGCTCCTTAAAACCTACCTCTTTGACCAAGCTTTTGGTTATCTTTTCTAATATCTCCTTTTGTGGCTCAGTGTCAAATACTGCTTTAAAATGTTCCTTACAAGTGTCCTGGGATGTTATATTTATCTAACACCTTTAATGTAATAAAAGTTGCTGTGGTTGTTTATGTACTAAAGTTGTGAAAGGATCTGCAGGCTGATAGGCCACAACATGAACATTCCTTCCACGACTGTAACTATCTTTATACCAGCCAATAAGGAAGTTAGTCCTATATGGTGGGAAGATTTTATAGGCTTGAACAGACCATACCAATGAGGGAAGCCACTTACACCCACTGGACACAAGCATCCTGCTGGCGTTAACGTAGAGTTTAGAGCTGGATCTTGATCTCTTCCTTGGGCCTGTCTGGAGCAGGATTTGAACCTTGAACCTTTTGGACTCAGAGGTGGGACTGTTGCCACTAAGCCAAAGGCTGGCTTCCCTGGTTGATTGGTGATCAGGGCGATCATCTGCAGTCATGGTTGATGACTCCAGTTAGGCTTCCATAGATGGAGGGGACAATAGGTACATTGAGGTCTTTCCACTACAGGTGTCACAGAGCCAACTAAAAGAATTCTCAAGTCTCATTTTGATGTCTGGATACATTTGTTGAAACCTTGAAATATAGCACAGCAAGGGTCTCAGGAATTATTGTAGCTTGCTGCATTCTACTGATATCGCAATGAAGGAAGGTTTGCTGCTTCTGGCCACTGAAGGTGACAATGAGGATGAAGAGAGGGTAGAAATTCATTCATAAGACACTTCCCCTATCATCAGCCCATATACCAAAAGGTTAAAGTATGCAGAGAACTTTGAACTCCACGCACAAGCTGTAATTACTTCGCACAACAACATATTTTCCAAATCTCCTCAAAGTTCCAAAAATTCCATTCGCTCTATCTGCAACTACTATTTAACACCATGCGCAAGTGTGCTGTTCATGTTGACCCTCATGCCATCTATTGAAACAGTGGGAGCTTCCACTCTACAAGTTAACAGTGTTCTTGAAAGTTCTTCCTGGTATCTTGTTGCTGCAGAAACCTCTGGATTTTCACAGTCTCCAGAATATTCTGCAGGCCATGGGAAAATTACCTCCATGTGTTGCAGCTGTGGGTAGTGGACTTCTCCCAATTTTACATCCTCTCAACCACCACATTTAATACTTGGTTTCCTATTTTTATTAATACTTGATCAGGAAGGCAGCAAGGGGGCTAGTGACTTCTACATCAACAGTGACATTTTTGATGAGAAGCATTTCAGGCCAAGGAAGGGACTGGGCTTCCAGGCATGTACATTTTAAACTGAGAAGAACTGGCTTTAGCAGTCAGTTCATTAAGAGCCTGATCCCTTACTCCTAATCCCAGTATCTTGTAATCTGCTGTTTAAATATCAAATGAGAAATTGTTGCAGGGGTTCTCTTATTGTAACTTTTCTGGAAGAGCTGTGAAAAATGGTGCTGCTGCAGAAGTGGGAGAACCACTGCAGAAATTCACCCTCAGAGTGTACACCACAGCGTCAGATGTATATGGTTCCATGAACTCACAGGTTTCAAATTTTGAAAGTGCGAAGTTAGTGAACACTAAAGTGGCCCACCATGCTTTGTGCTCTGGCCTCCAGGCCTGAGACAATACACATAGATCATAAGACAACACAGCGAGGTTGCATCTAAAAGAATAAGGGGGCTAAGTTGGTCTATGCCAGCAGTGTGAAATGGGCTCGTAGTGAATCGGCAGCCACTTTTTCACTGCATCTGATCTTCTTTTCACTAAAGTTTACAGAACGATAGTCCAAACTCCGAGTCTCACTGATCCTTTTCCTTGGTTTGAAATTTAAAATCATGGCAATATTTTCCAAGTCAATGGAAAATAAAAATTAGCACAGTGTATAACAGGCTGCTGATTCGCTACAAGTCCATTTCCTGCAGCTGGCACAGACCAATTTCACCCCCTAGTTACTTTAAAGCTCAGCATGTGTTCATGAATGTCATTCCCTTCTTTGGACTCAGTATTTATAATTTTGAAATTGAGACCTGTCAATATGAGTTACCTTAAATGGAATACAAAATTAATCTTTCACAGTTTCAAATCTACAAACAGACTTGGATACCATTTCAACTGTAAGCCAGTGAAATGGCACAGTTCTAAAGAGTGTGCAGGAACAAAGGGATCTGCGGGTGCATGTGCAGCAATCTTTGAAGGTGGCAACACATATTGAGAGAGTGGTTAGTAAAGCATATGGGATCTTGGGATTTCTAAATAGAGGCATTGAGGACAAAAGCAGAGAAGGTATACTGAACCTTTATAAAGCTCTGGTTAGGCCCTAACTGGAGTATTGTGTCCAGTTCTGGTCACCACACTTCAGGAAGGATGTGAGGGTCCTTGACAGGGTGCAGAGGAGATTTACCACAATGGTTCCAGGAATGGAGGATTTTAGTTGCACGGTTAGGTTGGAAAAGCTTAGAACAAAGGAGATTGAGGGGAGATTTAATAGAAGTGTACATGATGATGGCCAGCTTAGATAAGTTAGACAAGGAAAGGCTGTTCCCATTAACTAATAGTACAAGGACTAGGGGAGACAGATTGAAGATTTTGGGCAAAAGATGCAGGGTGAATATGAGGAATATATTTTTATGCAGTGGGTGGTAATGACCTGGAACTTGCTGCCCACAAGGGTGGTGGAAGCGGAGACAATCACTGACTTCAAGAGGAATTTGGATGGCCACCGAAGGGAAATAAACTTGCAGGGCTAAGGGATGCAGCCAGGGAGTGGGACTGACAGCATAGCTCTGCGGAGAGCTGGCATGGACTCGATGGGATGAATGGCCTCCTTCTGTGCTGTAAATGACTATGACTCTATTTGCTGTTTTTGGGAATACTTCATTTTGATGTTATTCTGGTATTATTTTTATGATTTTGCCATTTCAAGAATTTTCATTTAGCATATTTGATGTTGCAGGTAGATTGCATATTCCAGATAACACACAGAGAGCAAGTGGGAAAATTGCTCATATTTCAGTGTAGGACTGAGGGAGTGCTAGAACATAGAACATAGAACAGTACAGCACAGTACAGGTCCTTCGGCTCACGATGTTGTGCCGAACATTTAACCTACTCTAAGATCAAACTAACTACCTACCCTTCATTCTACTATCATCCATGTACCTATCCAAGAGTCGCTTAAATGCCCCTAATGTATCTGCTTCTACTACCACCGCTGGCAGTACATTCCACGCACCCACCACTCTCTGTGTAAAGAACCTACCTCTGACATCTCCCCGAAACCTTCCTCCAATCACCTTAAAATTATGCCTCCTGGTGATAGCCCTTTCCACCCTGGGAAAAAGTCTCTGACTATCCACTCTATCTATGTCTCTCATCATCTTTTACCCCTCTCTCAAGTCACCTCTCATCCTTCTTCGCTCCAATGAGAAAAGCCCTAGCTCCCTCAATCTTTCTTCGTAGGACATGCCCTCCAGTCCAAGCAGCATCCTGGTAAATCTCCTCTGCACCCTCTCTAAAGCTTCCACATCCTTCCTATAATGAGGCGACCAGAACTGAACACAATATTCCGTGTGGTCGAACCAGGGCCTTATAGAGCTGCAGCATAACCTCGCGGGTCTTAAACTCAATCCCCCTGTTAATGAAAGCCAACACACCATACGCCTTCTTAACAACCCTATCAACTTGGGTGGCAACTTTGAGCGATCTATGGACATGGACCCCAAGATCCCTCTGTTCCTCCACACTACCAAGAATCCTGTCTTTAAGCCTGTATTCCGCATTCAAATTCGACCTTCCAAAATGAATCACTTCACACTTTTCCAGGTTGAACTCCATCTGCCACTTCTCAGCCCAGCTCTGCATCCTGTCAATGTCCCGTTGCAACCTACAACAGCCTTCCACACTATCCACAACTCCAGCAACCTTCGTGTCATCGGCAAACTTGCTAATCCAGCCTTCCACTTCCTCATCCAAGTCATTTATAAAAATCGCAAAGAGCAGAGGTCCCAGAACAGATCCTTGTGGAACACCACTGGTCACCGAGCTCCATGCTGAATACTTTCCATCTACTACCACCCTCTGACTTCTATGGGCCAGCCAATTTTGTATCCAGACAGCCAACTTTCCCTGAATCCCATGCCTCCTTACTTTCTGAATGAGCCTACCATGGGGAACCTTATCAAACGCCTTGCTAAAATCCATATACACCACATCCACTGCTCTTCCTTCATCAATGTGTTTTGTCACATCCTCAAAGAATTCAATAAGGCTTGTGAGGCATGACCTGCCCCTCACAAAGCCATGCTGACTGTCTCTAATCAAACCATGCTTTTCCAAATAATCATAAATCCTGTCTCTCAGAATCCTCTCCAATAATTTGCTGTTTTGTCAAAAACTCTGTCTGTCAGAATACAAATTAAACTGAGCTCCTATTTGCCTGTCTGGCTATAAAAGATCATTTGGCACTATTTGAGGAAGAGCCAGGAGTTCTTCCAGTGTCGAACATGACCCAAAATAGATTAACTGGTCATTTAACTCATTGCTGTTTTTAGGACCTTTCTGTGCACAATGCCACATTTACCTTATAAAACAACAATGGCTGTGTTTAAGGTAATAGGAATGGGATTGAATATTATGAGATTAGAACCAATAACTATGAATGGTTAGGGTGGTACCCTTTTTTATCTGATCCCACTGAAGTTTCTTCAAATTTAGTAACGCAAAACTGAGCAATTTTTCCGTAATCCTGCTAAAGGCAGAAGGGTAGACTGTGGGAAATAGAAATATAACATTGATACAGTAAGGCGCACTCATCTGAGGCTTGGGGCAAGTCACGTAGGGTTGGATTTTGTGTTGGAGAAGTGGCTCCTGGCGCCGGGCCAAAAAGGTGGGGGAAAGCCTGCCTTGACCTTTTCATGCACCCCCCACCACCTCCTCCACCAACCCGGAGTGATCTTCCAGTCTTTTTAAATCTAAGTTTCAGAAGCCGGGATCCCCACCCCTCTAATGACAGGGATCCCGACTCCAGGAGCTTCCGACCAATCAGAGGGCCAGCAGCTCAGCATTATCAGCAGGGGCACTGGGAGCAGTGGCCACTGCTGGTACTGCAGAGGCCTTGGACCCAGGCCCAGTGCTGGAACCCTGGTAGGTGAGGCAGGGTCGCCGGGACCAGTCTGGAAGGTCAAGGTGAGAGGGCGGGCGAGGAGGTGGTTGTGCAGTCAATGGTGGGGAGGGGGGGGGTGCGGGTGGGGTGTTCCAGGGGGTGAAGTGGTTCCTGGCAGAGGTCCTCCATGGACCACAGATTGCCCACAGAGGAGGGACACCTCCCCTATGCAAGCCAGCAGGGAGTGCACCTCATGTTACAAGGTGCCCTCCACGTGTAACCAAGGCACCCCCCGCCGCTAGTAATATCCCAGTGGAGGCGGGAAGAGACCCTTAATTGGACATTAATGGGCCACTTAGGGGCCTCAGTTGGCCTCTGGGCGAGAAGGCCGTCATTGGCCTATCCCACCCCCGGGAAGATCACTAGACGATGGGGAGACGATGGGGCCTTTGACCCCCACCACCTGTCACGATACTCCGTGCCCTCCCTGCCTCCAACCCGCCTCAGAGGGCCGCATAAAATCCCGGCCATAGTCATGGTGATGTAATTATTACATCTTATTCACACCCATACTACAGGCTGACCAACAACTGCTGTGGAAGCACTTGCTCCTGATACAAAACAGGAAAAGTAGTCCAGGCCTTAAGATGACTAATCTTTAGAAGCTTTACAAAAATAGTTTCTAACCTTTGGTCCTTGAAATCCTGGGATGCCTGGGGGACCTGGAGGACCCTGTAGATATCAGTATTTTGTATTTTAAATGTTTACAAATATTCAAAAAAATATTTAAATTATTAATTCTATGAGAATTTAAAGTTAAGTCAAATTTATAAGTACCTACCCTACTAACATAATAGATGGTCAGAGTACACAGACCTCGAACTTTTGCCACAAACACATGTACAAAATATGTAAACAGCATCAAGTAACTTGAATTTCATTTAAAAAAGTGATGATTGGTGGATACACATTATTCTGAATTAGTCTTCAGTACACTTATTCAAATTGGGTCACTAATTGTAGCCACAAATTGTGAGTTTTTATATTGATTTAGAAATACACAATGTATTAGCAAGGCCACTGACTTACGGCTATTGAATAGGTAGAATTCCATTTCCATTACATGGTATTAAGTAGTGTTTACAATTGCTTTGGAGATAGAGGAGGAAAAATTGGATTAAGCATGTTTTCAGGCACGGGGTCACAATGCGCTTATCCCCTGCGCCAAGTCCAATTGAGGTATGGAGCATGCAACGTCGTGCTACCTCTTCCTTTCTATGATTGTGCAGTCCAGCACAGAACATGCTGCTGACTGGCTGGATTATTGAAAGGGGGCCCAGTCGTGTGTGTGGACAGCACGTGTTTCAACTAGCCTGCACGTCTTAATGGCTACCTTCCCCGCTTAAAGGGGAACTGCAGCCATTAGACAGAAGTTGCAGTTGACTGTGGCAGAAGTGGTTACAAGGAGAAGCACACCAAATTGAGCAGCAGAGCAGAGAGAGAGGGCTCCCAGGTTTTCTGATACGTGCTGGAGGCATCAGTACAGGAGGTGGAAAGGAGGAGAGAAGCAATGTTTCTACAGGGGGCCATGAGGTCCTCAAGGCACAACCTGAGAAGAGAATGGGAGCAGGTGGTTAGAGAGAGGTCAACTCCTGGAATCCAGCCCCAAGGACCTGGCAGCAGTGCTTGAAGTTCAATGACGAGTTCTGCTGCAGAGGACTTAGCTGAGGACTTTATTTCAAGATTTTGGCCAAGATGATGCTGTGATGGAGTATGTAGCGGATGGATTGAAAAGTGGCGAATTCTGGGGCAATGGTGATGATGGGATGATATCACAGGAGAACTGGAGTTTCCGCAGGTGCTCATGGACAGCCTGTCCAGAGCGAAGGGGTCCTGGATGTCTCCATGCCTTCTCTTCCTCCTCCTCCTGAGGTGACCTCTGAATGCCTGGTGGCAAGGGCTGTACCCTCATGATAGCAAGATTGTGGAGGACACAGCAGACCACCACAAACTAGAAACACCCTTCTTGAGAGTACTGGAGGGCTCCCCTCAAGTGGTCCAGGCAATGGAACTGTTGGTTCAGGATTCTGATGGTTTGATCGACAATGTTCCTTGTGGCTACATGGCTGTCATTATGAGCGTGTTGCCCTTGTGGGGTCGGGTGGTGGAGGGAAACCAGGTATACAATGGGCCTTCCTTGTCACCAGTCAGCCTTTGGTTCATCATCAACATGTCAGGCAGTATCTGTGGAGAGAAAAACAGAATTAACGTTTCAGGTCGATGACCTGAAATATTAACTGTTTTTCTCTCCACAGATGTTGCCTAACCTTCTGAGTATTTCCAGCATTTTCTGTTTTTGTTTCAGATCTCCAGCGTCTGCAATATTTTGCTTTTGTGCTTGTGCTCTGGTTCATCATATTGCCCAAAGATGACAGATATGGCTGACTACCTCATGATGAAGGTGTTGTGGCTGCTGCCAGGATAGCAGGTATTCACCAACATGGTGTTCTGGTCATTGTCACACACACGTTGATGGAGGGGTAAACCCTTGCGGTTTTGGGCTACTTCTCCCTGTTTACATGTAGGGCCTGTAAAGCCACGTGTTTACTGTCGATGGCTCCCTGTACCATTGGGAATCACAGTACCCTGGCAAAACCACTTGGTCACTCAATCTGCTTCTCTCTGGTAAGAGAGAAAATAATGAAATCCCCTCTTCTGGCATACAGGGCCTCTATTACCTCTCTGATACAGCGATGGATGGCAAACTGTGAAATGTTGGCAATATCGCCTTCTCCTACCTGGAAAGATTGTGAGGTGTAGAAATTGAGGGTGATGGTGACCTAGATGGTCAGTGGCAGTGCCATCCTCGCCCTGCTGTGCAGCTGTAGGGCCTGATGAAGGAGGTGGCACAGTTCAGTGACCACCTCCTTGCTGAATTGTAGGAGCCTCAGAATTCGCTCCTGGCTGAGGTGGAGGTAGGAGAAGAGTTCTCTGTAGACCCGAGATGAGTACGGCCTTCTGTAGAGAGCCCTCCTCCTTCTCCCTCTAGGCATAGCTTTCCCTTTCTGCTGCCTGTGCTCCGTGCCTTTGTCGTGTTGTCCAGTCAAGAGGGACTGCAACTGCAGGCCCCATAACTCTAGCAGGCTTTCTGTTAACAAGGCAGAAAACTCCTCCGGCCTCCCTGTCAGGTATAGCAATACTCCCTTCAAAATGCAACAAGTCACCGAAACTCCTTGATGAACACACCACGGTACTTCCACAAACTTTGCAATGGCAATAGTAAGTTAAACGCACCTCACCTGCAAGTTGGATGGCTGGCTCTTTAAATAACACCAATGGGTGGTGGCTTGGTGGGGGTGGGTGGTGGGGGTCCCCTTATGCAGTTGAATGCATGTTCAGTTAGGGATGATTATGAGAGGGGGTTGCCTGGAGCTGTGCAGTCCAAGTTGGCAGAACATGCGTCAATTCAGTTAGATATCATGATCTGCCCACTCTGCATGCTTCCGGTGCATGCATGGCACAGCCACACTAGAGCCCTAACAAGTATGATGAGCCTTGTGGGCGGCACCAGAAGTGGCTGGCAGCAGTGCGCCTGCCATTTTCAGCTGTTTCGGCTTCTGTAGCACCGGCTTCCATGAAATTGAAGCAGAATTTTGTAGCCAGAATTCTATGATTCAGTTTATTTCCCTGTAAAAAACAGGAAATGAGTAGTCTTGATGCTGATGATGATTATTATATGTACCTTTAACTATGTATTACATTTATAAAAATTTCTTAACCGTGAACACAGGAAAATGGAAGGTAGCATATAGTGGACTGGAGGTAGGTATGTGGCTTTAGTGGTAGTGGAGAAGGTTGTGTGCTTTATCACCACTTACGGGAAATGAAAGATTTTGGTTGTAAAGGCACACTGATGCGGGCAGTGATTCTGCAGTGGGACATTGCTGCAGTGATGATGCTTGAGATTTGGCTACATTGTGAGTTGGAACATGAGATTTGATTTCCAGGTTTGTGTATAGCAGCAATGTGAAAGTCTCCAGGGATCTGGTAGCATTGGAGACAGAGGGCCTAGAATTTAGCAGCATCAGGGGAAGGCTCAGGCACTGAGGACCCTCAGGCCTCTCAGAAATGTGAGGAGAAGGTGACTATGGCATGGGATCCTCCATCACCAGCAAGCCTGACGACAAACCAAGATTCAATGGGGAGTGTAGAAGGTTGTACCACAGGCACTAGGCATGCCTTAAAATGAAGCACCAAGCTAGTGAAACTCATACACAGGACTAATAGTATGCTGTAGACCATGATCACTTACTGTCCCACCATCAACATTGCCAGTGTTACCATTGACCAGAAGCTTAACTGAACCAGCAGTATGAACACCACAGCTACAAGGCTGGGTACAATACAAAATGTGGCTCCCTTCCTAACCCCTCAAAACCTTAACATCTACAAGTCAGGAGAGTGATTGAATATTTACCTCTCACCAGGAAAGATGCAAGAACATTGGCATCATCTAGGAGAAAGCCTGCTTGATTGGTGCCCCCTGCCACCAGACTCAAGCCCCTCCACCACTGGTGTACTGTGACTACACTATGTATTATCTACAGGAAGCACGGCAGAAACTTACTGAGCTTACTTTCACAGCTCTTCCAGTCTTGCATCCTTTGCCACCAGGAAGAATAAGAGTAGCAAGACTATGGGAACACCATCAAGCTCCCTATCAGCTCAACACCATCATGATTTGGACATACATTCCTTCATTGTTGCTGGGTCAAAATCCTGGAATTCACTAACTAACACCAACATAGGACAACATCAGCACAAGGACAGGAAGAAGACCTACCACCACCTTCTCAGGACATTTAGCGATGTACAATCAATGAAAGTTTGACAATGTTTCCCACTTGCCATGAATAAAAAAGGGGATGACATCAAAGCCACTCATTTACAGTGACTGACTAAGTCAAATATTAATTTAATTAAATGGTATTCTGGGATATTTACTGGTGCTTTGGGAAAGTAAATTCCATGACCATAATTTTGTGAAAATTGCTAACGAGTAGCCATTATTTTACATATATTTTCCTTCACCAGTGTATTTAATTTTAACCCTTAACAGTTTTAAAGCTGAGGATACAGAGCACGATAGTATGTAAGATGCACTCATTGGAGTCAGACATATGATAGAAATAGAGGGTAAGGAAAGTGGGGAAGAACTGCTTTAGTTCTGATGAAAGGTGACAGACCTGAAATGTTGGGCTGAATTTTACAGTGCCCTTGATGTCGGGCCCTGTGGCGGGGGGAGTCGGAAGATCGTTCTGGCAGCAGCCTGCCACGGAACCCACGCCATGAGGGCCGGGCCCGATTTTCCCGGCGGCAGCAGGGCTCCGTGGTGGCCCCTCCCCGCCACTGTGTGACGGGACCTGGATTAACATATGGTAATTAATTAAATGAATACATTTAAATACACTTACCTGTGATCTAACGGTTGGGCCGCGATCTTCAGAGCGGCAGCTGGCACTCCCACACCTTCACTTTCCTGTCTGGGGAAAGCAGGCGCCGCAGTGGTGGGGAAGGGGAGAACGTGAGATTTTTAGTGCCGGGGGTAGAGGGGAAACAGAGTCAAACTTTCGTTATTAGTGTAGGGGATGGTGGGAAGGGGTGAACTGTGAACTTTGTTCAGTTTGGGGGGGTTCATATTTGAGAGGTAAGTGTTTTCGGGGGGCAGAAGGGCAGATACTTAAATTTATTGTAATTGGGGGGTGGGAAAAGGGCGATAAAATTTTGATTTGAACAGTGGTGGTGGAGTGGGGGCGGGGGGTGGGGGTTGATTCCATTTAAAAATTTAAATTAGCCAACAGTGCTGGCTGCCCTGTAAAAATTGCGCCAATGCCTGTGCACCGGCAGCTGACGCCATTGCCAGCGTCGGAGAGTCTACCCCATCCATGTGATTGGGGGGGGTGGTGTGGTGAGCTAATTGGGTGTTTAAATGAGCCAGCCCATTAAAGTCCAGCTCCATTAACTCTGTTTCTCTCTCCACAGGTTCTGCCAGACCTGCTGTGTATTTCAAGCTCTTCCTGTTTTTATTAACTGCTTTAGGGATGTTTCTGGGCTTTCTTAACATGGGGAAGCTCCTTGGTTTTGGTAGTACTGACAGGTAATCAAAGACTTTGAAACCACTAGGGAATGGTCTTGGTAGCCCTGGGGGAAGGTCCTGAACTTAAGAGAGAACACTGGAATGGAAATTGAGGTTTAGCCAAAGAGGTTGTAACATCGCGATTGGCTCACTTGTGGATTCCTTACTTCCCTCAGCAGTGAGGGGAAAGCATGCAGCTGACAGCTTGGGGAGTGTACAGCAAGGGTTGTGAGAAGGGGTCAACACTGGGTTGAAACTTTATAAACGATCTCTGCAAACCTTAAATCTAGTGGTTGTCATTGAAAAGTATCTCTGAACCTGTCCCTCTGTTTACCTTCTGTCTCTCTGCCTCTCTTGGGGTCAGCAATTAATATCTTTATATTTTCAAACTAAAAACACTGCTGATAAGCAAGTGATAATCAGAAGATGTGTTTGCTTTCAAAATTCATTGCATTTATTTAAAAAGAATAGGATGAGGAAAGATACAGTTTCTCCTTCTATTTGCCTCTATGTCTTTGGAAATACTGACAGAAAAATGCAACCAAAAATCTTCACAACAGGGAGTAAGGTTTGTGGACAGGAAGCGTGAGACCTACATAAGTGTTTAAATGAATAAAAACATGCACACTTAGGTACTGGGTATTTATTTAAAGGACAGGGTATGTACTTCAATATCAAAATATGTCCTCAAGAATTTAAAATTATCGTGAGAAAATCCTGTCATGCAGAACAAGGGTATTTGCCAAGCATTCTGCTTTCTGGGGAATCTCACCCACCAGCAGTGGATAGCTGAGATTTGGGCAATTACAGCGAATGATTTTGCAACTATTAGAGTAAACTGAATTCATGTCTGGATTTCGAATATGTACTGCTGGTGGGCTGCAAGTGCAATGTTGGAAAATTACCTCATATCCTATCTTTTAAATATAATTACTTCCCTTAGGTTAGCTTGTTATCAACATTTTTAAAGATAAAATAATCTTATCACATATGAAAGCAAGTGACCTGCAGTTTTGTTGGGCTGGATTTTGTGGAAGAGGCAGGGCTCCCAGCGCTGGGCTGAAGAAGTGGGGGGAACCATGCCTCAGCCTTTTTGTGCCCCCTGTTCTGGAGGAGAAGTTTCCGATGCTGGGATCTCCGTCCCTTTGAAGATGGGGATCCTGCCTCCAGGAGCTGCTGGCCAATCACAGAGCCGGCAGCTCAGCAGTACTGGCAGCGCCTTTGGGAGCCGTGGCCACTGCCGGTACTGCAGAGGCCTTGGACTCAGGCCCAGTGCTGGAACCCCAGACCTCAGGTAAGTGAGGCGGGGTTACTGGGGCCAGACCAGAAAGCCTCAGCGGGGGGCGGGGGCGGGGGGGGTGGGGTTGGTGTGGTTGTAAATTCCGGGGATGAGGGTTCCTGGGAGGTACATTATTTCCTGGCTGGGCCCTCTGTGGGCCACAAATTGCCCACGGAGGAGGGTCACACCCCAAGCCCACAGAGAGGGTGCCTTGCAGAGGCCCCTGCTGCTGGTTAAATCCCAGTGGAGGGGGGAAGAGGCCCTTAAATAGCCATTAATAGGTCACTTAAGGGCCTCAGTTGGCCTCTGGACAGGAGGGTCATTGTTGGCCTATTCCACCCCCAGGAAAAATCACTTGGTGATGGGGTGGTGATGGGCCCCCTACACAAGTCCAGCAACCCCCCACCTCCTCCGGCCATCCATCACGATTTTTTGGGCCCCCAGGCCCCCAGAATTCCCTGGAATTTAGAAGGTTAAGGGGTGATTTGATCGAAGTTTTCAAGTTATTAAGGGAACCAGATAGGTTCTGCTAGTTGGGGAGTTGAGGACTAGAGGTATAGTCTAATAATTGGAGCCAGACCTTTCAGGAGTGAAATTAGCAAACACTTCTACATACAAGAGTGTGTTCGAACTTGGAATTCTCTTCTAGATGCTAGATCAATTGTTGATTTACATCTGAATTTGATAGATTTTTAATAACCAAAGGTATTAAAGGAATATGGGGTAAAGGTGGGTTTGTGGAGTTGCGAGCAGATATAACTGAATGGTGAAACAGGCTCAAGGGGTTAAATGGCCTACACCTGTTCCTATGTTCCTAAAATGTAAGAAATGAGGGAAAGTACCACAGCTGGAATTTTGCAGCCCCCACAAGAGTAGGCTGGTGGCGGGGGGGCTGTAAAATTGAGTGGCAGGCAAGGATGCAAGAAATGGCCCGTCCATCCCAGGTCAATCAAGGCTCTTAAGTAACCAATTAACTGCCACTTAAATGCCTCCTCCCATCATCGCTGATATTTTACCAGTGGCGAATGGGCAGCAAAGGCCCCCAGAATGCTGCCAGGTAAAACTTGGCAGCCCTCTTGCGGACTGGGGGGGGAGGCACTCCTGATCGGGCATCCTGTGCCCCACGGAGGCCACCCCCCATGGCCCAACAGCCCTCACTGCACAACATTCTCTCCTCCACCCAAATGAGCCCCCCTTGCCTTGCCAGGGCCTGGCTGACTGTCCCTGGCGAGGCCCGAAAAATGTACCTTCTTTCTGGGGTCATCACCCTCTTGCTGCTGTTGGCTGGGTGCAGTCCCAGTAGTGGCCATCGCTCTCGGTGACACTGCTGGGACTGAGAGCTGCTGGCCTGCTGATTGGCTGGCAGTTCTATTAGGTGGAACTTACTGCCTCAGAGAAGTGCAAGTCCCGCCCATGGCCAATTAAGGGCCTGGGGAGCAAAAAATCCTAGCGTGACTCCCAGGCTTGGCAGAGGCGGGCTCGTGCCCGACTTTTTGGCCAGTGGGCGGGGCCTCCTGCCTAATCTAAAATTCCAGTCCATGTGAACAGATAAATGCTACAATTTTAGAAATGTTTTTGGAAATGCTTGAATTTTTTGAGTAATGTAACTTATGTTATCACTTGATATAGAGTTCCATATTCTAAGGCATGTATACTAGAAACATAGAAAATAGGAGCAGGAGTAGGCCATTTGGCCCTTCGGGCCTGCTCCACCATTCAAAAAAGATCATGGCTGATCGTCTAATTCAGTAGAAATGAGGATATATATACTAGGACAAAGTTTTTTTTTAGAAGAAGATGACTTGGGAAAGTAATCTGATCTGCATTGCAATATAGAATTTGGTGTTTTAGTTGGGCTATTTAGATAGTGAATCAAATCTAATGAGCAAGTGGATAAAAACATGAAATGTACATTTATTTAAAAGAAATTCAGATTCCAAAGTGGCACTCTGACCTTGGAGCTCACAATGGCAGACAACTTAGAGCTGAATGGAGATCACAATAATAAATGACATCCCCATTGCACGTCTAGATATTGATAAAATGCTTGGGAGTCAGTGAAAACCTTAGCTTTTTGAGCATACAGTAAATCTTTAACCCTTGTTTCTGTTTGGCATATAGAATACAATGTTGTGCTATAATCTTTGTGTCATGTTCCTTTCAATTTTACACATTCTAATTCATGTTTAATGTACCTGTAGCGCCTCTTGAATTTTTCCATCGTAGTCTATTATCTCTGTTATTCCTTGTTCACCTTTTTGACCCTTCATACAATTTGATAATAAATAGAGAGGAAGTATTAATTAAACAGTATATGAGAAAACTGATTTGAAGAGAATCCTTCAATTCAAGCAATGATAAGGTGACTTCTAAATTCCTGGCACTGACAACCCCATGTGCAAACAGTGCTCCTCCCATACCTCCCTCACTGTACCTGGTGGCTTCTCATCTTTCTTCACACTAGGATTGCGTTCAGCACACAACAGATAATCAGTAACATTTCACTGGCTGTTGACACCAGATAAAATGAGTCTGATGCTATCTGTGTTCATGAGAGATGTGCCAGGAGTGCCAATAGTGTCAATGAGCTTACCATGCATTATCACACTTGACCAGCTGTTTATTACAGAGGTATTTTGAGCTCCTCAACAGGACAGACATGCTATGGGTGGGTGAAGGGGAGGGGGATGGGGTACAGCTTTTATCTCTACTCTGCTGCACTTCAGGATTAACGCATTGAAGAATCTTGTTGCAGAAAGAAATATTTGAAAACATTCTCTGAGAGGGTTGCGGAAGCAGATCCGATAGTGACTTTCAAAAGGACATTGAATAAATACTTGAAGGCACAAAATCTACGGAGCTATGGGAAAGACCAGGGGACTGGGACTAATTGGACAGATCTTTCAAAGAGCCAGCACAGACATGATGGGCCAAATGGCCTCCTTCCATGTGGTATCATTCTACACTTCTATGAAATAAATATTTGCTCAAAATTTTCTTTCTTGAAATTTCAAAGATGTCCAATTCAACTTCAATATGTCTGTTTCAAAATGTAGGCAAGGCTTGAATTACATGTCCTTAGTGCAGTTTAGACTAATGTCAGCCTTGGCTCAGTGATAGCATTCTGCCTGTGAGTCGGAAGAATGTGGGTTCAAGTCCCACACCAGGGACTTCAGCGCATAATCTAGGTTGACAATTTGATCCAGTACTGAGGGAGTGCTGCACAGTTGGAGATGTCTGCCCTCTCAGTTCAGTGTAAAAGATCCCATGGCACTATTCAAAGAAAAGCAGGCAATTCTCCATAGCGTGCTGGCCAATCTTTATCCCTCAACCAATATCACTTATGAAAACAGACTATCTGCTCACTATCTCATTGCTGTTTGTTGGACCTTCCTGTGTACAAATTCACATGTTTCCTACAACAGTTACTACACTTCAAAAGTACTTCATTGGCTTTAAAAACATTTAGGACATGCTGAGATTGTGAAAGTTGTTACATAAATTCAAATTCTTACTTGCTTAATGGGCAGTCTGTATCATATTGTGAAACCATTAAATTTCAGGCTGGTATGTGCAAATACAATATACAAGTTATTCTTCTAATATAAAGGACTTGTTTTCTGCATGCTAGCTATGAAAAATCATACATGTTTTCAGAATCAAATCATTCGATATTTAATGGCATCTAGAGTACAGGGGAAATCTTCCCCATTTATAACTTAAGGATGTCTTAGAGCATTTTACTGGTATAGTCTACTCTGGGCTCTGAGCAGGAGGAAGAAGGGTTGGGAAGAGAAAGCACAGCTAAAAAGAATAATGAGATCACACTGGCCAGAATTTTCCAGGTCTTTTGATGACAGGCCGGGATGGGGGGGAAGACTAGAAAAATGGTGCAGAAATGAGTTGGAGGCTCAACGACTTACTGCACCATGTCATTTTGGCAGAGAGGCCAATTGAGCCAAGTAAATGGCCAATTAAATGCCGCTTCCTGCCTCTGTGGGAATTTTGCCCACATTGGGGGGGTCCGCTGCTTCTTGGGGAGACCGCCCAGCGAAACCTGGCAGCCTCCCAACAGGTTCCGAGGGGACCCTCCTTTATGGGCACTCCATGGCCCATGGTGGCAATGGCTGCCCTCATGGCAATGGTGCCACTGGCACTCAGCGACCACTCCCCAACAACCACCCCCACCCCCCACCCCCACAATCGCTGGGGCCTGCCTGCCTGGTCCTGGGGACCCCGCCCCTGTAGCTAGTAGTGGCACTGGTAAGGCTGCTGGGCTCTTGGCCCTCCGATTGGGCCGGCAACTCTTGGGGGCGTGCTCCCGCTGTCCTCAATTGGGCAGCGACACCAACCCCCCCACCACCGTTGCAGTTACTTAATTCACCACCGTTGGCAATTATCCTCCCAGGGTCCTGCCACCGCCCGATATAGGGTCACTGCCCACTTTCGGCTCAGGCAGTGGGATCTCTGCTGTCTCCACAAAATTCAGCCTATTATTTTGGAAAGAAACAGATATCTGGGCAGAATTTTAGATTTTTTCTGATAATCTGTATTATTTCCCTCCATGTAGTATTAAATCTTAACTCTAAAAATGAATGTAATCCAACAAAATTATTACTTACATTCAGTCCTGCACGTCCCTTTTCACCTTTTTCCCCAGGTTCACCCTAAAATAAATTCCATGCCATCTTTATTAAAATCTGCTGACTGCAGATTAAAAATTAAGTGCAACCATAATTTAATACAATATTGTGTTTTATGATTTAATTAAGTACATGTTGTACTATGATAATCAAATCATACACCAACCTGTATCCCTTCAGACCCAAAAGGTTAGCTTCTCTTGATTTATCTTTATGTATTGCATGTATTGCAGAAGATGTAAATTAAAACTGTAGTTATACCTGCTGACAAAATAATTTTAATGCACCATGTTAATTTATTTGGCAGCTTTGATCTTTGCTGCTTTTCCCTATAGCAATAATCCATTTTACTTCTACAGCACCTTTAATATAGTATAATATCCCTTGGGTGCTTTGCATCTCTAGGATACCGAGTGGAAGTCTCGACAAGAAGTAAGCAAGGTGAGCAAAAGTGATTGAAGAGGTTGGTATTGAGGAGGCTTTTGAAAATGGAGAGAGATGTGGCAAACAATTTGGGAAGGGACCCTCAGAAAGCTAGTGCATGATGAATGAAGGCTCTGTCACCTTTGGTGGACTATATTTGGAGGGGTGGAGAATATAAGCTGGGATATTATTCCGGAGAAGGTTGCAGAGGCCGGGTGGAGAAAGGCCATAAAGAGATTAATAGAATAGGACAAAAATTTTGAAATCAATGCTTTAAGCATTGGGGATCCAGTGAAGATCAGGAATGATAGAGATGAAAGATAAAGTGGACTTACTGTGGGATAGGAAGTGGACAGAACTCTGATTGAATTCTCGCTTTTACTTTTCTGATCATTAACAACATAACTATTTTGACCTGGTGATATGGACAGCTTCACACTTCTTTCTTACCCTTCAATTAAGTCTGGTACTGAACCATGGTTAAATGATGCTGATTGTTTTAGTCTCTCATAAAGATTGTGCCCATCACACTTGACATTGTAGTCTGTCTGAAGCATTGTGAGTCAATGGCATCTCTGCTTGTAAACTCTGGGAAACCACTCGTAAAGCTGTCAAATGCAACTAACTATCCAACATGCTCTCAAATTACATTGTCTTTTCCATGATCAAAGACTCATCCTCCCATTCTTTTTCCATTAATTCACGGGTTTCCCAGGGCTATTACCTCTCCTGTTCCTTCTTCATATCAATGATCATCTCAACTCTCAATTTTAACTCTATCCAATCTTTGGAGATATTCCACTCCATATTCATCAACTCTTAAGTTTGCATGCCTATGATGTACTTAACCTCTAATCCTCATACTGTGCCATGCCTGAATCGTTACACCTTAATCTCTTCCATGTCCTTCAATGAGCAATATAAATCTTGCTGCTTTCAATTCTTCAAAAACCTATTTCTAACTAAAAGTTCGATCTTTACTGATGCCACCTTAATTATCGTTCATGTCACAATATTCGTAGTTTCATTGGGTGGAATCTTATGACACCCATGGAGGCAGGACCAGGAGGGAAATCTGAAAGGTCGCCATCGAATTGGCGGGCCAACGCATTCCTGCCTCTGGGCGATCTTGCCGGAGGCAGATGAGCAACAGAAGAGGCTACCCACCCGGAAGTAGTGGGTAGCCTATTAGTGACAACTAACTGGCCACTTGAGGACCTATTGGAGAGGAAAGGCCTCCTTTATTTAACTACCCTCCAACTCCAAAGCCACTTCTGCCACAGAGCCATAACTGCAGCCACAGGCCTCCCTGTCGAGGGGATCCCCCTCTACAATGATGACCTGGTAGCTGTGACCATAAACAATTTTAATAATTTCATATATCTTCTCAGGTCGCCTCCAACTTGCGTTCTCCTGTCTGCTGTAGCAGCGCCCACCTTTCCCAGTGGGGCTGCCGGCAGGACATCACTGTGGGACCTCCCATTGGGCCAGCCGGGTGCCTGTTCCACCCACCAATTGGACAGAGCTCTGGGAGGCGGCCTCTTAATTGGCTGCATCTGATAAGATTGTGAAAGCAGGCGGCCAACACCAGCAAAGGCTATGGGTCCTGTCAATATCAAACTATAGAACTGAAGACTTATGTTGCAGAACTGGCTGTGCCTCTAGCCAAGCTGCACCAGTACAGGTACAACACTGGCATCGACCCGACACTTTGGAAAATTGCCCAGGTATATCCTATCCACAAAAAGCAGGATAAATCCAATCTGGCTAATTACCACCCCATCACTCTACTCACGATCATCAGCAAAGTGATGACAGGTGTCGCCAACACTGCTATCAAGCGCCACTTAAACAGCAACAACCTGCTCAATAATGCTCAGTTTGGGTTCTGCCAAGACCACTTGGCTCCTGACCTCATTACAGCCTTGGTCCAAACATGGACAAAACAGCTGAACTCGAGGTGAGGTGAGAGTGATTTCCCCGGATATCTAGGCAGCATTTGACTGAGTGTGGCATCAAGCAGCCCTAGCCAAACTGAAGTCAATGGGAATCAGGGGGAAAATTCTCCATTGGTTGGAGTCATACCTAGCACAAAAGAAGACGGTTGTGGTCATGGGAGGCCTATCATCTCAGTTCCAGGACATCGCTGCAGGAGTTCTTCAGGGTAGTGTCCTAGGCCCAAACATCTTCAGCTGCTTCATCAATTACCTTCCCTCCACCATAAGTTCAGAAGTGGGGATGATCACTGATGATTGTACGATGTTCAGTACCATTCACAACTCCTCAGGTACTGAAGCAGTTCGTGTCCAGATGCAGCAAGACCTGAACAACATTCGAGCTTGGGCTAATAAGTGGCAAGTAAATTCGTGTCACACATGTGCCAGGCAATGAACATCTCCAACAAGAGAGAATTTAACCATCGCCTCATGACATTCAACAACATTACCGTTGCTGAATCTCCCACTTTCAACATCCTGGGGGTTGCCATTGACTAGAAACTGAACTGGAGCAACCATATAAATACTGTGGCTACAGGAGCAGATCAGAGGCTGGGAATTCTGTGGTGAGTAATCCACCTCCTGACTCCCCAAAGCCTGTCTACCATCAACAAAGCGCAAGTCAGGAGTGTGATGGAATACTCTCCACTTGCCTGGATGAGTACAGCTCCAACAACTCTCAGGAAGCTCGACACCAGGACAAAGCAGCCCACTTGATCGGCACCCCCTTCACCACCTTAAACATTCACTCTCTCCACCGACGTACAGTGGTAATAGTGTGTACCATTTACAAGATGCACTGCTGCAACTCACCATGCCTCCTTCGACAGCACCTTCCAAAACTCCAACCTCTTCCACGTAGAAGGACAAGGGCAGCAGATGCATGGGAACACAACCATCTGCCACACACCATCCTGGCTTGGAAATATATCGCCGTTCCTTCACTGTTGCTGGATCAAAATCCTGGAACTCCCTCCCTAACAGCACTGTGGGTGTACCCGTACCAGAAGGACTGCAGCGATTCAAGAAGGTGGCTCACCACCACCTACTGAAGGGAAATTAGGGATGGGCAACTAATGCTGGTTTTGCCAGTGATGCCCACATCCCATAAAACAAATATAAAACAAATCACCCACTTTTGCTCCTGACCACAAAAAATCTTCAAAGGCAGTAAGTTTCCTCTGAGTTCAGTAAGCTCTATCTATGGGAGCTAATATTCCTAGTTGCATTCGGATGGGGAAAGAAATACAGCAGCAGCGGCAGTGGCCATTGCAACCAGTACATACAACAGCTGGGTCATTTAGAAGACAGAAAGTGAAGGGGACAGCTCACAGGAGGCTTTGCCCATTACACAGGGTGTACAGACCAAGAGTCACTTTCTTGGATCTATCCGAGGTGCAGTACATCAGGAGACTTTGCTTTACCTTTGTAGGCCTCTGCAGTCTCCTGCAACTGTACCAAGGTACCATGCTTTGTGGCTGTCAAAGTCACCACAGCCCTTAACTTCTCTGGCAGCCGCTCCTTCTAGACTGCTACAGTGGGTGTCTTCCCCATTTCCCAGGCTGCACTCCACAGCTGCATTAAGCAGATCAGCAATGCTAGGGCTAAACAGTACATTATTTTTCCCATTGTTGCCAACACTCAACAGGAGAGCTCATGAATTTGCAGCAGTGGCTGGCTTCCCTTATGTCCAGGGCATTGTTAATTGCAAATGTGTTGCCATCAGGGGACCAGAATAACAGCTGGCTTCATTCATGAATATTAAAGGGCTACTTCTCAATTAACATCCAGCTGATCTGTGATCACAGAAACAGGTTCATCCAAGTTTGTGTAAGGTACCCAGGTAACTTTTTATTTTCAGTCATGGGATGTGAGCATCGCAGGCAAGGCCAGCATTTATTGGCCATCCCGAATTGCCTTTGAGCTGTCCTGATGCATTTATTCTGCGACAATGAACCACACCGAGCCCCGACCTTGCAACATTATTTGACCATTCCACCAAAGTGACAGTGGCTGCTGGAGGAATTAATGGCTCGTAACACCCATCCGCAACCCCTCCTGAATAACACCATGGATGAAGACTGACTACACACAGGGCTGTGAAACAGAGTTCAGGTGTTTGGACGGGTCAGTGGGCAGTGGGGGGTGGTTCCCTACAATATGCCCCAGCTCTCTCCTTGCCCTAACCACCTTCACAAGACCCTCCAGGGAGATATTTGAAAACTGGGGGCAGCCTGTGACTCATTCTCCCGCAGTATAACAAGCAAATCTGGTATCAGGGAATGCAACATCTCTAGAAGAGGTGCATTCTTACTTTAAATTGGCCTTAGGCAGCTGGTGGGTGCCCTGCTAAGTCAGCAGCTACAATACCAAATCAAGAAAATGGCCACAAGTGCCCCAAAAAACAGCAGCTTTGAAATTGACATAGGATGGGAATGGACCAGGAAATGGACCATTTTAACCCTTGCTCAGTCTGGCTTCTGATGAGTCCGGGCAATTAAAATTCCCCCACTGATTTGCTACTTGGCAGCACATGAGTAAAGTTCTGTGCATGGCATGAAGATATTTCTACAACATTCTGGGATGACCTCAAAGGGGCAGCAGTGCTGAAATTATAAATCATGTGCAGAGTTTTGTCAGCAAATCCTGATAAATGGACAAGAACCTAGAAAACAGTCACTGTATAATGGCAACGGATTACATGTATAATAACATCAGGACTTGGGCAAAATGTTTGCGATCCTTCTGGGGAGTGTGTTAGCACTGTAAATTCACTGGAACATGGCTTGCTGTCTAAAACAATTCTTTACTATGCTTAGATTAACTGAATCTGGAATTGAACTGAATTCTGTGAAGGTGGATTGATATGTAAAATATAAAGTTACCATACCAATAGTACCAGGTAATGCAGAGGTTATAGAAAGGGAGGAACTTAGAACAATCATCATCACTAGGGAAAAAGTACTGAGCAAACTATTGGGGTTGAAAGCAGACAAGTCCCCAGGGCCTGATGCCCTACAACCTAGGGTCTTAAAGGAAGTGGCAGTGGAGATAGTGGATCCATTGGTTATAATATTCCAAAATTCTCTGGATACGGGAAAGGTTCCAGTGGATTGGAAAAAAGCTAATGTAACGCTCTTATTCAAAAAGGGAGGGCGGCAGAAAGTAGGAAACTATAGACCAGTTAGTTTAACATCTGTCGTTGGGAAATTGTTCGAATCTATTATTAAGGAAGTAATAACAGGACATCTAGAAAGTTAAATGCAATCCATCAGAGTCAGCATAGTTTTATGAAGGGTAAATCGTGTTTGACTAATTTGCTAGAGTACTTCAAAGATGTAACAAGCAAAGTGGATAATGGGGATCCTGTAGATGTAGTTTATCTGGACTTCCAGAAGGCATTTGATAAGGTGCTGCACAAAAGGTTAATACACAAGGTACGTTCACATGGGGTTAGGGGTAATTTATTAGCTTGGATAGAGGATTGGCTAACCAACAGAAAACAGAGTTGGGATAAATGGGTCTTTTTCTGGTTGGCAAGATGTAACTAGTGGGGTGCCACAGGGTTTGGTCCTCGGGCCCCAACTATTTATAATCCATATAAATGGCTTGGATGCAGGGATAGAAGGTACTATAGCCAAATTTGCAGATGACACTAAAATAGGTGGGACAGTAAGTTGCACTAAAGAAATAAGAAATCTACAAATGGATATGGATAGATTAGATAAATGGGCCAAAATTTGGTAGATAGATTTTAACATGGATAAGTGTGAGGTTATCCATTTTGGTCGGAAGAATAGAAAGGCAAATTATTATCTAAATAGAGAGAAACTTCAGAGTGCTTCGGTGCAGAGGGATCTGGGTGTCCTCGTGCATGAATCGCAGAAAACTAGTTTGCAGGTGCAGCAGGTAATAAGGAAGGCAAATGGAATTTTGACATTTATTGCTAAAGGAATAGAATATAAAAGTAGGGAAGTGTTGCTGCAACTGTATAAGGCATTAGTGAGACCGCACCTGGAGTATTGTGTACAGTTTTGGCCCCCTTAGTAGAGAAAGGATGTAGTTGCATTGGACGCAGTTCAGAGGTTCACTAGATTGATTCCAGAGATGGGGGGTTTGTCTTATGAAGAGAGATCGAACAGTTTAGGCCTTTACTCTCTGGAGTTTAGAAGAATGAGAGGAGATCTAATTGAGGTATATAAGATGATTAAGGGGATTGACAAAGTAGACATAGAGAGGATGTTTCCTCTTGTGGGGCAATCTAGAACGAGAGGTCATAGTTTCAGGATAAGGGGTAGCAGATTTAAAACAGAGATCAGGAGAAATTACTTCTCTCAAAGGGTAGTGAATCTGTGGAATTCATTACCCCAGAGTGCGGTGGATGCCAGGACACTGGGTAAATTTCAGGAGGAGATGGACAGATTTTTAATTAGAAATGGGATGAAGGGTTATGGAGAACAGGCAGAAAAGTGGAGTTGAGGCCAAGATGAGATCAGCCATAATTGTATTGAATGGCGGAGCAGGCTCGAGGGGCTGAATTGTCTACTCCTGCTCCTAGTTCTTATGTTCTTATACCTCCTGGTAATCAATTATTGATTATCATGCAACTAAATTACAGTTATGTCACAATAATTTATCCTTCAGGATAATATGGATAATAATTTATCCTTTTTATGGTAAAGCTATTTGAAGGATAATTCTTTCATGAGTTGTAAAAAGCTTCAGTGATATAAAACAATTATTATTGTGCTTAAAACTTTTGGGCTTCTGTGGATGTCCTGCTGAAGTTAAGGCAGACGCTCGGGGGAACTTGCATTGTCTATATATTTAGAAAATGAAGTAAATTTATTGTTTACCTTTAATCCTACCAATCCACGTAATCCCTGGGGGCCCGCAATACCCTTTTCTCCCTGAATAAATGAGGAGCGTGTAAGTACAAATCGCAAAATATTCAGTAAACATACACCCTCAAAACAGACTGTTTTTTTTATCACTATATTAACAGCATTCATGTCAGCATTCAACATTTGTATTATGTTGGCTGATAAATGACAAGTCCTGTAAAAAGAGCTGAACAAGGAGCAAACTAAGGGGGTATTTTCTAATCCTTGTTAGTCTTAATGAAAAAGATTTCAATTCAAATTTGTCTAACGTCAGGAAAAAACATTAATACACTTTTCACCCATTTATGGTGCTGCTCTGAGAATTCATACCCTTCCAAAGGTGAGTGGGAAAAGGGTTACAAAAGCCAATCTTTGCTGTTAAGGACATTCAGGATGAACCCTCCATAGAGGCCAATTAACTGTCACTTAAGGGCCTCCTTCCGTGCCACAGGAAGGTTAAAACCAGGCGGCCTTCTTGCAGGCTGGGGGGAGGTGGCTGTCCTGATTGGGCACCCTGTGCCCCTCAGAGGGCCGTCCCCGAAGCTCCAACCACCCCCAACGCACAACAAACCCCCACCCCCTAACCAACCCCCCCCCCCCTTGCCTCGCTGGGGCCCAGCCAATTGTCCCAGGCGAGGCCCTAAAAATTTACTTGAGTTCTGGGGCCGTCCTTCCTGTTGCTGCCAATGGCTGGATGTAGTACCAACAGTGGCCACTGCTCCCAGTGTTGCTGCTGGGACTAAGAGCTGCTGGCCTACTGATTGGCTGGCAGCTCCATTAGGTGGAGCTGCCTGCCTCAAGGAAGTGAAGTCCTGCCCAAGACCAATTAAGGGTGTGGGGAGCAAAATATTCCCAGCCAAGCTCCCCAGGCCCAGCGGAGATGGGCTTGCTACAGACTTTTCGGCCAGTGGGCAGTGTCTCCCACCCAGTGTGAAATTCCAGCCCGTAGCTTTCACAATTGTGTAAGGCTGTCAAACATCCGTAGGAATTAAAACAGAAAGGATGCCCTTTAGCCTGCAGCTACACTTCCTAATGTGTCAGGATATTCAAATTGAATAATCGGGCTCCTTTCTAGGATCAAGTTCAATTGTTGAAACATTTGGATGTTTGTTAGACTTTATTTCAGCTACTGGTCAATGTTTTACTTGACTTACTGACAGAACAAAGCAAACAAGACTGCAATTAAAGCTTTAGCATATTAAACACTGGGGTAGATTTTGCCCTGAGCGGTGTTCTGCTGGTCGCTTAATAGTCCTGATAGAAAGCCAGGCCAGTTTTGAGGGCTGGGATATTAACATATGGTCAGCAGGCTGTGGATGGAAATCGAGAGCCCCAGAGATGCTCTGGGCTGCTGCAGCAGAAATATAGGTCTGTGGGAAGGGCGCTGTTCTTGGGGGTTGGGCCCAATGCAGCATAGGCTCAGGTCATTTTTTTTTGTGGACGGAGGAAAACTCCTGCTCCCCCTAGTTCCACCAAAATGAATTAAAATTTATCTTATGGACTCCTCTTCGGCTGGACCACCAGCTAAAACGTCACAGAAAATACACACGACAGGCTCCACCCAATGGAGCCCTAAAATACCAATTGTCATAGAATCCCAATTTGCATATTAAAATTGCCTCCTGCCGAACTCAGCTGGCCATTCCTGCCACTCAATGGTTGTCCTTTGGGAATGTAATGTCAGCCACACTGTCAGGGTGAACTGGGCAATAAGTCACACGTCACTATTTTTGGGATGCTGCTGTGCCATTTCCACTGGGTTGAGGATGATTACATCACTCCAAAAGTGAATGCACTGGTTTAATAAAATGCTCATTCCCTAAGTGGAGAAAATATCTGGCTAAATAACAAAGGAAGCAGACACAGCAGGAAAGAAATACATCTATTTTGTCCCCTTAGGTATGCATGTTTTTGAAAATGATTCTATCCTAGACACTATGCGATAAAAAAGATTAAGCATATTAGGGGGCCTTCCCCTTTCTCAGCATCTAGACTTTCCAACAGGTGGCGACACCATTCTAATCAGATAAAATTAAGAAAATTGACAATATTAAAAAAGATGCTAATAATGACATAAAGTCGTCAAAGCATGCTGTGTTATGAAGGAGTCATGCAATACTGTTGATACCTATATGTATGCAAAACATGGACACTCTACAGAAGGCACAGACAACAGCTGGAAAGAATTCACCAAAGCTACTTTTGGACCTTACATCATATTAGGTGACAGGACACAATCACAAACGATGACGTACTGGGATGTGCTGACAGCACTGGCATTGAAGCTATAATAATCAATGCTCAGCTCCATTGGGCTGAACATACTGTAATGATGGATGACATATGGTTACTAAAATAGGCACTTTATGAAGAACTAGTGAATAACAGAAAAAAGCACAGCAGACACCAAAGGCACTACAAATGCACACTGAAGATTCATTTGTAGCAATGCAAAATGGCTGTTGACTCTTGGGAAACCCTGACATTACAATCAGGTGAGGAGGGGCCAAAAGGCTGCCCTCTTGTCCTTCTCCTTGTTTGACCGCAACAGGGGTTTATTTCTTTTAAACAGTGGATATGCTTACCCATTACGTGAGTGTTTAACCCTTGATGTACTATGATCATAAAAAATAAATTGGACAGGTTTTCTTGAGTTTAAACAAGACAGAAGTTAGTTTTTGTACTTAAAACCGAAACCCGATCCAAGTAAAATAATAAACTACGCTCCAACTTTCACACACACACACACTCACGATAATCACACACACACAAATAGGTTACAGAGTGAAGAAGAATAGATTGGTTGGATTAGAGTCCAGAACAAATAGAAGAATATAGTCTGTGGAGTCTGGTAATTCAGTTGTCTTCCAGATGAACTCATGATCCTGAAGTTTCTGGCTGGTAGAGGTGGCCACCTGGTTCAGGGTTTTCTTGGAGACAGTGATGCAGATGGTTTTCTCCCCGGAGTCTCTGTCAGCGGTAATGATAGACTTGGATGTTTTGCAGCCCACAGGCAGGGTTTGAAATTACAGCATTGCCTGGAGAGAGAGAGAGAGAGAAAGAGAGAAAGAGAGCGAGCGACAGACCCCCCCCCCCCCCCCATCCCCCCACTTGGTCCTGCACTGGTTAAAACTCAGATCCTTGTCTGCTGTAGCCAAAAGAAACTCCAAGTTTTCACACAGATGGAGAGACTGTCACATGATTGTCCAGTGTATTCTTTCTTGTGCATCTTAATTAGTTCAAGTGTTAAGAATTCCAATCTCTCTCCAGTCCCATTGTTTCAGTGTTTACTCTTTGAGGTTCATCTCCACCAATGTTAATGTTCCAAGATGGCTTTGAATGTCTTGTTAATGGATAAGCAGGTAGCTCATTCAAAATTAGCAAGCCATTGTTCTGCTGGGAGATTAACCAGACATTTGTCTCCACCTTGATACTTTGGAATGTGAGGTATTTCAATGCGAATTGCAGTGGCCATTTTAGCTGCTTCCTTTTTAAAAGTTTAATTTACATTTCCAACCGATGGATTAAAAATCATTATTCAGCACAGCATGTTCATGACACCGGTCATTAACAAATGACAGTTGTATGCTGAAGTGAGAGAAGTAGTCAAGGGCTCTGAGCTACATTGCCATACCAGTGTGGAGGCAAAGCAGGAAAGATGGAAGGATTGGCAATGTCAGAGGGAGAACCCCCCCCCCCCTCCCCCCCAGAACATGGTTATGTAAGGCTTGTGGTAGACCATGTCCATCATGTATCATTTTGCATAGTTATCAATGCACTCATCTACCATGAACTTATGCTCCTTTCTGCTTTAGTACCATCATCCTTGAGTATGATGGACACACTAATACTTTGACTATTTGCAAATTATCAACAATTCTGCAAATATAAAAGATAGAATCATATATCACATATAAATTTCAGTCAACTGAAAGGAGGTAGATAAAGACATATGGGCTAGATTATTGATCAATTCATGGTCAATAGGTTGGAAAGTGTAGCCCATGGCCATCCTGACAGCACTAATAAAAATCAGATTTACATCGTATTTCCCAAAATTCAGTTGCACGTTAGATTTGTGGCAATATTTGTACAGCTGCCACTTCACAATGATATTAAAAATTATGCTATAATTTTGGAGTTATGTGTGTATCTGACTCCAACCCATAGCAATGAGAGATCCCCTCAGGGAAATTATTTCACACCACCTGACCTTGGCACCACAGGATGTATAACCCCAATGTGATGTCAAACCACATTTAAAAAGTGCTCAGGGGATCTATTAGACCTCGTGGGCACTTTCTAAACTCGGGCAGAGTACTTTTAACTGTTTTGAGAGTATAGATAAAAAACCCTCAACTCATTCTCAAACGTATGGGGGGTTAAATTGGATAGCTCTCAAAAATGGGCACAGGGATCTTGTTGCACGATTAACCCATGCCCATACAATGATTTCTGCATCCAGGCAGCGCTAACTGCGCTGTCATTGACTGGACACATCAGCAGGGGGCCAATATCATGAGTGGCTAGCAGCACTTAAAGCTAACCTGCACACCTTTTAAAGGGAAGGTGCATTGTGGCTGCGTGCTGAGATTCATGGTTGAAGCAAATCTGACTTGGGAACCAGTGAGGAATGGCATCATAAAGAAGAGAGGGGAGTCCAAGGTTTTAGGATGCTGCACTGGCAGTCTTGGTGGAGGAGGTGGAAAGGAAGCGTTGTGTCCTGTATATGCAGGGGAACATGGCTCTCTAAACACATGATCAAAAGGCAGTGGGAGCAGACAGCTGAGGAGGTCAATGCCAAAAGTCAAGTTCCAAGGACGTTCAATGACTCACATGAGTGGTTAAAGTCAGTTGATGCATCTTCAAACGCCACATTCCATCAACTGCACCATGAGCCTCACACACTGCTCAATGCACCACACCCCCATCACTCACCTACCAACAATCCCTAATAATTAGGCCTTATACCTATCATTTAAATGCCTCACCTCACCCTCACATGCTTAGCACTCTGCAAGCCACACACCAACATCTCACTGGTTGCACACACTATTCAACTATGGCAGTCACATCTGTCAAACAACTTGCACGACCCTCAGTGACACACTCCAGTTTCTCTTGCAGGACAAGGTGGCACACAACCAGCGGCAGCATGAGCTAACCAGAGGGGGGCACGTACACCTCTACGTCCTAACCCCTCTGGAGGAAATGGTACTGACCATTACTGGGACTGCAACTGCTGAAGCCATGGCCAGCGACAGTTCTGAAACTAAAGATGATGGTATCCCCATACCTAATCTTCCTTCTCACATCCCCCTCCCCCCTCATCCCCCACTCTCTTTTACGTTACAAGCTACAGATCAGGTAAACATGCACCTCTTGCCTTTCCTGCTCCCCACACCACTAACTTACCCTTGGGCCTTTTTCCTTTCAGATACCCAAGAGGTGCAACCTGGCCAAGCAGTGGAAGAGCAGCAAGAAAACACTGTTGATGAATACAGCATCATCAATTGATTTTACACTCACAGCCACCAGAAGATACAGACACTGTATGTAATTTATATAAGAGCATAAGATCATAAGAAATAGGAGCAGGAGTAGGCCATTCGACTCCTCGAGCCTGTTCTGCCATTCAGGAAGATCCTGGCTGATCTGATTGTGGCCTTAACTCCACTTTCCTGCCAGCCCACCCATAGCCCTCGACTTCCTTGTCAATCAAAAATCTGTCTAACGCAGCCTTGAATATATTCAATGACCCAGCCTCCACTGCTCGCTGGGGTACAGAATTCCAAAGATTAATGACCCTCTGAGAGAAGAAATTCCTCCTAATCTCAATCTTAAATGGGAGACCCCTTCATTTGAACTGTGCCCCCTAGTTCTAGATTCCCCCACAAGGGGAAACACCCTCTCAGCATCTACCCTGTCAAGCCCCAACAGAATATGTTTCAATAAGATCCCTACTCATTCTTCGAAACTCCAATGAGTACAGGCCCAACCTACTCAATCTTTCCCTTATAAGACAAACCCCTCATCCCAGCAATCAACCTAGTGAACCTTCTCTGAACTGCTTCTAAAGCAAGTATTTCCCTCCTTAAATAAAATGACCAAAACTGTACACAGTGCTCTAGGTGCAGTCTCACCCGTACAGTTGTAGTAAGACTTCTCTCCTTTTATACTCCACCCCCTTGCAACAAAGGCTAACATTCCATTTGCCTACCTAATTACTTGCTGTACCTGCATGCTGACTTTTTGTTATTCATGTACAAGGACACCCAGGTCCCGCTGTACTGCAGCATTCTGCAGTCTCTCTCCATGTAAATAATATTCTGCTTTTCTATCCTTCCTGCCAAATTTAGAGGGTACCCTATGGTGGGATTTGCATGTGATGACTCACTGGGCATGAGTGGGCTGCAATCAAGAGAGAGGGTAAGGATAGTGTAGGTGCCAAGTTGCTGGAGGGCGAGGTGGAACACATCTGAGTGCAATACTAGTAATCGCAACCCCACTTCCCTCTTCATCAACAGTCCTAAACTCACCTTCTCTCTGATACTGACTATCACAGCTTCCACTTGGCCATAACAAAAGCCACCACAAAATAAATATTCCAAACCAAATTTATAAATAAAATCATGTCACACAAAAGTCAACTAATCACCCTTTTGCATTCCCTTAGTGCCTGTCTTCCATGTGTCTGCCTGTCCTAGTGCTCCCTTACAGTTTTACCCCCAGTGGCTGAAGCATCACTGCCAACTTTCAGTGGAGGAAACTGCTGCCTCATGTCTTGATGGCCAAATCTGCCCCTGCACAGGTGCAAGTGTAACAGTCTTTGATGGGGCTCTCACAGGCTTCAAAACCCAGAAGACATCGGTTAGAGTTTGAGCAGCCTGCCTCTGAATCCACAGGGGCTGTATCACGCAGGAGTAGCAGAAAAAAAGGACAATATTTGTAGTTGCACAAAAATCTGCATATGGGTGTGTTACACAATGTTAGATTATTCAATTCATGTTTAATTTATGTGCCACATAAATATTATTTGTTCACACCACTTTTCTGCCTTGCCCATTTTTGCATACTGCCTCACAAGTGGCCTTTTCGCTTGTGAATGATAAGACAAGACAATACGAAGCAATGGGTGGCTGTAAAACAGGTGCTTGGATAATTGCAGGACAGCTTTGTGTTGGAGGAAGGGTGGGTTGGGGGAGCTGCCAGATGGATAAATAGTACCAAGATGGCTCCTGGGAAGTCAGCTCCCGAGGGAGCTCCTCACTGTCCATATCTATCCGTGGTCATCTGCTCTTTCCATTGCTCTTTCTCCCCACTAAATCCTCTCTCCTGCTTTTTAAGTTCTCCTGATTCTAACAGTGGGTGCATTTTTTAGCCCAAACTTCAAGTTAACTGTTAGTTTAAACAGCCTCTGTCTGTTGGTACAAACCTCATCCCCTGACCTAAAGATCTGGATAAGACCTGGATGTAGTTTTACTCTCAAATCTGGCTTCAAATTCATGGCACTGGACATCAAGATCATGCCTATGCACTGGACTACATTGAAAAAATGTAACACTCTACTTTTTAGTTTAGTTTAGAGATACAGCACTGAAACAGGCCCTTCGGCCCACCGAGTCTGTGCCGAACATCAACCACCCATTTATACTAATCCTACACTAATCCCATATTCCTACCAATCATCCCCACCTGTCCCTATATTTCCCTACCACCTACCTATACTAGTGACAATTTATAATGGCCAATTTACCTATCAACCTGCAAGTCTTTTGGCTTGTGGGAGGAAACCGGAGCACCCGGAGAAAACCCACGCAGACACAGGGAGAACTTGCAAACTCCACACAGGCAGTACCCGGAATCGAACCCGGGTCCCTGGAGCTGTGAGGCTGCGGTGCTAACCACTGCGCCACTATAGATGCTGATACCTATTTGGAGTGATGCTTAACGATTTCTGGAAGACTAGCTACACATTCTGTTTTCATCAGTTGTGCCAAACAGCCCAATAAATGATGATTGGCATTATTTACTTAATATGTATCTTAGCTTGAAACCATCACATCACTGAAACTTGATACGGGGCAACTGCCGGCCTCACTGAACTATGATACAATAAATGCTAATGATATCCAAACTCTACATGCTGCTGCAATGAGGAAGTAAAGTTGTTAAAATTAAACCTGCAGCCCCAAACAACTATCTCGCTTAGAAAGAATGAAAAAACATATTCCTACCACATCCCCACCTGTCCCTATATTTCCCTACCACCTACCTATACTAGGGGCAATTGCCAATTTACCTATCAACCTGCAAGTCTTTGGCATGTGGGAGGAAACCAGAACACCCGGAGGAAACCCACGCAGACACAGGGAGAACTGGGCGGCACAGTGGCGCAGTGGTTAGCACCGCAGCCTCACAGCTCCAGGGACCCGGGTTCGATTCCGGGTACTGCCTGTGTGGAGTTTGCAAGTTCTCCCTGTGTCTGCGTGGGTTTTCTCCGGGTGCTCCGGTTTCCTCCCACAAGCCAAAAGACTTGCAGGTTGATAGGTAAATTGGCCATTATGAATTGTCACTAGTATAGGTAGGTGGTAGGGAAATATAGGGACAGGTGGGGATGTTTGGTAGGAATATGGGATTAGTGTAGGATTAGTATAAATGGGTGGTTGATGTTCGGCACAGACTCGGTGGGCCGAAGGGCCTGTTTCAGTGCTGTATCTCTAATCTAATCTAATCTAAAACTTGCAAACTCCACACAGGCAGTACCCAGAATTGAACCCGGGTCGCAGTACCCAGAATTGAACCCGGGTCGCTGGAGCTGTGAGGCTGCGGTGCTAACCACTGCGCCACTGTGCCGCCCATACCTTCATCTAGAATCTGCTGCTTTTTTCTGTTTTTCTGATCTGTGAGTTGTGGAAAAGATCTGGAAAAACCTACATCTAGATCTTTGAAACCTAGCTTCAAATTTCTGGACTTATCGCAACATCAAGAAGATGCTTTTGCTCTGGACTATACTGGTTATAAGACCCAACATTATCTCTGACTTGCTGCTCTGTTGTGATATTTAAAATAACTCTGATCAGTTTACTGCCCTTCCCCCATCACTGCTGTGATTGAGAGAGTTCAGCCTGTAACTGGCCACTAGTTATACTGGTTTTTCTGCTTCAGCCTATTCCTACCAGCTCCTTGAGGGGTCCCGGGTGGCCCTTGTCACAGGAACCCTTGGAGTAGGTTTTCAGTTATCCCTTCAAGAACACCCTGACGCAGATCCACATAGCCTGCATCCGGGCTCGCCAGCTGGACATGCTGGGCATGTGTGTGTATTAGTCCCCATCTGTGTAGCGGAGCTTGGTTTCCAATCGTCTCGGCCATCCCTGCCATTGGACAGAGACCTTGCTTCGCTCGGACCATGTGGTAGTCGGTGTGCAACGGCCACCCCACATTAAAGAACCCACAAACAGGCATCTTCCACCCCCTCAAAATGAACTTCGGGATCTGGACTATCAGGATTGGATTATTCAGTTACCTAAGGAGCCACAACCCTGGAGTGGAAGAAGGTTATCCTCGTTCCCAAGGCACTGCCTAAGAAATAGTGCCACTATGAGGCCATCCCGGGTGCTGCTGCTGTTGCACTGGCTGCATGACATTCTTCCTCCTCCTCCTTTGAAGAGGCTCTGTGCTCTCCACCTTGCTCCTCCTAAAGGTCCAACCCTCGCTGCTGTGTGAGTGCTACCATTCTGGAGGCACTGCCTAGTGCACATTGAAGGGCACCTCCAGATCTGTCAAAGCACCTGAAGTGCATCTTTGGCATGCCAAATGCTTGCTCAATGACACATCCCATTGTCATATGCCTTTCATTGTAGCACTCCTAGGCATCATTGCTTGGGTTCCTCATGGGTGTCATCTGTCATCTTTTAAGTGGGTACCTCTTGTCTCCAAGTAGCCAGGCAGTACGTCTGCTTCAATATGAAAAGAGATGAGCGAGGGTAGACTGGCACAGGGTGAAAGCGTCATGGCAGCTGTCTGGGATTCTTGTGCACACCTTTTTGTGGTTGCACACCAGCTGTACATTGAGTGGAAGCCCCTATGGGTCACAAACATTCCTGGGTGATGTGCATGCAGTGCAGTCAATGATGCCCTGCACCTGTGGGAAACCAGCCAAAGCCACAAACCCGAGTGCCCATTCATTCTGACGGTGGCAAAATGTACATAAATGCAAACCCTGGAGAACATGGCATTAGTCACCTGTGTGATGAATTTGTGGGCAGCAGACTGCAAAATCCTTCAAATGTCGCCAGCTGATCCCTGGAAGGAGCCTGAGGCAAAGAAGTCAAGGGCAGTGGTGACTTTGAAAGCCCTGGTTAAAGCATGGCTATCAGGTCCACTTGGCAGCAGCTCTTTTTCCAGCAGGCTGGAAATGTCTGCCACAATCTGGTGTAAAACCCTGAATCTTTTGAAGCACTGGTGCTCGGACATGTCCAGGCAGCTGATATTTTGCCTGTAAACCCTGTGTTGCAGCTATCGCCTCCTATGAACTGCACCTCTGTGCTTATCCTCTCTCTCCTTTGGAGCAGCAAGTCTATGAGAAGGCTGCTGTTGCTCCTGCTGATGCTGCTAGTAGTGCCCCGGCTGCTAGCCCCCACCCCTCCCCCCATTGCTGGTGCTCTTCCTGCTGCTGCCGGTCAACTTGTTCTTCATCGGACATTCAAGCTAAAACAACATAAGCAGCACCCATGCTGATCTGATATATCACAGGTTCAAAATGGAGATCAAATGCACAAACCTTCCAAGTAGTGTAAGTAACCACCAAAGTAGTAATCACTTGTAAAGTATTACAAAGAACAAAGAACAAAGAAAATTACAGCACAGGAACAGGCCCTTCGGCCCTCCAAGCCTGCGCCGATCCAGATCCTCTATCTAAACATGTCGCCTATTTTCTAAGGGTCTGTATCTCTTTGCTTCCTGCCCATTCATGTATCTGTCTAGATACATCTTAAAAGACGCTATCGTGCCCGCGTCTACCACCTCCGCTGGCAATGCGTTCCAGGCACCCACCACCCTCTGCGTAAAGAACTTTCCACGCATATCCCCCCTAAACTTTTCCCCTCTCACTTTGAACTCGTGACCCCTCGTAATTGAATCCCCCACTCTGGGAAAAAGCTTCTTGCTATCCACCCTGTCTATACCTCTCATGATTTTGTACACCTCAATCAGGTCCCCCCTCAACCTCCGTCTTTCTAATGAAAATAATCCTAATCTGCTCAACCTCTCTTCATAGCTAGCGCCCTCCATACCAGGCAACATCCTGGTGAACCTCCTCTGCACCCTCTCCAAAGCATCTACATCCTTTTGGTAATGTGGCGACCAGAACTGCACGCAGTATTCCAAATGTGGCCGAACCAAAGTCTTATACAACTGTAACATGACCTGCCAACCCTTGTACTCAATACCCCATCCTATGAAGGAAAGCATGCCGTATGCCTTCTTGACCACTCTATTGACCTGCGTTGCCACCTTCAGGGAACAATGGACCTGAACACCCAAATCTCTCTGTACATCAATTTTCCCCAGGACTTTTCCATTTACTGTATAATTCACTCTTGAATTGGATCTTCCAAAATGCATCACCTCGCATTTGCCCTGATTGAACTCCATCTGCCATTTTTCTGCCCAACTCTCCAATCTATTTATATTCTGCTCTATTCTCTGACAGTCCCCTTCACTATCTGCTACTCCACCAATCTTAGTGTCGTCTGCAAACTTGCTAATTAGACCACCTATACTTTCCTCCAAATCATTTATGTATATCACAAACAACAGTGGTCCCAGCACGGATCCCTGTGGAACACCACTGGTCACACGTCTCCATTTTGAGAAACTCCCTTCCACTGCTACTCTCTGTCTCCTGTTGCCCAGCCAGTTCTTTATCCATCCAGCTAGTACACCCTGGACCCCATGCGACTTCACTTTCTCCATCAGCCTACCATGGGGAACCTTATCAAACGCCTTACTGAAGTCCATGTATATGACATCTGCAGCCCTTCCCTCATCAATCAACTTTGTCACTTCCTCAAAGAATTCTATTAAGTTGGTAAGACATGACCTTCCCTGCACAAAACCATGTTGCCTATCACTGATAAGCCCATTTTCTTCCAAATGGGAATAGATCCTATCCCTCAGTATCTTCTCCAGCAGCTTCCCTACCACTGACGTCAGGCTCACCGGTCTATAATTACCTGGATTATCCCTGCTACCCTTCTTAAACAAGGGGACAACATTAGCAATTCTCCAGTACTCCGGGACCTCACCCGTGTTTAAGGATGCTGCAAAGATATCTGTTAAGGCCCCAGCTATTTCCCCTCTCGCTTCCCTCAGTAACCTGGGATAGATCCCATCCGGACCTGGGGACTTGTCCACCTTAATGCCTTTTAGAATACACAACACTTCCTCCCTCCTTATGCAGACTTGACCGAGAGTAATCAAACATCTGTCCCTAACCTCATCATACGTCATGTCCCTCTCCTCGGTGAATACCGATGCAAAGTACTCATTTAGAATCTCACCCATTTTCCCTGACTCCACGCATAACTTTCCTCCTTTGTCCTTGAGTGGGCCAATCCTTTCTCTAGTTACCCTCTTGCTCCTTATATATGAATAAAAGGCTTTGGGATTTTCCTTAACCCTGTTTGCTAAAGATATTTCATGACCCCTTTTAGCTCTCTTAATTCCTCGTTTCAGATTGGTCCTACATTCCCGATATTCTTTCAAAGCTTCGTCTTTCTTCAGCCTCCTAGACCTTATGTATGCTTCCTTTTTCCTCTTAGCTAGTTTCACAATTTCACCTGACATCCATGGTTCCCTAATCTTGCCATTTCTATCCCTCATTTTCACAGGAACATGTCTCTCCTGCACACTAATCAACCTCTCTTTAAAAGTCTCCCACATATCAAATGTGGATTTACCTTCAAACAGCTGCTCCCAATCTACATTCCCCAGCCCCTGCCGAATTTTGGTATAGTTGGCCTTCCCCCAATTTAGCACTCTTCCTTTGGGACCACTCTCGTCTTTGTCCATGAGTATTCTAAAACTTACGGAATTGTGATCACTATTCCCAAAGTAGTCCCCGACTGAAACTTCAACCATCTGGCCGGGCTCATTCCCCAACACCAGGTCCAGTATGGCCCCTTCCCGAGTTGGACTATTTACATACTGCTCTAGAAAACCCTCCTGAATTCTCCTTACAAATTCTGCTCCATCTGGACCTCTAACACTAAGTGAATCCCAGTCAATGTTGGGAAAATTAAAATCTCCTATCACCACCACCCTGTTGCTCCTACATCTTTCCATAATCTGTTTACATATTTGTACCTCTATCTCACGCTCGCTGTTGGGAGGCCTGTAGTACAGCCCCAACATTGTTACCGCACCCTTCCTATTTCTGAGTTCTGCCCATATTGCCTCACTGCTCGAGTCCTCCATAGTGCCCTCCTTCAGCACAGCTGTGATATCCTCTTTGACCAGTACTGCAACTCCTCCACCCCTTTTACCGCCCTCTCTATCCCGCCGAAAGCATTGATATCCTGGGATATTTAGTTGCCAATCATGCCCTTCCCTCAACCAAGTCTCAGTAATAGCAATAACATCATACTCCCAGGTACTAATCCAGGCCCTAAGTTCATCTGCCTTACCTACTACACTTCTTGCATTAAAACAAATGCACCTCAGACCACCAGTCCCTTTGCGTACATCATCATTATTGAAAGTAAACTCTCAGAACGAGTACTGTGAGCAAAAGCCTTTCACAGAATTAGGCAAAGAAGCAGCTATGAGGTTCAGTACGTATAAGAATTTTTGCCCGTTTTGAGTCTACTCAAATCCCAATGTGCTCTTGCCTTGCTTTCACTGGCAAGTTCCAGGAAGCCTGGGAAACCTGCGCACCCACAGTTAAATCCCAAAACCCCTGTTAAGATAGCTCTTAATGAGCCATTAACATATTTAAATTGGCAACCCGCCTCTTCTGAGTGAGTTTCTCACACCCAGTAGATGTCAGCGGGCTGGAGCCAGCTTCTTGATGGGCTGACAATTTCAGTGTTTTTAACCTCCCACCTCCTCCCAAACATACCCATTCTTGTAAGCTAAAATTACACCCATTATTTTTCAATTTTCCCCATCTGTTCTTTAACTCAAATCCTTGTATGCAAGATATAAAGAAGGTTAATGGAATGCTATCCTTTATTATGAGAGGCATTGAAAATAAAAGTAAGGATGTTATGCTTCAATTATACAGGGTATTGTTAAGACCACATCTTGAATACTGTGTGCAGTTTAAGGAAGGATGTAAATGCGTTGGAGGAGGTTTACTAGATTGATACCTGGAATGAGACGGTTGTCTTATGAGGAAAGGTTGGACAAACTAGGCTTGTTTTCACTGCAATATGAAGAGTAAGGGGAGATAAGGTGGATGTGGAAAGGATGTTTCCTCTTGTGGGTGAGTCCAGAACTAGGGGGCACTGTTTTAAAATTAGGGGTTGCCCTTTTAGGACAGAGATGAGGAGAAATTTTTTCTCTGAGGGCTGTGCGACTTTGGAACCCTCCGCCTCAGGTGGAGGCGGAGTCATTGAATATTTTTAAGGCAGTGGTAGATAGATTATTATTAGGCAAGGGAATCAAAGGTTATCTGGGGTAGATGGGTGTGTGGAATTCGAAACACAAACAGATCAGCCATGATCTTATTAAATGGTGGAGCAGGCTCGAGGGGCTGAATGCCCTACTTCTGCTCCTAATGCATATGATCGTAAATTTCTAAACGTCATGCATTTCCTGAAAAATATGAATGTCATTCTACTGCTGACCACATAGTGGCAGCATATCGAATCAAATTACTGCTGCTTGTACTGAAATGCTGGATAGAAACTATTGCCAGCAGCAAAAAAAGCCAATTTGTATTTGCTTCCTTAAAGTAACAGTGGATATTATTAACATAATCATCAAAAACATCCTCCAATTTCAACAATGTCAATCTAGGTTACATGAAACTCTAGACTTCTCATGTGGGTGCATGTTTCAGGAGCAGGCAGTCAGGTAAGACACATGGCTGTAATTTATAATTATTTCAACCTTTAGGAAATATCCTCAATTTGAAGGGGCTGAAGTGAATAATTTTATCAACAAAAATGTTTGCACATTTTCACAATTTTGATTTAGTCGAAAATAATCAAATCACCCTTTTTGATGGAGTTCTAAAATGTTAACCATATGTCGAAGATGATCTGTGCTGAGATACAGAAATAACGATTTTGAAGTTCTGTTTAAAAAGGTACAGCATAAGAAATGCATTTACAAGTTAAGCAATTTAAAGGTTTCATTTATGCCACGCAAGATGTAAAACAAAAAAACTCATCTGAATGCAATTTAACAACTCCAAATTGACTGATGCAATATGGTGAATTATTGAAGTGTGAGGTAGAAAAGCATGATAAGAGACATAAGGAACAGGATTTCAAATCATGCGTCAGAACCCCAACATAGTGATGATTTCCAGGTCCCCGACCTGCGCCGACGTGGAAACACAAACGCGTCACAATTTTTAATCAGCAAGATCTTAACTGGCCTGGAGTCGAGTTCACTGCCCCATTAGTGGCAATGGATACAGAGGTGGGACTCAGACAGTAATGGGCCTGATTTAAAGGGTGGCCGGCAGCCATTGCGGAGGCCATCGTTCATCCAAAAATTAGAAGCACAACCCGAGCAGAGGGCAGTGGACAGGGAGGGTCCCTGTGCCAGGGCAGCCCCCCCATTTTGCTGACAATTCTCTGAAGGTGCTGCTGGAGATGGTGACTGCGCACAGGAGCATTCTCTTCCCTGCCAGGGCTAATAGAAGGCTCGTACGACTCACCAAGAGAGCATGGCTGGAGCTGGCAAATGAGTCAGCAGCAGAGGAGTGCTGGGGAGGAGCTCGGTGTCAGAAATGCTTAGGTCTGGCAAGGTGAGTGCCAAGAGAGACCCAGAGGGTATGCCTCCTGGTCAGTAATCACAAGTGAAAAAGAGGGGGCATTCTGAGGGTCCATAGCATTCTCCTCACCATGGGAAAGGTGTGTGCTCAGGTGCCTTGCTGAGCCATAAGCCTAGGTCAGAAGCCTAGGACAGCTGGCCAGGAGGCAGGTGTGCAGACCGCAATAGCGTCTGCGAATGAGAAGCTACAAGTGGAGAGGGAGGGAGGCATTATCCTAACAGCATTGTTATTCACGTTGCAGGCGAAAAGGGAGTTGAACACTCGGGAGAATGAGAGGGCATGCCTGGAATGTGGGCTTCCACAGCTCATGGCACTGATGCAATTCAAGGAGCAGGCCCTCGATGTGGCCAGAGGGTCCAGCCACAGGGATGCTGGGGATGGAGTCTGCTGCAGACAGGATGAAGACATCTCAACATCTCTATGTTCAGGGGATGCAGTGGCAATGCTCCTCGTGCAACCAGCTGTTAATGCATAAGCTGTCATCTCAGTATTTTAAGCAGCAGAAGCATCAACCTCTTCCACGGTGAGGAGGACTCTATGTGCCCTCAGGATGCCCCTATCTTTTGTACTCTCATGATTATTTACTGCCCCAATCTCTCATCACCATCTTCTCTTAAGTCTATCTCAGGGCCAGTTGTAGAGGGGCGGGAGTCAACACTCAGAGAACAAGTTCCTGAGGACTAGAGGAGGAAGAGATCCCGGAGCCTGCACTGTCACATCATACCAGTGCACCCTGCATCAGTGCCGACACTCGCACCTCATTGGGTCCTCCTGTGTTATTAGAGAAGGTGGCACAGTGTGAAGCACACATTACTTCAGAGCAGGAATATTCTGAGGGAGGCAGAGTTGGTTGTAGTCAGTCCCACCTGGAGGATGGGGGACAGGCACAGCCCTGCTCAGCAGGGTGGAGATGCATTGCCTTGGGAGTCACAAGGGTGCTCTGCCTGGAGAACTAGAGTGAGATGTGTGTCCAAATGATGGAGTTACCTGAGGCTTTCCAGAGCCATGGGGTGAGAATGGAGGAACCCATTCATCTCATGTGCTCCACAATGACTCAGTACTTTGAGTGCGCGAGTTCCTCCATTGCGAGAGTGGCCAACCTTTTGGAGAGCTGTATGTGGCATCACTCAGAGTGGATGCAGGAACAGATTGTATGACAGACTCAAGCAGCATTGACCAGTAAGTGGTGCAAATGGTGCAGAGAAGCAAGGGGTGGATGGCAGCTGTGGCCCAGCTGGTGATCCCCTCCAGAGATCAAGGGTTCCATGAAAGGGCTGAGAAGGTGAAAGATGGTGATGAGGGGGCCACCACTCTGGGTCATCATCAACCTCCCCAATGGCCCCTCCAACAGATGAAGCATCTGTGGAGTCATGATCTGTGACAGAAGCTGCCTCAACAGTGCGACTTGTGCAGCAGCCTTTGGAAGTGCCCCCCGGCACCTCCACGAGTAGGACAACGACCACAGGCAGTTCCAGAAAGGCATAAGCGAGCAGCCTGCCTCCACCTCATCCTCAGCCACAGGGGGAGCACCTTGTAGGAGTGGCTGTCATCAGAGGCCACCACATTGGTAATGTCACTTTCTGGGTCACTTGGGTGTTTATGATGTAAACAATAGTGAACTGTTAAGCCATAAAGTGCTGGGAAAGTTGTTGCACTCAGGCTGACTTGTGTGTTTACATTTCATGTTGAAAAAACACAGGAGGATTGGAAGTGAGGGCTGGCAGAGCGATGGAGAGAGCTGGTGAAGAATGTGTAAGGTACAGACTCTGGAGCCTTCCTGCCCTTCTTTCGTCACCTCTGTGACCCTGCTCTCCAGGGGTCTTCCTCTGCTCTGGCAGATGCTGCTCCTCATCGCTGGTCAGACAAAGCTTGGAGAAGCTTGATCGCATTTCCTCTTATGCCCTTCCTTTGTTGGCTTTGTTCTGTGGAGTCTGCCTGAACCAGCCCCCTGCTCCCAATTCTCCCGCCAATCCTGACACCACCACCAACTGCCCCCACACCACAAAAAGCTCTTGCCAAGAGTGCAAAGATATGCAGGATATTTCTCATCACTGAGCACAACTGCTTGCCTGTGAATGAGGGTGATCTCTCTGCCTTCCTCCTTCAATGCTGCCTCTGTCCCGCTGTTCCAGATCACTCACTCCCCACTATGTCACTACTTCCTTCTCCCTGTTGTGGTTCTGACTGCGCTTTGATTCCCACTCTTTAGAACCAAAATTCAAGTCTGGCCTTTAAATGAGCTGCCACGTTGGTTGGTAATGCGTAATTGGCTAAATACCCAGAGTCGGCAGGTTGCCTCTTCCGGCTCCCTTCGGCGCCATTCAATATCTGAGCCTGCCAGTTTCGCATCAGGAAACCAGCATGCCTACCCGAGGGGTGGATTTAAGCAACTACCTGCCCACGTTCCCACCCTCATGATCGATTGAAATCTCACCCATTATGATTGCTGGCAATTTTTATGGTGACTTACTGTCATGAGTTTACATGTTAAGGTGGCTTTATGTGTTATTAATATGCATGCAAATTCTGACAGATTTAACAAAGCACAATGGCCTACAAACCTGGCCATTCATGAAGACATTGGGGTTTTAGGGCAATCTTCCATGCCCAACACTTTATTGCTGCAAGTCCCAGAATTATATTGTGCTGATTGTCCATGGGAAAGTGATGTTTGCTCCAACAGACATGGCATGAGTCCCTACTTAATGCAAGCATGGATTGCAGACTGACTGATGTTATTGATAACCTGGAAGGAGCTAGAGGCAAAGAGGTTGAGGGCAGCAGTGACCATAACTGCAGCTGTACTACTTGTGGCAGTTGGCTGCAAGTCTTCTAACAGGAGGCATCCCTGTGACAACATCACCACAGAAGTGCAGCCTTCTAATGCACTGCTTTTCCAAGATCTGCAGATCTGTTGTTTGGGTCTTTAAAGTCTGTTAGGTGGGTAAGGATTCTTGCAGGAACACTTCCATCTGTTTGCTCTGCCTCTTGCTGCTGCTCTACCTTCTGTTTCAGTGGAATTACAAGAAGCATTTCCATGAAGATAAAACTGCATTAACAGAAGCTGTGTAAGAGCTCAGAATGTTCTAGAGCCACTACAAACATTTTAAAAGTTGTTTAAGTACCATGTAACTAACATGTAATACAAGAAAAATACCTCACAAAACGTTCTAGCATTCTACTCGGAGAGCAGCTGAGGATCCCTTCAAATATCATTGGAAATTTCTGCCTCCTAATGTGTACCACCCATGGTTTACGGGCAGGATCAAGAATTAGATGTTAGCAGAGACAAAGCTAGTATTGGGAGTTCTGATGACATCTGACACAGACTTTCAATTATTTATTAGACACCCATTTAATTCTAATGCCAGTGTCACTGTGTAACTGTAAGAGGCAAGTCTGTAAATAGTTAGCTCTGCACTGTATATAATAGTGAGCTGTTTAATAAACAAACCTGTTTTGAGATCTTCAACAAGAGAACTCCATGCATCTCATTTATGTTGCATCAGACCACATAGAAAATCTTTTCTTTATGTGTAGTAGCTGTGGTGAGAAGACAGAATCCAAGATTGAAGACCACAGGAAAACAGCTTTAAAAACTACCTACAGCTAAAAGGGAGAAAGTTAAAAGAAACACTGGCTCCAACAGTGTAAAGAAGAAAAGAAAACTCACCTCCAGCTGAATGATAGGCTGCAAATCAATCACTGTTATTGGGCAAGTCAGAATCCCCGTTGGAAAAACAAGCTTTGTGGTGCTTGCAAAGTTGTTTATCTTTTCAAAAAAAAATCTTAATAAAAGAAAAAAAATCAGGGAAAACCCAATCCCTATCTCAGGCTGATAGATTTTTTTCAAAGGCTCCCCCAGGCTGATCAGGTCTGCAAAGATATGGAAATTGCTGGAAGATCAGCTCAGATTAAGAGTGAATTTTCGAATTCACCGCCTAGAATTGATGTCCTCCAGGCAACAGCCACAGGAATCAATAGACCAGTTCATCAGTAGATGCCGTAGTAATGGCAATGAATGCAACTTTTCAGAACCTGAGCTGTCTGACCGAATAATGGATTTGGTGATTGTATCAATACCCATTGAAGCATTTTAGAAGAACCTCTTTGGGAAAAAGAAAGGTCACAGCATCGACACATTGCTGGAAGATGGCAGGAAATACAAAGCCATTGTAGCTGGACAACAGCACCTGCAGGCACTAGGTGCAGCCAAAAGTATCAGCACCATAACCAGGTCGAAAAGGACAAGCAAGCTGTGTGGTAAGTGTGGTTGGTCCCACTTGCTGCAAAGTTGTCCTGCATTTTGTGAACTGTGCAAGGCGTGCAATGCAAAAGGACACTGGGCCGGGCTATGCAGGAACTCTGGCTCCAAAGACGCAGCCAAAAGTCACGGTCAGATGCAAATGAACAGACAACAAGGCAACAGCAGCAAGGAAAGCGCTAGAGACCAGCAGAAACGCAAGCCAATACATGAAATCCACAGCAAAACAGACCTGAGACAAGACTCAGAGAGAAGCAGTTCTCAGACAGAAGACGAGCAGGCGTTTCACATTGTGAATCTGACACATCATGTTGATGAAGTCAAACAATTGGAAGCTTTCGCCACTATTAACATCATACACCCAAGGTCAAGATTGACACCAGAGCTAGTGCAAATATCCTACCAGTCCGAATCATCAAAGATATGTACCGGAGTCGCTAGAAATCAATGATCCAACCGACGACTGCCAAGTTATCTGCATGCACTAGGTCACCCATCACATGCAGTGGCACATTACCAATGCAACGCAAATATGGCAAGTCATCATGGAAATCACAAATGTTCTAGCTAATAGACATGAGCGGTCCAGCAGTGGCAGGACTACCAGCATGTAAGGACTTCAACATCATCACCATCCACAAGAGCATTGCCAAGGGGAAATCTCCAAGGGCCGGAACCTGCTTGCAGATTCTGGCCAGCATCAAACGGCGCAGTCTGGAAACCCGACAACAGCACAACTATGCTGCGCCTTTACCTCTGCTCTCTAGAGAACTGCCAGCACCACAATGAGCCAAAATGGATGTCCTCGACCTTGAGCCTCAAACCTTCCAATGCGGAGGATGATGAGAGGCGAAGGACACACAATGTCCTGAAGAGGCAGAGGGGGAATGAGTTGAAGCATTGTCTGTTGGTTCTTCAAGATGAGGTGCCGGAACTTTCCAAGAATGACAAGACCTCAAAAGTGGTCATCTTAAGAAAAGCAACAGAGTATGTTAGCAGGCTGAAGGCAGAGCACAGAAACTGAGTGCAGAGAGGGAGAAACTTCAGAAAGAACAGAACAGAGGAGATGCAAACTCTCCAAGCAAGAGTTGTCAAACCACCAAAATGATATATGGACTTTTGAGTCTCGATATTTGTAAATTTCAAAATCTAGATACATGTGCAAATAATTTCGATGTTATTCGAGTTTATGCATTTTTACTTTTAGCATATGAGACTTATCTTTGGAAAGAAGTGTGATGTTGTGTAATTGCATTTAAGATCTTAGTATGCTAATGAGCTAAGCACCAGGACATGGTCATGTGACTTACTACATGCCAGTCACTCTGTAACACCAAGAGGCAAATCTGTAAATAGTTTGCTCTTCACCGTACATAATAGTTAACTGTTTAATAAACCTGTTTTGAGATCTTCAGCAACTGAACCCCATGCATCCCATTTATGTTGCATCAGACAACATAAAAAAGCTTCTCATTACAGGTGCCACTTCCTCCACAAAATCTGCATCACAAGTCTCTTGCCAGTCTTCAAATCGTCTGGTCTTTCTGCTTTGCCTTTCAACTAGAAGCATATCCAGGTTAGACTTGTAAAGTTGCAACTCTACTCTTAAGTCCCCCTGCCATCATAGCCCTCCAGCTTGCCTTCTTCCTCTAGTGCTGCCAGTGCACCTTGAAGCAACAGCAACAGATATAATATTTGTATCTCTCAAAAGAATTTCTGCCACTGCCTCCCCCATCCTCATGTTCCTCCAATTCAGGACGCAGGCGTAGTGGTATTGTCACTGGACTAGTAACCCGGAGACCCAGGATATTGCTCTGGAGACATGGATTCAAATCCCACCACAGCAGAACGTGGAATTTGAATTCAATTAATAAATCTGTAATTAAAAAAGCTAGTCTAATTAGAATTAGAATTTTTTTTTTAGAATTAGAATATTACAGCGCAGTACAGGCCCTTTGGCCCTCGATGTTGCGCCGACCTGTGAAACCATCTGACCTACACTATTCCATTTTCATCCATATGTCTATCCAATGACCACTTAAATGCCCTTAAAGTTGGCGAGTCTACTACTGTTGCAGGCAGGGCGTTCCACGCCCCTACTACTCTCTGAGTAAAGAAACTACCTCTAACATCTGTCCTATCTCTATCACCCCTCAACTTAAAGCTATGTCCCCTCGTGTTTGCCATCACCATCCGAGGAAAAAGACTCTCACTATCCACCCTATCTAACCCTCTGATTATCTTATATGTCTCTATTAAGTCACCTCTCCTCCTCCTTCTCTCCAACGAAAACAACCTCAAGTCCCTCAGCCTTTCCTCGTAAGACCTTCCCTCCATACCAGGCAACATCCTAGTAAATCTCCTCTGCGCCCTTTCCAAAGCTTCCACATCCTTCCTATAATGCGGTGACCAGAACTGCACGCAATACTCCAGGTGCGGTCTCACCAGAGTTTTGTACAGCTGCAGCATGACCTTGTGGCTCCGAAACTTGATCCCCCTACTAACAAAAGCTAACACACCATATGCCTTCTTAACAGCCCTATTAACCTGGGTAGCAACCTTCAGGGATTTATGTACCTGGACACCAAGATCTCTCTGTTCATCTACACTACCAAGAATCTTCCCATTAGCCCAGTACTCTGCATTCCTGTTACTCCTTCCAAAGTGAATCACCTCACACTTTTCCGCATTAAACTCCATTTGCCATCTCTCAGCCCAGCTCTGCAGCCTATCTATGTCCCTCTGTACCCTACAACATCCTTCGGCACTATCCACAACTCCACCGACCTTAGCGTCATCTGCAAATTTACTAACCCACCCTTCTACACCCTCTTCCAGGTCATTTATAAAAATGACAAACAGCAGTGGCCCCAAAACAGATCCTTGCGGTACACCACTAGTAACTAAACTCCAGGATGAACATTTGCCATCAATCACCACCCTCTGTCTTCTTTCAGCTAGCCAATTTCTCATCCAAAGCTCTAAATCACCTTCAACCCCATACTTCCGTATTTTCTACAATAGCCTACCATGGGGAACCTTATCAAACGCCTTACTGAAATCCATATACACCACATCCACTGCTTTACCCTCATCCACCTGTTTGGCCATGACCATTGTCGATTGTCGTAAAAAACCATTTGGTTCACGAATGTCCTTTAGGGAAGGAAATCTGCTGTCCTTACCTGATCTGGCCTACATGTGACTCCAGACCCACAGCAATGTGGTTGACTCTTACATGCCCTCAGAAATGGCCTAGCAAGCCACTCAGTTGTATCTAGCCACTACAAAGTCAATAAAAAAGAATGAAACCAGATGGACCATCTGGCATCGACCGAGGCACCAGAAATGACAACGGCAAAGCCAGCCCTGTTGACCCTGCAAAGTCCTCCTTACTAACATCTGGGGGCTTGTGCCAAAGTTGGGAGAGCTGTCCCACAGACTAGTCAAGCAACAGCCTGACAGAATCATAACTGACAGACAATGTCCCAGACACTAACATCACCATCCCCGGGTATGTCCTGTCCCACCGGCAGGACAGACTCAGCAGAGGTGGTGGCACAGTGGTATACAGTTGGGAGGGAGTTGCCTTGGGAGTCCTCAACATTGATTCCGGACCTCATGAAGTCTCATGCCATCATGTCAAACATGAACAAGGAAACCTCCTGCTGATTACCATCTATCGCCCTCCCTCAGTTGATGAGTCAGTACTCCTCCATGTTGAACACCACTTGGAGGAAGCACTGAGGGTGGGAACGGCACAGAATGTACGGGGGGGGTGGGGGGGGGGTGGAAAACTTCAATGTCCATCACTAAGAGTGGCTCGGTAGCACCACGACTGACCAAGCTGGCCGAGTCCTAAAGGACATAGCTGCTAGACTGGGTATGCGGCAGGTGGTGAGGGAAAAACATACTTGACCTCGTCCTCAACAATCTGCCTGCCGCAGATGCATCTGTCCATGACAATCTTGGTAGGAGTGACCACCGCACAGTCCTTTTGGAGACGAAGTCTGTCCTTCACATTAAGGATACCCTCCATCGTGTTGTGTGGCACTGCCACTGTGCTAAATGGGATAGATTTTGAACAGATCTAGCAATGCAAAACTGAGCATCCATGAGGCGGTGTGGGCCATCAGCAGCAGCAGAATTGTACTGAACGACAATCTGTAACCTCATGGCACGGCATATTCCCCACTCTACCATTACTAACACGCCAGGAGCCCAACCCTGGTTCAATGAAGAGTGCAGGAAGGCATGCCAAGAGCAGCACCAGGCATACCTTAAAATGAGGTGTCAACCTGGTGAGACTACAGCACAGGACTATCTGCATGCCAAACTACGTAAACAGCATGCGATAGACAGAGCTAAGCGATCCCATAACCAACAGATCAGATCTAAGCTCTGCAGTCCTGCCACATCCAGCTGTGAATGGTGGTGGACAATTAAACAACTAACTGGAGAAGGTGGCTCCACAAATATCCCCATCCTCAATAATGGGCGAGCCCAGTATATCAGTGCAAAGGATAAGGCTGAAGCATTTGCAACAATCTTAAGCCAGAAGTGCTGAGTTGATGATCCATGTCAGCCTCCCCCTGGAGTCCCCAGCATCACAAATGCCAGACTTCTAGCCAATTCGATTCACTCCACGTGATAGCAAGAAACGACTGAAGGCACTGGATCCTGTAAAGGCTATGGGCCCTGACTATATTCCGGCAATAGTACTGAAGACCTGTGCTCCAGAACATGCCGCACCCCCTAGCCAAGCTGTTCCAGTACAGCTACAACACTGGCATCTACACTGCAATGTGGAAAATTGCCCAGGTATGTCCTGTAGACAAAAAGCAAGACAAGTCCAACCCAGCCAATTACTGCCCCATCAGCCTGCTCTCAATCATCAGTAAAGTGATGGAAGGTGTCATCAATAGTGCCATCAAGCGGCACTTGCTTGGCAATAACCTGCTCAGTGATGCTCAGTTTGGGTTCTGCCAGGGCCACTCAGCACCTGACCTCATTACAGCTTTGGTTCAAACATGGACAAAAGTGCTGAACACAAGAGGTGAGGTGAGAGTGACTGCCCTTGCCATCAAGGCAGCATTTGACTGAGTATGGCATCAAGGAGCCCTAGGAAAACTGAAGTCAATGGGAATCAGGGGGAAAACTCTCCGCTGGTTGGAGTCAGATCTAGCGCAAAGGAAGATGGTTGTGGTTGTTGCAGGTCAATCATCTGAGCTCCAGGACATCACTGCAGGAGTACCTCAGGGTAGTGTCCTAGGCCCAACCATCTTCAGCTGCTTCATCAATGACCTTCCTTCAATCATAAGGTCAGAAGTGGGGAAGTTTGCTGATGATTGCACAATGCACAGCACCATTCGCAACTCCTCAGATACTGAAGCAGTCCGTGTAGAGATGCAGCAAGACTTGGACAATATTCAGGCTTGGGCCGATAAGTGGCAAGTGATATTCATGCCACACAAATGCCAGGCAATGACCATCTCCAACTAGAGAGAATATAACCATCTCCCCTTGACATTCAATGGCATTACCATCACTGAATCCGCCACTATCAACATCCTAGGGGCTACCATTGACCAGAAACTGAACTGGAGTAGCCATATAAATACCATGGCTACAAGAGCAGGTCAGAGGCTAGGAATCCTGCAGCAAGTAACTCACCTCCTGACTCCCCAAAGCCTGTCCACCATCTACAAGGCACAAGTCAGGATTGTAATGCCTGGATGGGTGCAGCTCCAACAACACTCAAGAAGCTCGACACCATCCAGGACAAAGCAGCCCGCTTGATTGGCACCCCATCCACAAACATTCACTCCCTCCACCACCGACGCACAGTGGCAGCAGTGTGTACCATCTACAAGATGCACTGCAGCAACGCACCAAGGCTCCTTCGACAGCACCTTCCAAACCCGCAACCTCTACCAACTAGAAGGAGAAGGGCAGCAAATGCATGGGAACACCACCACCTGCAAGTTCCCCTCCAAGCCACACACCATCCTGACTTGGAAATATATTGCTGTTCCTTCACTGTCGCTGGGTCAAAATCCTGGAACTCCCTTACTAACAGTCCTGTGGGTGTGCCTGCCTCACATGGACTGCAGTGGTTCAAGAAGGCAGCTCACCACCACCTTCTCAAGGACAAATAGGGATGGGCAATAAATGCTGGCCTGGCCAGCGATGCCCACATCCCATGAATGAATAAAAAAAACTCTAACTTAATTCCTGCCTTGCACATATGTTCCACTCCCACCCAAGCATAACTCTGGTATTGCAGACTGAATTTACAGTTCCACATGTGAGGTAATGTGCTGATGGCACGATTGTCAGTGACTGTAGAAAAATAGTAGATGGAAGTTTCGCTGCACTGCATTTCCTGTGGCACAATGGCACTGCCAGTGCTTGGACAAGGCACTTAGAATTTGAAAATAATGATCTTTAATGGAATATTTTATTTTTCTCTGTATCACTCCCGATGCTGTAAATTGATTTCTGAGCTATTTTCCCCAAACAAACTGCAATTATATTCTGAAAGCTTTTCAAGTAAACATCTAAAAAAGACAGTTAATTACAGACAGCTGTGATTTATTTACCTGAAAATCTCTGTATTGGATCTGAAAGTACAAACATTTCATAAAGACAAAGGCTAACTACAGGCAGCTGTCCTTTGTTTATACTTTTTAAATCAAAAATACTTTAATGAATGCAGTTGGGTGGAAAAAGGATAACAAGTGAGAGGAATTTTGGAACCTTATTTTTCAGCAAAAGAAATAGTGGGGAGAAATTGCTGTATTATAAAAATGTCTTTAAGAAGAAAAAAATGAGTAAATATATCAAGGAAAATGGGGTATAACGTTCATAATTTTCACAGAGGCAGAAAAAAACGGGCTTTTGCAAGATCAATCATGCATGAACTTCTGGGTTCTGCTCTTTTTAATTTTCAGTGCAAGCTCCCTGCCTTAAACACAGTTTGTGCTGCAGCTTGTACAATGAGAGGGTCAAATCCTGTTCACTGCTATAGTAATGCCAAGGGTTGCAGCAGCTATTTAAAGGGAACTAGTCACTTGGAGGGAAGTAGCCAATTTTATGGGGTTAGAATAATTGAATTGAAGAATATTATTCGATTGCAAAAATTGTTTTAGGACACAAAGTACCTGGAAAGCACAGAGACTGAAAAATTCAACTCTGTTGCGTCCATATTTTCAGTGCAACGGGTGCCATTTTGGTAGCAAATTGGCATCTGTATGGCATAAATAGACTTCTAGTATTGGCCCGCGCCAAACATCATTTTGGTGAGGGTGTTAGCAAGTAGGCACATTATGACACCAGTCGGCGAGTAACGCTGATTTGGCTCAAGCGGTGCCATTTTCGATATCAATGTTGCAACTAACACCCTCTCTTAAACATTCACAGCTGAACATGCGTTCAGCAGCAGGAAGGACCCTCCACCAGTGCTGTTTAAAGGGCTCATTAACCACTCAGCTTAATTGCTGATTAATTTCTACTGGCTCTGTTGAGTTTGTAGAAGGGCTTCAAATTTTCTACAGCTATTTAAAGTGGATGAAACAGATTGCAAGCTGAATGTAGAGATTCAAGTTTGGTAAGTGGTGTGTTAGGTGAAGTAGGGAGGCGGTGCTCCGTTTTTCTACTTTTTAATTTGGTTCCTGCTTTGATGCAGTGGAAGGAGCTGTTTGATGAGTACCTGGTAAGCTATTCTACTTATAATAAATAGTCTGTAAAGTTAAGGTATGGCACGGCAGCTCTGCTGAGTGGAATGTACAGCCTGTGGCATGTGGGAAGTTATGGATGCACCATGCGTCCTAGACAAACACATCTGCAGGAAGTGTCACCGGCTGCAGAAGCTGAAGCTCCGGGTTTCGGAACTAGAGAGGTGGCTGGAGTCACTGTTGTGCATCCGCAAGGCAGAAGACTATGTGGATAGCATGTTTAGGGAGGTGGTCACACCACAGGTTAAGAGGGAATGGGTGACTACCAGGTAGTCTAAGAGAACCAGGCAGGTAGTGCAGGAGTCCCCTGATATGATCTCACTCACTAATCGGTTTTCCATTTTGGATACTGGTGAGTGTGATGGTTCCTAAGAGCAGTCAGAGCCAAGTTTGTGGCACCACAGGTGGCTCAACTGCACAGGAGGGGAGGAAAAGGAGTAGAAGAGCAGTAATGATAGAAGATTCGTTAGTTAGGGGAACAGACAGACTTTTCTGCGGAAGTAAACTTGACTCCAGGGTGGTGTGTTGCCTCCCTGGTGCCAGGGTCAAGGATGTCACAGAGCTGCTGCAGGACATTCTTCTGGGGGAGGGTGAACAGCCAGAGGCTGTGGTCCACTTTGGTACCAATGACATAGATAAGAAGGGGGATGAGGTCCTGAAAACAGATTTTAGGGAGCTAGGAAGGAAATTAAGAAGCAGGACCTCAAAAGCAGTAATCTCAGGACAATTCCCAGTCCCACATGCAAGTGAGTATAAGAATAGGAGAATTGAACGATTGAACACATGCCCAGAGAACTGGTGTAGGAGGGAGGACATCAGATTTCTGAGACATTGGGACTGGTTCTGGGCAGATGAGACCTGTACAAGGTGGACGGGTTGCATCTTAGCAGGACTGGGATGACTATCCATGCAGGAAGATTTACTAGTGCTGTTGGGGAGGGTTTAAACTAAATTGTCAGGGGGGTGGGAACCTGAGAAGGAGCTCAGATTGGAGGGAAGCAAAACTGGTTACTTGTCTGGGGTGTGGGTAGCAGGAGCAAGTATTAGAGAGGAATACCAAGGTGCACAGAATACTGGGGGAGATAGATAGCACAACAGTAGGGAATAGTACATTATTAGGTGGGACCAGAGTAAGGGAGAAAGTAATAAAGTCTGAATTAGGGTTATGGTGCATGTATGTGAATGCACTGAGTGTCGTTAATAAGATTGGTGAGGTACAGCCACAGATTGCCATATGGAAATATGATGTTGTGGTTATAACAGAGACCTGGCCCAAAGAAGGGCAGAACTGGGTGTTAAATATTCCTGGATACAAGCTGTTCAGGAAAGATAAGAAAGGGAGAAAAGGGGGAGGGGTGACTGTATTGATTAAGGAGAGCATTGCCGGTCTGGAGTAAAAGGATGTCCCAAAGGGGTCGAGGACAGAATCAGTTTGGCTAGAGCTAAGGAACAAAAAAAGTGCAGTTACATTGCTCGGTGTTGTCTAAATGCCACCAGCTAGTGGGAAGGATATGGAAGAACAAATTTGCAAGGAAATTACAGAGAGGTGCAAAAATTATAGGATAGTTATAATGGGAGACTTTAATTATCCAAGCATAGACTGGGATGATAGTAGTGTAAAGGCAAGTGAGGGGCAAGAGTTGCTAGAGTGTGTTCAGGAAAATGTTCTACAACAATATATTGCTAGTCCGACGAGAAAGGAGGCACTGCTAGACCCGGTTCTTGGGAATGAGGTAGGCCAAGTGGATCAAGTATCAGTAGATGAGCATTTAGGGGATAGTGATCATTGTATCATAAGGTTTCGACTGACTATTGAAAAGGACAAAGAGCAATCCAGGGTAAGAATAATTAACTGGGGGAAGGCCAACTTCAATGGGGTAAGAATGGAGCTGGGGTGAATAAATTGGAGTCAAAAGCTGGCAGGAAAACCGGAAGACGAACAATGGGCTACCTTCAAAGAAGAGATAGTTCGGGCACAGTCAAAGTATGTTCCTTCAAAGGGGAAAAGTAAGGCAAACAAATCCCTGGATGACAAAAGAGGTAGTGATTAAGATAAAGAAGAAAAAGTGTGCTTATGACAGATGTCAGGTAGAAAATACTATTGAGAACCAGACTGACTATAGAAAGTCCAGAGGGGAAGTGAAAAAGCAAATAAAAGAAGCGAAGAGAGAGCATGAAAAGAGACTGGCAACTAACATTGAAGGAAATCCCAAAGTTTTCTGTAGGCATATAAATAGTAAAAGGGTGGTAAAAGGAGGAGTGGGGCCAATTGGGGACCAGAAAGGGGATTTACACATGGAGGCAAAGGGCATAGCTGAGGTATTAAATGAATACTTTGCATCTATCTTTACCAAGGAAGAAGATGCAACCCAGGCAATGCTGAAACAGGAGGTACGTCAGACACTAGAGGGGTTTAAAATTGATCAAGAAGAAGTATTAGATATGCTGTCTGTACTTAAAGTGGATAAAGCACCAGGACTGGATGAGATGCATCCAAGGATACTGAGGGAAGTGAGGGTGGAAATCGCAGAGGTACTGGCCATAATTCTTCAGCCTTCCTTAGACTCAAGGGTGGTGCCAGAGGACTGGAGAATTGCAAACATTACAGCCTTGTTCAAAAAAGGGTGTAAGGATAAGCCCAGCAACTACAGGCCAGTCAGTTTAACTTCGGTGGTGGGAAAACTGCTAGAAAAAAATAATTCGGGACAAAATAAATAGTCACATGGACAAATGCGAGTTCATTAAGGAAAGCCAGCATGGATTTCTTAAGGGAAAATCATGTTTAACTAACTTTCTGAAGTTTTCTGAGGAAGTAGCAGAGAGGGTTGATGAGGGAAATGCTGTTGATATGGTGTACATGGACTTTCAAAAGGCGTTTGATACAGTGCCACACTACAGACTTGTGAGCGAACTTGTAGCTCATGGAATAAAAGGGATGGTAGCAACATGGATATGAAATTGGCTGAGTGACAGGAAACAAAGAGTATGGTTAATGGATGTTTTTCTGGCTGGAGGAAGGTTTGTAGTAGAGTTCCCCAGGCAACAGTGTTGGGGCCTTTGCTTTTCCTGATATATATTAATGACTTAGACCTTGGCGCACAGGGCACAATCTCAAAGTTTGCAGATGATATGAAACTTGGAAGCATTGTGAACTGTGAGGAGGATAGTGTAGAACTTCAAAAGGGCATAGTCAAGTTGGTGGAATGGGCAGACAGGTGGCAGATGAAGTTCAATGCAGAGAAATGTGAAGTGATTCATTTTGGGAGGAAGAACATGGAGAGGAATTATAGAATAACAGTACAATTCTAAAGGGGTGCAGGATCAGAGGGACCTCAGTGTATATGTGCATAAGTCACTGAAGGTGGCAGGACAGATTGAGAGTGGTTAATAAAGCATACAGTATCCTGGGCTTTATTAATAGGGGCATAGTGTACAAGAGCAAGGAAGTTATGTTGAACTTGTATAAGACACTAGTTCGGCCTCAGCTGGAATATTGCATCCAAATCTGGGCTCCAAACTTGAGGAAAGATGTGAGGACATTGGAGAGAGTACAGAAAGGATTCACAAGAATGGTTCCAGGGATGGGGAATTTCAGTTATGAAGATAGATTGGAGAAGTTGGGACTGTTTTCCTTGGAGAAGAGAAGGCTGAGAGGTGATTTGATGGAGGTATTCAAAATCATGAAGTGTCTGGACAGAATAGATAGAGAGAAACTGTTCTCACTCGTGAAAGGATCGAGAACGAGAGGGCACAGATTTAAAGTATTTGGTAAGAGAAGCAAAAATATGAGGAAAAGCTTTTTCACGCAGCGAGTGGTTAAGGTCTGGAATGCGCTGCCTGAGAACATGGTGGAGGCAGGTTCAATTGAAGCATTCAGAAGGGAATTAGACAGTTATATGAAAAGGAAGAATGTGCACGGTTACGGGGAGAAGGCGGGAAATGGAACTGAGGGAGTTGCTCTTTCAGAGAGCCGGTGCTGACAAATGGCTTCCTTCTGTGCTGCAACGATTCTGTGATTCTGTGAAGTCACCAGAGAATGGTGTTGCATTTGGCAAAGGCATGGTTCTGTTTCTGGAGTCTGTCTCCAGAGGTGATCTCTCCTGTTCCCGATCTCTTTCTGCACTTTCTGCTATAATTTATGCTTAGCACTGATGCTTAGAGGCAATCACTACGTGATTCTTACCACTACAGAACTGTGGTTATGACAATGGATGAGCAAACTAGAGATTGTGACTTCATATTTTACCATGACAAGTTGTGAATCTGAATTCTATCAACTTGGTAATTTATATGCCTCCCAAGTAGGGACTTGAAGGCTGCTGGTTTGTTGAAAAAACTTGGTGTCTTTCAGTAAAAAGAATCTGGTCTTGCTTAGCTGTTACTATGGCCGGGATGTTATCCTGGCGACAGGGGACCCAGCAGCAGGCAGAAGGCAGGGGCAGACCCCACCTCGGCCCTCCACAGCCCCCTGTTGCAATTTCATGGTGGGCAGCCAATTAACTGGCTGCCGTCGGGGACACCGTCTCTTTAAGGGACGAACAGTCACCTCCAAAGCTACTGGCCAATCGGAGGGCTGGCAGCTCTGCAGTACTGGCAGCGCCATCAAGAGCGGTGGCCACTGCCAGTATTGCAGGAGGCCTTCAGTGCCGAAGGTGGAAGAGACCCCGGGTCTCAGATAATTGCGGTCAGGGTCGCTGGGGGCAATCAGGCAGGCCTGGCAACAGGGTGTTGGTGAGGGTGGGCGTGTCTTGGTGGTGGGGGGAGGGCAGCCATTGCTGCTGGGAGGCGGTCCTCTGGAGGCCCTTGATTTCCCCCAAAGGAGGGACCTCCCATCCCATTCGGAGGCTGCCAAGTCTCACCTGGCAGTGCCTCCATGCGGCAGTAGGCCCCTCCGACATCAATAAAATTGAAGCAGAGGTGGGAAGAGGTCCTTTGGTGGCCATTAATTGACCACTTAAGGTCCTCAATTGGCTTGGGGGTGGGAAGGCCAAGGACAGCCATCCCTGCCCCAGACAAAATGGCAGGGGGCCAAGTCGGGCATGCCGCCCAGTGACACCCCTTGCCATTTTGTGTGCCCTACCCCCGACCCCCATCTCTGTTCCCATCTCTGTATTTATAGCTGACTCTTAATGCTACTTGGTTGTAAAAGGACTGACTACAAAACAGAACAGTAAGAGAAATATTGTCAATAACCTAAACATTGGATCAGGACGGGCATTAAACATCCTCTTTACTAACATATAGGGACAGGTCTACTTAAGCAACAACCTGAGTAATCTATCAGTCAACATCCAGACCTCTCCAACACTATCCCTGGGTATTTCCAGTCACACCAGCAGAACTAAGGTACAGTGGTATACAGTCAGGTGGTAGTGACCCTGGAGCACCTAACATTGGCTCTGGTTTCAGCTCAAAAAGACATCTTATTTCTCCTTCTAAGATGATAAATGAGTCTTCGTCCATGGTGCAGAATCAAGTGTGTACATGCTACCCAGTCAAAGGAAAATATGGACTCTGGTCGACCACAGCAGCAGGTGGGTTCTCAAACTTTGCATATTGCTTCTGCTCTTGGTATGTCCAGCATACCAAGGGAAAGAACAAATGGGGGAAATAAATTGCATTTGCTAGTTTGCACTGAATGGAGAAAAACAACACATCAGAGAACATTTCACAGCAAGAACCTATCAACAGAGGTAATCTATTTCAGACATGTTCAAAGTAAGCCAGTGCATCAAATGTCTTCTATTTAAATCACCACAAATAACACTCCAAATCCAATTTATGAGGAATTTCGGATGGTTTTTGGATGTAGCTTAATGCATCTATAGAATTATTGAGTTGTAACATTATTTTTATTAAAGCCAGAACCACTTATAAAATGTTATGTGGAAACAATGGATTTTGCAGTCAGTTACGAAGGAATGATGCTCAGTACACACTTTGCTGACAGATTCCCACAAAGGTTTTGTGGACTTTTTTGTAGACACTTGCTCTAATCTGGCATCTGATCAAGCGTGGTGCCCTCTACAGGGCATCTGTAGGCAGGGCAAAAAACAGTGAGGCTCTTCAACCAACCAGAATGAAGAATCCTCAGTAGGGCACATAGGGGTGGAAATTCGTCTCGGGAGGTGCTGCAAAATGGGCGGTATCAGATTGTTCCGTCCTTTCTAACCCGAGCCTGATATTTAATTTAATTGACTGCAATCAAACTGAATCTCAGGCACTGCAAATAATGATCTCAAACTGCCCATTTTGCGCCACCACCCGAGATGAATTTCTACCCTGCAGAGTCTAAACCAACAAAGAAACAGGAAGTATTTAGATTCAAATCATGCACACAAAGTGAAATGAAGATTGAGAAAGGCTATGGCAGTAAGAGAGAAGGATAAAAGACAGACAGAAAAAGTAAAAAGAAAATAATTTGTGTTAGATCTCCAACACTAAATTAGATCTGAAGAACTGAGGCTCCAGACATCTAAAATTAAATTTTCAGAGGTTGCTTAGCAGTAATTATCACTTATCACACTGTTAAAAATGTACATTTTCCTGAATGTACCAGCCCAACTTTTTCTGATATCTTTTAGATTAGATTAGATATACAGCACTAAAACAGGCCCTTCGGCCCACCGAGTCTGTGCCGAACATCAACCACCCATTTATACTAATCCCATATTCCTACCAAACATCCCCATCTGTCCCTATATTTCCCTACCACCTACCTATACTAGTGACAATTTATAATGGCCAATTTACCTATAAACCTGCAAGTCTTTTGGCTTGTGGGAGGAAACCGGAGCACCCGGAGAAAATCCACGCAGACACAGGGAGAACTTGCAAACTCCACACAGGCAGTACCCGGAATCGAACCCGGGTCCCTGGAGCTGTGAGGCTGCGGTGCTAACCACTGCGTCACTGTGCCGCCCTATGGGAAACTTGTGGGGAAGTACCTCACCTTCAAGCTATTACATTGATTTCAGTGCTGAGTCTGTTAGTGAGGATTGTTACAGATCATCCTGTGGGGGAATGGGATACCTCTGACAGTAATATACGGATTTTTGCATTTAATTGGGCATGTACAAATGCCAGAAATCACTGTTTGATTTACTTCATAATAATGGCGAGTGCTGTTAGCTAATAATTTTTTGATAACAGTCTGTACACTGTTCTAACTTTGTATTGTTACTACTGCTGACTTTCAGTATAAATGTTCAATGCTAAATAGACAAATTCAAAATATCTATATTTCAAAAGTTCAAGAATCCTGTCTAAAAGTGCCACAGATGTACTGTTTGAAATAGCTATTTAATTCTGTTCAAGACTAGAGGACCTGAGAACAGAAATTGGCAATTGTTTTCCTATTTTCTTCTTTTTTCCCCCTCTTGAGGTCACTAACTCTTGCTCGGTATGATTCTGAGGGTGAAAAGGCACTCAATATTACTGGGGACCCAACTTTTCCTCACCAAATTACATGTTTGATCACATGGCAGCGGCCACATCATGTGAAAATTGTGACAGGATCAAACCTCCAGGAATACATCCAGCCACAGTTGGCAACCCTACACACCATCTTGAGTAAGACAAACATAACCACACTATTGGAATACCCTAGCTAACACAATTGTGGCAACACCATTGGCAGAAAGATTGCAGTGGTTCATCATCACTTTATCTGAGCAACTGAGAATGGGCAGTAACTGTAGCCCTCCCAGCACTGCCCTGATCCTGAACACCAATAAAAAAACCTAGCAAAGATATGTTCTGTTGTAGCCTCTGGTCCCTCCACTGTCTCTATGCTGATCCCCGCCAAAAATAGGTGCTGAATTTTATGGGATTTTTATACATATACCCCCAAAAATGGCATAAAGAGAAATATTTTTTAAAATATAGAATTTGGAGTCAAAACAATGAGAAGATGCGTTGGTTGTGACAAATCAAAAAGAACCCAATATTCAAATCCATCTTCCAGTGAGATTTAAATAATTTGGAAAACTAAATTTAAATCCTCTTCAACTTCTCCAGAAATACATTTTCAATTAATTAGATTTTTTGCTTTTGCTTCTAAATGTTGATAAATGAAACCACAGGTACTATTAATCACATGTTGTCTGAGGTAAAAACTGAACAGTTCTCTATAGGAAAGAAGCAGTGTTGATATTTTATATCACATATTGAAAAATGCATTTTCTACCTTGATTTAAAATCTTTTGTGCAATGGAAGTCACAAATTCTTTCTGGATAAGTGTAGAAACTTTCTACGTTGACTCAGAGAAACCTATTGATGCATGTTGGAAAATTTTGCATATTTCACATACTCAAAATCCATAGATGTGATTGGTAAAAACTCCCTTCAGCTATGTTGGGCGAAAATATAAAACTAAACCTAGGCTTTTGAGACTGATTGAGTGAGGTCTCGAAGTAAAACCTTCAATGAAGATATTAAAAGACACAAAAATTATGTTGTTGTGAAATATGTAATTTTTCCAAGTTATATTTAGTTTCCAAGCATATTTTGGATCAGGTTACTGATAAAAACATCATCTTTCAGAATTCCATTGGTTCACCTTTTTCTTTTTATTGATAGGTTCTTCCGTCTGATCATTGCGAATCTGTATGAGGCTTTTCTTGATTCTGATTTGTTGCTGTTTATCTTTGACCCAAGTATGTAAAGTTGAAAGGAGGAATGGATAAAGAAAACTAGAGACAGAACACAACTGAAACAGTAGTTTGGAGCCATGGAAGAGCAGGAAAGAATGAGATGAAAGCAGATAGGCTGATTTCATTTATCCATATCCTACTTGTTTAATTAATGAACTTTAGGTTGCCACCTCTTTATGAAGGTATAAAAAAGGCAATTCGATTGGTAAATTTAATCAGGCTTTTGTCAAATATACATTTTTTATGTTTAAATAAGATAAAACATAATTTGTAACATTAGAAATTTCAATTAATGAGAAAAAATTGTGGAAGAAAATCTTTTCAATAACTTTTTTGAATAATTGTTTACAGTAATTTGATTGGTTCACTTTCCTTGTGTATGTTCAATATAGTAGAAGAAAGATGTGTGATAGCCAAATGTTACATGTACGTTAACATTGACAGTATGGCACGAATGTTGACACCTTGCAAATGTTGACTTGTGTTACATGGCAAAAGAATTGTGATATACGAAGGAAGGCTAATGTGTACAGGAAGGGCATTCCATATGCAAGAGATTTAATATTTGGAGGAAATAGTGTGTTATGAGAAAGGTACCATGGGATGCTGGTGACAGTAAGTGACAGGTTATAATGGGCTGATTTTGCTGTAGAAATAATGGTAAGGCTATCAGTACTCATTGGTATTATACTGTAATCTGGACAGCAATTTGCAGCAACCGCGCACATGAATTTAAATGTGGGAAGTCACAAGTTGCTATTTGAGATGCCCTGCTCCTCCAAAAGTTGTTCTGTAACAATATCTCGCTGAGAGACTCAACATTGAAATACATGGAACGGTGTGAAGCTGCTGCACTCATGTGCTAGATATCCATTACTCTCACACGAAAAAATATAGAGCTTGTCCATTCCATTGTAAGTAAATTTTCAAGGAAAGAAAGACTTGCATTTATATGGCACTTTTCATGATCACCAGACGTCTCAAAGCGCTTTACAGCCAATAAAGTACTTTTGAAGTGTAGTCACTGTTATAATGTCACAAATGCGGCAGCCAATTTGTGCACAGCAAAGTCTCACAAACAGCAGTGTGATAATGACCAGATAATCTGTTCTTTTGTGACGTTGATTGAGGGCTAAATATTGGCCAGGAATAATTCCCTTGCTCTTCTTCAAAATAGTGCTATGGGATCTTTTACATCCACCCAAACAGGCAGAAGGGGCTTTGGTTTATCATGTCATCTGAAAGACAGCACCTCCAACAGTGCAGCAGACCTCCAGTGTAAGCCTTGATTTCTGTGCTCAAGCCCTTATGGAAACTTATGACCTCAGGGCAAGAGTGTTACTAACTGAGCTATGACTGACACTCAGCAGAGTGGTAAGTCTTAATTACTGCCAAATAAACTCTCTGACACTGAAAACTAACTTTTATTAGTACGGAATCTCATTCCATCGTATTTTAATTATTGTTGGACATTTAAAAATTAAAAATGTAATTTTTGAAATGTTTCCTTCCTGCCTCTTTCATCTCTCTCTCTCTCTCTTAATCCTACCTTTTGCTTTCTGTACCCGACTTGACATTGAATTAAATATTCTAACTGACAATTCCAGGTTCAGACTTTGTGCTGTTCATTACCAATACTTCAATCTGATTGCTTAAGGAAATACACAATTCCCATGTTCACACAAGTCCCAAATTCCCTGTAGAGGGCGCCACACCATTTTGGCTCTCTAATTACCGGAAGTTCCAGTGTAAAATCCCATTGGAAAGCTGTGGGTAAGTGCAAGCATAATGAATGTCTGGCATTATTTGTTCAACGCTGAAAGCAAAACTTAACCCATTCGGGGAATTTTATGACGGTGGCGGGGGTCTCGGCTTCGGGGGAAACTGAGTGCCTTTGAACGAGGGACCGCCACCTCCCAGAACCGGGAAGCAGCCCGCACAGTTTTTCCTACCATGCTTCCTGTGTGACAACAGGCCGTCTACTGTTGGGTAATTGCGGCTATGGCATGACGGGGTCCTTAATTGGGGGTTAATTGTCCAGTTAAGGGCCTCAATTGGTGGCGGGGCGGGTAGGCCATTCACAGGTCTTCCCGCCCTGGACTAAATTTCAGTGGAGGCGGGATGGTGGCAGCAACCCCACCGCACCGCCCCCCCCCCCCCCCCCACCATCATCCCACTCGATTTTATGCTCTACCCACGTCCAAACCCACCATGGGGGAGAGCATAAAATTCCACCCATAATTTTGGAGGAGGTACTGGCTATATGATGATTTGGGAGCTGCTGTAAAACTAGCTTTGGGCAAAGGAAGTCATGTGTAATGCAGCTGTTACAAATTTTGAGTTTGCTCTAGATATTTTCTTGGGATCAACATCACCGGTCACACATAAATAGACCTTGTGGCTCCGATCATCTGGATTCTATAATCTCACACATGCCACCATGTGGACTGAAAACCATTCCAATGAGGTGAAGCCTGTTGTAAACCAACAAACAAGATTATTTTACACAAAATATTTGGATCATTAAAGAACAAAGCTATCCTTTTATATAGTTCTAATTCATTTTTCAAGTCATCAGTCTGACTGGTACTAACCTTACTCTTATTGGACACATGTATTCATGCTTCTGGCTAGAGTTTCCAAGCCTCCTTCACTAGCTGGCAAGAATGCAAGGCCTCTCTGGATTTCTTACTGTTCCAGACTAAAACTACAGACTCATTTGTCCAAAAGGAGATCTATAGACAAAGCAGAACTCCCTTACTATCATAGAACCAGAGAATGGTTTCAGCACAGAAGGAGGCCATTCGGCTCATCATGTCCATGCTGGCTTTCTGCAAGAGCAACTCACCTAGTTCCACTCCCCCGCAGCCTAAAGGTCTGCTACCCGACCTGAACTGACGGGACCAGATGACATGTGTCGAGTTTGGGTCGGGTCGGGTCGGGTTGCTCCTCTGGGTCCGGCTTTCGGGCTCGGGTCGGGTCGGGCCGGCCTCACACAGGAAGTCTTGCATTTTGCTCTGCTGGATTGGAGAGTGGAAAAGTTGAAAAACTTACCTGAGCTGGAGTCCGGGATGTCAAGGAGGGAAACTCTGAGTCGGCGCAGTGAGCGGGTGAGCATCTCAATGACGTCATCACGCTCATGCTGCAGCTTCCTTAATCCAAGAGTGGTACAGTGAGTGAGTGCATTACGGAATCAAGGTAGGTAACCATTCTGGTGGTCAGGTTGGGTCAGGTTGGGCTCGGATTGGGTCGGGCGCGGGAAAATGTGGAGGGACTCGGGCTTGGGTCGGGCTCGGGTCCGATGTGGTTCTGTCGGGTTCGGGTTGGGTTTTTATTTCCTGACCTGAGCAGGCCTGAAAATCTTCACTGTTCAGATAATCATCCAATTGTCTTTTGAATCATAGAGTCAAAGAAGGTTTAAGGCACAGAAAGAGGCCACTTGGCTCATCGTGTCTGTGCCGGCCTTAAAACGATCCACCTATTCTAATCTCACCTTCCAGCATTTGGTCCGTAGCCCTGCAGCTTACGGCATTTGAGGTGCATATCTAGACTCCTTTTGAATGAGTTGAGGATCTCTGCTTCAACTACCCTTTCAGGCAGTGAGTTCCAGACCATCGCCAGCCTCTGGGTGAAAAAGTTTTTCCTCATCTCTCCTCTAATTTTTCTACCAATCACTTTATACCTATGCCCCCTTGTCACTGACCTCTCTGCTAAGGTGAATGGACCCTTCACCCCCACTCTATCCAGGCCCCTCAAAATTTTGTACATTCTAATCAGATCTCCCCTCAGCCTTTTCTGTTCCAAGGACAACAGCCCCAGTCTATCCAATTTTCCTCATAGCTGCATTTTTCCAGTCTTGGCAACATCCCCATAAATCTCCTCTGTACCCTCTCTAGTGCAATTACATCCTTTCTGTTATGAGGTGACCAGAACTGCACAGAGTACTCAAATTGTGACCTAACCAATGAGTTATACAGTTCCAGAATAACCTTCGTGCTGTTGTATTCTATACCTTGGATAATGAAGGAAAGGATTCCATATGCTTTCTTAACGACCTTATTGACCTGTCCTGCTACCTTCACTCCAAGGTCCCTTACTTCCTCTACACTTCTCAGTATTTTCCCATTAATCGTGTATTCCTTTGCCTTGTTTGACCTCCCCAAATGCATCACCTCACACTTCTCCAAGTTGAATTCCATTTGCCACTTTTCTGCCCATCTGACCAGACCATCAATATCTTCCTGCAGCCTACAGCTATCCTCCTCACTATCTACCACATGGCCAATCTTTGCGTCGTCTGCAAACTTCTTGATCATGCCCCCTACATTTACGTCCCAATCGTTAAATACACCACAAAAAGCAGGGGACCCAGTACTGAGCCCTGCGGAATGCCACTGGTAACAGCCTTCCAGTCGCAAAAACAGCTGTCAACAATTACCCTTTGTTTTCTGCTACTGAGCCAATTTTGTATCCACCTTGCTGCATTTCCCTGGATCCTATGGGATTTTATTTTTTTAACCAGTCTGCCATGTGGGACCTTGTCAAAAGCCTTGCTAAAATCCATGTAGACCACATCAACTGCACTACCCTCATCTATCTTCCTTGTTACTTCTTCAAAAAGTTTGATCAAGTTGGTCAAACAAGATCTTCCTAAACAAATCCATGCTGACTGTCTTTGATTAACCTGTGCCTTTCTAAGTGACAGTTTACCCTGTCTCTCAGAATAGATTCCAACAATTTGCCCACTATTGAGGTTAGACTGACTGGCCTGTAATTATTAGGTCTATCCTTTGCTCCCTTTTTAAACAGAGGTACAACGTTAGCAAATCTCCAATCGTCCAGCACCACACCTGTATCCAGTGAGGACTGGAAAATGATGGTCAGACCTTCTGCTATTTCCTCTCTTGTTTCTTTTAACAGCTTAGGATAAATTTCATCTGGCCCTGGTGATTTATCAACTTTCAAGGATGCTAATCCCAAGAATATTTCCTCTCTCCCTATATTTATCACATCTAATACTTCACACTCTTCCTCCTTAATTACAATATCTGCATCGTCCCCCTCTTTTGTGAAGACACACGTAAAGTATTCATTAAGAACCATACCAATACCTTCCACTCCTACACATAGGTTACCTTTTCAGTCTTTTATGGGCCGAACTCTCTCCTTAGTTATCCTCTTACTCTTAACGTATTGATAAAACATCTTTGGGTTCACCTTGATTTTGCTTGCCAATATTCTTTCATGCCCTCTCTTTGCTTTCCTAATTTCCTTTTTGATTTCACCCCTCCACTTTCTATACTCCTCTCGGCTTTCTGTAGTATTGAGTTCTCAGTGTCGGACATAAGCTTTCCTTTTCTGCCTTATCTTACCTTGTAGGCTCTTTGACATCAATGGGGCTCTAGATTTGGCCACCTCACCCTTTTTCTTTGTGGGAACATGTTTACCCTGAATCCCTTGAATCTCCCCTTTGAATGCCTCCCTCTGTTCTGACACTGATTTACCTTCAAGTAGCTGCTTCCAGTCCACTTTCACTAAATCACTCCTTAGCTTAATAAAATTAGCCTTGCCCCAATTGAAAACTCTAACTCCTGTTCTATCTCTGTCCTTTTCATAATTATATTAAAACTGACTGAATTATGATCACGACCACCAAAATGTTCTCCCACTGCCACTCCTTCCACCTGCCCATCTTCATTTCCTAAAACTAAGTCTAAAACTGCACTCTCTCTTGTTGGACTTGCTACATACTGGGCAAAAAAGTTCTCCTGAATGCACCTTAAGAATTTTGCTTCCTCAATTCCTTTCACACTAAAACTATCCCAGTTCATATTGGGGTAATTAAAATCCCCTACTATTACTGCCCTATTGTTCTTGCACTTCTCAGAGATTTGCCTACATATCTGCTCTTCTGTCTCCCTCTCACTGTTTGGGGGGTCTATAGTATACTCCCAGCAGTGTGATTCCCCCTTTTTTGTTCCTTTGCTCAATCCATATGGCCTCATTTGATGAATCTTCCAATATATCATCCCTCCTCACAGCTGTAATAGTTTCCTTGACCAAAATTGCCATTCCCCCTCCTTTCTTATCCCTCTCCCTATCGCGTCTGAAAACCCTGTAACCAGGAACGTTGAGCTGCCATTCCTGTCCCTCCTTAAGCCATGTTTCTGTAATAGCTATGATAGCATCCTGCCACGTGTCTATCTGTGCCCTCAGCTCATCTGCTTTATTTTCTATACTCCTTGCATTGAAATAGATACCCTTGAGCACTGCTAAACTCTTTTTTTATTTTCTAACCCTCGTTTCCTCTGTCTTCCAGACACATCCATTAATTTTCCACCTTCCATCTTAATTTCTGATTTTGTCCCAGCTGAGTCGACCCTCAGGTCCCCATCCCCCTACCAAACTAGTTTAAACCCTCCCCAACAGCACTAGCAAAACGTCCCGCAAGGAACTCAGTCCCGGCTCTGTTCAGGTACAACCCGTCCGGCCTGTTTAGGTCCCATCTCCCCCAGAGCCGGTCCCACTGTCCCAGGAATCTGAAGCCCTCCCTCCTGCACCATCTTTCCAGCCACGCATTTTTCTGTCTTATCTTTCTATTTCTATATTCACTTGTGTGTGGCACTGGGAGTAATCCGGAGTTTACTACTTTTGAGGTCCTGCTTGCTAATTTCTTACCTAGTTCCCTAAATTCTGACTGCAAGTCCACATCCCTTTTTCTACCTATGTCATTGGTTCCAATGTGGACCATGACTGCTGGCTGTTCACCCTCCCACTTCAGGATGCTCTGCAGCTGTTCAGTGATATCCTTGACCCTGGCATCAGGGAGGCAACACACCATCCTGGATTCACATCTTTAGCCACAGAAATGCCTGTCTGTTCCCCTGACTATCACTATGTCTCTTCCAGTCTTCCCTGTACACCCCTGTGCAGCTGAGCCAACCGTGGTGCCATGGACTTGGTTCCGGCTGCACTCCCTAGGTGAAGCATCACTTTCCTCAGTATTCAGAACTGAATACCTGTTGAAGAATGAGATGCACTCAGGGGTCTCCTGCACTACCTGCCTGATTCTGTTTGACTGTCTGGTGATCACCCATTCCCTCTCTCCCTGCATTCTCTTAAGCTGTGGAGTGATGACATCTATAAACATGCTATCCACATAGCTCTCATCCTCATGAATGCACCGCAGTGTCGCCAGCTGCCGCTCAAGTTCCAAAACCCGGAGCTCAAGCTGCTTCAATTGACAGCACTTTCCTCCCCAGCTTTGTGTTGTCTGCAAACTTGGAAATGTTACATTTACTTCCTTCACCCAAGTCATTAATATATATTAGATTTAGATTTAGAGATACAGCACTGAAACAGGCCCTTCGGCCCACCAAGTCTGTGCCGACCATTAACCACCCATTTATACTAATCCTACACTAATCCCATATTCCTACCACATCCTCACCTGTCCCTATATTCTCCTACCACCTACCTATACTAGGGGCAATTTATAATGGCCAATTCACCTATCAACCTGCAAGTCTTTTGGCTGTGGGAGGAAACCGGAGCACCCGGAGGAAACCCACGCAGACACAGGGAGAACTTGCAAACTCCACACAGGCAGTACCCAGAATTGAACCCGGGTCGCTGGAGCTGTGAGGCTGCGGTGCTAACCACTGCGCCACTGTGAATAGCTGGGGCCCAAGCACTGATCCCTGCGCTACCCAACTAGTCACTGCCTGCCACCTGGAAAAAGACCCGTTTATTCCTACTGTCTGTTTCCTGTCTGTCAACCAATTCTCCATCCATGCCAGTAAATTACCCCCAATCCCATGTGGTTTAATTTTGCACACTAACCTCTTATGTGGGACCTTATCAAAAGCCTTATGAAAATCCAAATACACCACATCCACTGGTTCTCCCTTGTCTATTCTACCAGTTACATCCTCAAAAAACTCCAGTAGATTTGTTAAGCATGATTTCCCTTTCGGAAACTCATGCTGCCTTGTCCAATCCCTTTTATGCTTTCCAGGTGTTCTGCGATCCCATCCTTTATAATAGACTCTTAGCATTTTCCCCAGTACTGATGTAAGGCTAACTGGTCTGTAATTCCCTATTTTTTTGCTCCCTTTTTTAAATGGGGGGTTACATTTGCCACCCTCCAATCTGTAGGAACTGCTTCAGAGACTATCGAATTTTGGAAGATGCATCCACTATTTCCAGGGCCACTTCTTTTAGTACTCTGGGATGTAGATTATCAGGCCCTGGGGATTTGTCAGCCTTTAACCCATTAATTTCCCTAACACTATTTTTTTACTAATACTGATTTCCTTCAGTTCCTCCCTCTCATTGGACCCTTGGTTCCCTAAAATTTGTGGGAGGTTATTTGTGTCCTTGTTTGTGAAGATAGAACCAAAGTATGTGTTTAATTGCTCTGCCATTTCTTTGTTCCCCATTATAATTTCCCCCAGAGTGTAAGGGCCCTACATTTGTCTTCACTAATCTTTTTCTCTTCACGTATTTATAGAAGCTTGTACAGTCAGTTTTTATGTTCCCCACAAGTTTACTCTCAAACTCTATTTTCCCCCGCTTGATCATCCTCTTTGTCCTCCTTTGCTGAATTCTAAACTGCTCCCAATCCTCAGACTTGCTGCTTTTTCTGGCAATTTTATATGCCTCCTCTTTGGATCTAATACCTAATTTATTTTGTAAGCCACGGTTGAGCCACCTTTCCGGTTTTATTTTTTTGCAGACAGGAATGAATAATTGTTGTAATTCATGCACATATTCTTTAAATATTATCCATTGCCTATCCACTGTCAACCCTTTTAGTAAAGTTCCTCAATCTACCATAGTCAACTCGCACCTCATGCCTTCGTAGTTTCCTTTATTTAGATTCAGGACCCTAGTTTCAGATTCAACTACTTCCCTCGACATCTTAATGAAGAATTCTATCATGTTATGGTCACTCCTCCCCAAGGGACCCTGCACAAAAATATTGTTAATTAATCCTTTCTCATTGCACAATACACAGTATAGGATAGCCTGTTTGCTAATTGGTTCCTCAACATTTTGGTCTAAAAAACCGTCACGTACACACTCCAGGAAATCCTCCTCCACAGTATTATTGCTAAATTTGATTTGACCAATCTATATGTAGATTAAATCACCCATGATTACAGTTATACCCTATTGCATACGTCTCTAATTTCCTGTTTAATGCCATCCCTTACATCTCCACTACTGTTTGGAGGTCTATAGACAACCCCCACTAACGTTTTCTGCCCCTTGGTGTTTCTTAGCTTCACCCATACAGATTCCACATCATGATTTTCAGAGTCAATATCCTTCCTCACTATTGCACTGATTTCCTCCTTTATTAACAATGCTACCCCACCTCCTTTGCTTTTTTGCCTGTCCTTCCTAAATATTGAATACCCCTGGATGGTCAGTTCCCATACTTGGTCACACTGCAACCATGTCTCCGTAATCGCAACTATATCATAACCATTTATATATATTTGCGCTGTTAATTCATCTACCTTATTGCCAATGCTCCGCGCATTAAGACAAAAGACTTGTCTTTTTAACATTGTTAGTCATCATAGCTTTATTTTGCACTATGGCCCCATTTGTTTCTCACCCTTGTTTTCTCTGCCTTCCACTTTTGCTTCTTACCTTTCTGTCTTTCATTTCTATCCTTTTTTCCCCTTCCTCTGTTGTCCTGCTCAGATTCCCATCCCCCTGCCATTCTAGTTTAAACCCTCCCTGACAGTGCTAGCAAACACCCCCCCCCCCCCCCCCCCTGAGGAAATTGGTCCCGGTCCTGCCCAGATGCAACCTGTCCAGCTTGTACTGGTCCCACCTTCCCCAGAACCAGTCCCAATGTCCCAGGAATCTGAATCCCTCCCCTTACAACATTTCTTCAGCCATGTATTTATCTGATATATGCTCTCGCTAGCATGTAGCACTGGTAGCAATCCTGAGATTACTACCTTTAAGGTCCTACTTTTTAATTTATATCCTATCTCCTTATATTCAGCTTGAAAGACCTCATCCCTTATTTTACCTATGTCGTTGGTACCAAGACAACTGGCTGCTTGCCTTCCCCCCTCAGAATGCCCTGCAGCCACTCAGAGACATCCTTGACCCTAGCACGAGGGAGGCAACATACCATCCTGGAGTCTCTTTTGCTGCTGCAGAAATGCCTGTCTGTTCCCCTTACGATTGAATCCCCTATCACTGTAGCCCTGCCACTCTTCTTCCTCCCCTCCTGTGCAGCAGAGCCTCCCATTGTACCATGAACTTGGCTCTTGCTGCTTTCCCCTGAGCCATCTCCCCCAACAATATCCAAAGCGGTATATCTGTTAGAGAGGGGGATGGCCACAGGGGAATCCTGCACTACCTGCCTTCCTCTACTCTGCCTGGTGGTCGCTCATTCCCTTTCTGTCTTTGCAGCATTTGCCTGCAGTGTGACCAACTTGCTAAACATGCTATCCATGACAATCTCAGCATCGTGGATGCTCCACAGTGAATCCACCCACAGTTCCAACTCTGTAATGGGAGTAGCCAGTAGCTGCAGATGGATACACTTCCTGCATACTGGAAGCATCCCTGATTTCCCACATAGCACAGGAGGAGCACATCACGGGTGCGAGCTCTCTGGCCATGACTTACCTTTAGATTACCTAGTTACTCCCTTTAATTAAAAAATACTAATTATGCTAGGGGCCTTGTTCTACTCCAAACACTACCCACTGCAATCCAAAGTCCTTACCTTTACTTTTGAAGCTAATGCAGTAGTATAAATAGTAGAAAAAGTAGAGAAACTCACCTGAACGTACTTACCAATCAGCTGCTTCCCTGCGCCCACCTCACTTTTTGAATTCTGATGTCACTTGAAATTCCGCCGTTTGGGTCCTCCTCTCTCCCACTTTTTTATGGCTGCTGCCGCCAGTCTCCCCACCTATCTCTCCTCTCTTAAGATCCTCCTTTAAAACCCATCTCTTAGTTGTCTCCCAAAATCTTGTCAGCTTCCCTTTTCTTTTCTTACACCTCAGTGAAGCACCTTAGGACATTATTACATGCTAAAGGTACTATTTAAATGCAAGTTGTTATAGTAGTGTTACGACCAGGTGCAAAATGTGTCTAGGGGTCTGTTACTATCTTCACCTGGTCTTATTGAAACTGGGTTTAATTTTAAACACACTGTGTTTTGAGCTCCCCCTTTGTGAATCCTTATTCACAACTTTCCAATTATAAGGCAAAGAAATGAGCACAAACAGACTTTCTGTGGTTTAAAGAAAGATGAAATTTATTACATCTTAAACTTAAACTCTAATACGGTTCATGCCTATGGATATACGATGTGCCCATGCTAGCATGCACACATGATACACAACATGCAAATAGGGATAGAAAAGAGAAGCAAAGATAAGTAGAACAGTTTGAGCCAATATCTTGTTACTGTTTCTTGAACCCACTGTAGTCCTTGATTGAAGATATGGTCTTGGATTTCATTGGACCCAGTAGTCTTCTTAAAACGTTGTTCATGTAGGAAACCTTTCTCACTTGAGATTCACGTGTTTTCACAAGATTCAGTTCCATGAGAAGGAGATGGAAGCAGGCAGACAGGAGAGGCTGTAATTCTTGCTTTAGTTCCAGGAGAGATCTTTACTCCAAGAGCATACAGCTTTGTCTCTGTTCCAATTCCTTTGTTTGGAGTTCAAATTCAAAAAAAAACTCCCAGGCTGCCCAGCAGGTTAGTCATGTGACTAGCTCCTTATATGGAACAGTCTCTCCTGCGAGGATTGTGGATTGTATCTTAGCAGTCTCTGGAATGCTAGCTCCCTCCACCTTCAACGTCTGGTAATCAAAAGTTCATTGTTGGTTGAATGAGTCAGGATATGGTCCTTTGAAACTTGTTCCAACATTGTTGGTTACCATGGAAGTGCCTTTCCGGTCAGGGGCTTGCAATTTTAAGTTTTAACGTTCATGTGGCGAAACCATGTGTACCTCAATCTTGGCAGATGGGGGGTTTGCATGATACCTCCACACCCAGGGGAATGAAATGCGATTTGAAGAAAACGACACATTCACCAAGCTTAAAGCGCATTAAAAATGATCTGTTCTGGGTACCTGGGCTGCTTTAATTTCCCCCTTTTTTGTCCTCAGGAGAGTTAGTAGGTGGGGGGGGGGGGGGGGGGGGTGGGTCTATCCTGAACTCTGAGTCATGCAAAGACTTCTGGCTTCAGGGGATGGCTGGTTCCATTTTCCTCTGACTGTGGGGGAGGAGTCTTTGTTACTCTCCCCTTTATTCTACGGGACACTCCTACTTGCATTTGTGCAGACTTAACTGCATTCTCCTGTGACACCTTGACAAGGTGAGGCATCACCCTCACAGTTTCTCTGCCCCCTAGAGGTCTCTCTTTGTCTCTGCAGGTTCCTGTAAATGCTGTTAGCAACTCTGGTGGGGTGCTTCTAGAGTCTGCATTCACACAGGAGGATGTGGGGTCTAACTTTTCCCATTTATCGGGGTTAGTTGACCAGACAGTGGGGTTTTCATCTGGGATTCTTCCCAGACTCCCTTTAACCTGCGCTCTTGGTCACTTTTTCCCCTTCTCTTTCTAAACTTTTGCCAGCCGTGTGCCTGCCTGTCCCCTTTTGTTCTTGGCGGGGGTCCCTTACAGTTCACCAGCCCTCTGCTGGAGGGTCCTCCTAACACCAGTACAGGACTTAGGGATGGAGGTTTTACTGTAGATTGGGGTTTCCCCTCAACCTGGCACAAGTGGCAACTCCTGCAGTACTCCACCACATCTTTATGGAGTTTTGGCCAGCCAAACTGCTGTCTTATGTGGGTTTTGGTCTGTCGTGTACCAACATATACAGCCACTGTAGTCTCGTGGGCCCTTCTTAGTATTTCTCCCTGGTACCTCTGTGGCACCACTAACTGGTGAACAACTGTTCACTCCTTGCCCTCAGGTCTGTGAGGAGGACTCAATTCCCTCATCAGTACCTCATTCTTTAAATAGTAGCAATCAGGGGCTCCCTCTGCTTCACTTTCAGACTGGGCAGCCTGTGCTAACTCTTGCAATACTGGGTCAGCTCGCTGAGCCTCAGCTAGGGAAAATCCATTTAATTCATTCCCTGGGTCTCCTAACTTTCCAAAGAAAGTCTCAGACAGGCAGACCTCATAGTCATCAGCCTGCAGTGCCAATGTGGTCTCCTCTGGGGGAGCTGGTTTGATCATGGCCTGACCCACTACACATTCAGGGACTCAGCAGGAAACTGTGTCCTGCCACCATCCTGTCTCTCTGACCTCCTGTAGTCTTTCTTTCACTACGGGGTTGGGGGGTGGCTGCCACCATAAACCCCTGCCAGATCATTACATAGGAGCAGGTCAACCCCATCCACAGGCAAACTAGGGACAATCCCTACAGTCACCGGTCCCAAAACTCGGTCACACTCCAGGCGCACCCAGTGTACAGGTACAGACATACACTGCCCTCCAGTATCATTCACCACCATTCTGGTGTTCACTGCGTTCTCTGGGGGAAAGGTCAGGCCTTTTCCTAGTAAAAGGGATCTGGTGGCTCCTGTGTCCCTGAGAATCACTATGGGCTTGCTTGCCCCACTCGAGGGATATGGGGTTACTTTCCCTTCAAATACAAAACCCTGATAACCTTCAGGAATCCTATTATCTTTTCCTGTACTGGCTGTATTAAGCTTCCTGGATTGCACTCCTACTGCAGTTAAAGCCTCAGCTTGTTCAGTGTTTTCCATCAGGGTCCCATCTGCACTGAGCAGGTGTGCCCTGATTAACCTTACCAGTTTCTCCTTTAGTTTCCAGCAGTCAGCTTTTAAATGCCCTGCCTTATGACAATGGAAGCACACAGGTCTCCGGGTCTCACTCTTGCTCACAGCACCTTCCTTTTTGGCTGGAATAGGAGCCCCCCTGCGTCTCCTGCTTTCCATTCCCTTCCAGGACTGCCTGCGCTTCTATCACCTCCCCATTCTGTCCTTTTTGGATTTGTGGGGGTGATCAGGAAAGGTTCTCCCCTGGGAAACTGACTTATAAATTAAAGCAAACTCATCGGCCAGAACGGCCGCTTGCCGGGCTCCCTGAACCCGCTGCTCCTCTACATGGGTTTTTATTGAGAATGGGAGAGAGTTTTTAAATTCCTCTAACAGGATTACTTCTCTGAGAGTCTCAGAGCTGAGCTGTATTTTTAAAGCCCTCAGCCAGCTGCTCGATTCTTTCAAACTCCAGATAAGTTTGATTGGCTTGCTTTTTGAGGATTCTAAACTTTTGGCGATAGGCTTTGAGTACTAATTCATATGCCCCGAGGATTGAATTTTTGGTCAGTTCTTAATTTGATGAACACTCATATGGCAACAAGGAATAAACCTCATGGGTTTTTCCAATTAGCTTGTTTTGCAGTGAAAGAGACCAGGTCTCAGCTGGCCATTTTAGTTGCCTTGCCAGTTTCTCGAAAGACACGAAAAACTGCTTCCACCTCTTCCTCATTGAATTTTGGGATTAGTTGGGCGAATTTTAGCAATATTATACCCAATCCTGAATTATTCTCCTCCATATTGGCTATGCTTTCACTCGGGTTACTCTTTTGGGCCCTAGATATCACAAGCTTCTGTAATTCTCTTTCTTCACATTCCTTCTGGAATATTCTTTCTCTCTCTCTCTTGTTCATTCTCCTGTCTTTCTCTTTCCTCACGTTCCTTTTGGAAGGCCCTCTCTTTCTCCCTCTCCCTTTCCTCAAATTTAAGTTTCCTCTGTTCTAATTATATCTTTGCTAACAATACCTTGTCAGATTCTGTTTCTAACACTGCTTCTGCTTCTTCAGATTTAAGGGAAAAATGGTTGGCCACTAGCCTTAGGAGTTCAGACTTCCTAGCCTTACCACGAACAGTAATCCCACACTGCTCAGCCATTTTTCTCAGCTCCACCATAGACAGTGCTTTTAACTTATCCCAAGTTACTTCACCCTAGCTTGGAGAGCTACTCGCTTCAGTTGCAGACATGTTAGTATTCAATCACACAGAACCACAAGAAAACTTGCATTGATTTGCTCTTTTTGATTGGGAACAATTTGGCTCCCCACTTCCAATTTCACTCGTTCGTCTGTAGGTAACAATTCGGACGCTAGCACCCAATTTCTGTTATGATCAGGTGCGAAATGTGTCTAGGGGTCTGTTACTATCATCAGCTGGTCTTATTGTAACAGGGTTTAATTTTAAACACACTGTGTTTTGAGCTCCCCCTTTGTGAATCTTTGTTCACAACTTTCCAATTATAAGGCAAAGAAATGAGCACAAACAGTCTTTCTTAAGTTTAAAGAAGAAAGATGAAATTTATTAAACCTTAAACTTAAACTCTAATACACTTCATGCCTAAGGATATACGACGTGCCCACGCTAGCATGCACATGTGATACACACATGCAAATAGGGATAGAAAAGAGCAGAAGAAAAGAGAAGTAGAACAGTTTGAGCCAATATCTTGTTACTGTTTCTTGAACCCACTGTAGTCCTTGATTGAAGATATGGTCTTGGATTTCATTGGGCCCAGTAGTCTTCGTAAAATGTTGTTCACATATGAAACCTTTCTCTCTTTGAGTCTCACGTGTTTTCACAAGATTCAGTTCCATGGGAAGGAGATGGAAGCAGGCAGACAGGAGAGGCTGTAATTCTTGTTTTAGTTCCAGGAGAGATCTTTACTCCATGAGCATACAGCTTTGTCTCTGTTCCAATTCCTTTGTTTGGAGTTCAAATTCAAAAAAACTCCCAGGTTGCCCAGAAGGTTAGTCATGTGACTAGCTCCTTATATAGAACAGTCTCTCCTGCGAGGTTTGTGGATTGTACCTGAGCAGTCTCTGGAATGCTAGCTCTCCCCACCTTCAACGTCTGGTAATCAAAAGTTCATTGTTGGTTGAATGTCCCTTGTTCCAATACTGTTGGTTACCATGGAAGTGTCTTTCCGGTCAGGGGCTTGCAATTTTAAGTTTTAACGTTCATGTGGTAAAATCATGTGTGCCTCAATCTTGGCAGATGGGGGATTTGCCTGACAGTAGTCATTGAACATTTGCATCATTTATAAAGATTATAAAAAGCATACAGCACCACTTAATATGCTTACATTGCATGACATAGATCTGTACAATTGTGTGTTCCTGGTTTGATTCAGCTGTTTCTACTATACAATTACAATATCTCTGCATGTACTTTACGAGAAATTATCTTGAATACTGGCAGGGAAAGAGAACTATCCACAAAACAAACAAGGCTGTGTTCAATTTAACCATGACTGTGACCAGTCAACAAGTCCTTCTGGAACAGACTGTTTTATTCAGCTAATAATCCTATGATGATAATTACATTATGACATTTCTTTGGGATGCCTCTTTAAAATATGATTCAGATGTGTGGGATTATTGAAACACAAGTTCAGGAGAATAAGTACAGCAATGGCACGCAACACTTAAAATGAAGCCATTAATATCAAGCTTGCTTTTAACCCGACCCACCCAACAGGAACGGGATGGACAGGTGATTAACATAATGATCCAGTACTTATTGTTGTGTTCCTAGCATGTTCCTGCCTGCTGACAGCCTAACCACGCAGTTTCTTTGATTTAGGACAGGCACCTGCCAAAGGCATCCGAAGACCTCATGAATATGAAATTGAGACCGAGATGCAATTTGGGCCCCAAAGTTATTTTAATTAAAAATTGCAAAAGTCCCACCCAGTATTGAACTGCCAATAATGCTGGTGGGATTGGTGTCTCATGGGGCTGGATTTTAGATAGGCAGTAGGGATCCTGCCACCGGGGCTGACAGCAGCGGGTGACCCCGCTTCAGCGGGAAGCAGGACCCAGGGCCGCATTTTGCCAGTGGCAGCCAATTAAGTGGCTGCTGCTGGGGTTGCTGTCCCTCCTAAGGACAGTGCCCCATAGCACCCCCCCTCCCCCACACCAAGGGCTGGATTTTGTTGTCCTGCCAGAGGGAGTGGCGACGGGCGAGGAACATAATGGCTGTCCCCCACGGGACCCGCGCCACCACTGCGCCTCGGTCATTTTACACAATGGCAGCGGCCAACCCCCCAATCATGTGGTGGAGGCAACCTCAGCGATGCCATTCACGGTGCCACCTGTTGAAGGAACAGGTGCTGGTGCCATTTTTTAAAGGCTGCCAGCCCTGCAAACAGCACAACATAATGCAGAGTTCACCCCTTCCTCCCACCCATACCCAACAGAGTGCAGAGTTCACCCCTTCCCCCCACCCATACCCAACAGAGTATAGAGTTCACCCCTTCCCCCCACCATACCCAACAGAGTACAGAATTCTATCCTTCCCCCCACCTCCATACCCAACAGAGTGCAGAGTTTACCCCTTCCCCCAACCCATACCCAACAGAGTGCAGAGCTCATCCCTTCCCCTCCCCATACCCAACAGAGTGCAGAGCTCATCCCTTCCCCTCCCCATACCCAACAGAGTGCAGAGCTCATTCCTTCCCCTCCCCATACCCAACAGAGTGCAGAGCCCATCCCTTCCCCCCACCCATACCCAACAGAGTGCAGAATTCACCCCTTCCCCTCCCCATACCCAACAGAGTGCAGGGTTCACCCCTTCCCCCCACCCATACCCAACAGAGTGCAGAGCTCATCCCTTCCCCTCCCCATACCCAACAGAGTGCAGAGCTCATCCCTTCCCCTCCCCATACCCAACAGAGTGCAGAGCTCATCCCTTCCCCTCCCCATACCCAACAGAGTGCAGAGCTCATCCCTTCCCCCCACCCATACCCAACAGAGTGCAGAATCCACCCCTTCCCCACTCTGCCCAACAGAGTGCAGAGTTCACGTTTACCCCGCATACCAAACAGAGTGCAGCACTAACCCCTTCCCCCACCCCACACCCATCAGAGTGCAGAGTTCACCCCTTCCTCACCTCAGGGGTGCCAGCTTTCCCTGGATGGGGAAGTGAAGGCATGTGAGTGCTGCACCTTGCGCTGAAGATTGGGAACTGAAGGTAAGATTGCTGTGATTTACATTTTAATTCTTGCAAAGATGTTATTTAAATATGCTCACTCGGGTCCCACCGCAGAGCAATGAAGGGGCCGCCACGGAGTTTCCCTATCGCCAGGAAGGTTGGGCCAGGCAATTTTGGCATTGAGTTCCATGGCTGCCACTGCCGCTTCAATTTTCTGGCCCCACCCCCTGCCATGGAAACAAATGTCGGGCTGGGAACAAAATCCAGTCTAAGAGCTACCGGCCCAATCAAAGAGCTAGCAGCTCAGCACTGCCACACCGGCAATGGCCACTGCTGGGACTGCACCTGGAGGATGAGGACACATCAATGGCTGGCGTCTTCAAAGTCAGATAAGTGGCATCTGGTGTTAGGGTATGAAGTTCTGTTAATGGATGGTAAATACCTGGTAGTTCAAGATAATAGGGTGAACAGGGGTTGGGTGTTAATTAGTTAATTGTATTCAAGTGTGTTATTACTACCAGGTGAGAAAGGTGTCTCGGGGTCTTTTACTGTCTTCACCTGGTCTTATTGTAACAGGGTTTAATTTTAAACACATTGTGTTTTGAGCTCTCCCTTGGTGAATTCTTGTTCACCGCTTTCCAATTATAAGGCAAAGAATTGAGCACACCAGGTTTTCTTAGGTTTAAAGAAGAAAAGTGAAATTTATTAAACTTACTTAAACTCTAATTTGGTTAACGCCTATGGATATATGACATGCCCACACTAGCATGTATACACGATACACACATGCAAATATGGACAGAAAAGAGCAGAGGAAAAATAAAGTAGAGAGGGTTGAGGCAATCTCTCAAGGGGGTTTCTTGTTACTGTTTCTGTGTTTCCAGCTTGCCATAGAGTTTTTGATTGTAAACAGCTCTTACTTTTTGTTGGGACACAGTATTCCTCTTAAACCTTGTTCAAGTAGGAGAATTTTCTCTCTTTGAGTTCACGTGTCTTCAATGGGTCTGCTGTTCCATGAGAAAGAGATGGGAGCAGACAGGAGAGAGGTGTTCTCAGTCCAGAAGCAAACAGCTTTTCTGAGTTCAAAATTCTGTGGCCAGTTCAAATTCAAAAAAACCAACAGCCAGCCATTCATGTGACTAAACTGGTCTGACCACTTCTTCTGAGTATTGGGGAAGTAAGGACTGGGTCCCTTGTTCCAACACTGTCTGCTAGCATGCAAATGTCTTTCCAGTCAGGGGCCTGGCAATTCCTTGTGATAGGCCCTCTTTTCTTCCCATCCACAATTTTAAGTTTTAATGTTCATGTGGTGAAATAATGTGTGCCTCAGTCTTGGCAGGAATGGGGCTTGCCTGACAGTGTGTATATATAAAGAACCAGCCAGCACTGGCTGTGGATATTGTTTGGAGAGCAGAAGAAAGCTCATGGCAAGCAATAACAATCTCCACCAAAGCATCCTAGTCTCAGTGTCTTCTTCACAAACAGCCTTGAAATTTCTCTAACATTGGTAGCAGAAAATGGTTGACTGAAAGTGAAGATTGGCGACTAAGATTTGTTTTCAGACAGGAGATTAGAATTGGAGTTTTCTTTTGTTGAGAAAGCTGTATGTGGAGTTCTTTTTGAAGAAAGATGACTGAAACCAAGTGTAAGGTGTTGGGATATGATTTTCCACTGCTGTATTGTGAAGCCGAATCTTACAATCAATGGAAGAATGAAGTTAATCTATGGACATGGGTTACATCTTTACCTAAAAGGAAGCAAGATCAGGGGCAAAGAGTTCTCGGAGCTAGAGGCTCATCATTTGGACAATGAGGAAGGTTTGTACAAACTCTTGAAATTTGTGGATAAAATTTATATGAAAGATGACTTATTGAGTGCCTATGAGGAGTGGTAGGACTTTGATAAATTTAGAAAAATGGATGGTTCTTCCATAGAAGAATATATTATGCAGTTTAACCGACTATATGCAAGGTTGCAGCGATTCTACTTGGAAATTCCTAGATCAGTACTTGCCTTCAAATTGTTGGATTGTACTAGGATATCAAACATGGATGGGCTCTTGGTATTAACTGGAGTTAGATTCTAAGAAAAAGATACACTGTCTGATTATATGTCTGACGCCCTAAAAAAAATTTTGGGAAAACATTCCTTTCCAGCTGCTTTCATGGCACAGATGGGCTCTTTAACCATGACACTGCAGGTGGAGGATACAATGCTAGCAGCATTTCGAGGCTGTTCAAGTATGGGGCCCAAGCGTCAGTACGAAAGGAGGATCACACAAAACGAATGAGGATAGAGACCCTTTTGGCAGCTATGACAGACGGCAGGAATTGGGCAATTATGGCAGAACCCAAGGAATAACCAAGGGGTGGTCAACAAGTCTTTCTGATGTGACTCAATGTATCACTATGCGTTGCATTGTCCAAAAAGAAATAACAGGGTTTTTGAAATGACACATGACGTGGAAGGTTCGGAAGGCGAGGATGACACTACTGATCAATCAGAAGGAATTATACTGGTCACAAGAAGCTTCAGTCCAGTAATGAGTGTCCTAGTCGCAGATTCATTCAACTGCGCAGTACTAGACAGTGGCTGTATGTCCACAGTATGTGGAGTGGACTGGTTAAGGTGTTACATGGATTCTTTAAGTAAGGAAGACCGAAATAAGGTCAAAGAATAGAACAGTTCTACCTGTTTCAGGTTTGGGGATGCCAACACGTTGAAATCACTAAAAAGAGTGGTAATTCCACATAAAGTAGCAGGGGAAAACCATTTTATTAGTACCAGTGATATACCTTTGCTGTTAAGTAAACCATCTATGAAAAAGGTTTGGATAAAATTGGATATGGAACATGATAAGGCAATTGTCTTTAGGAAATCTGTAGCTTTGCGATTTACACAGTCGGGACATTATTGTATTCCTTTAGCGAGACCTAACATCTCTAAGCAGGATGTTAAAGAAGTATTAATGGCATCCTAAAGTAGGGATTTAAAGGAGGAAAGGCAAATTATTTCAAAACTACATCGACAGCTTGCACATCCATCTTGTCATAGGTTGAAGACTGTGTTAAAAGATGCAGGGGTATTCGATGATGACTACACTAAACTTATCGAAGAGATCAGTGAAAAATGTGATATCTGTAAAAAATACAGGAGGACGCCATCGTGGCCCATAGTGAGTCTCCCATTAGCAAGGGACTTTAATGAAATCGTAGTGATGGACATGAAGGCATGAGATAAAGAAAAAAACATTTTTATTCTACACTTTACAGACGTGGCAACTAGATTCAGTCTGTCGATGGTAATTTATATTAAAGGCAAAAAAGTAATAATGGACAAGATAATGGAAAGGTGGAGAGGAACAGGACTGGGAGCACTGGCTGGGTTTCTAACTGACTATGGAGGAGAATTTGCCAATGATGAGTTCAGGAGTATGTGTGAAAATATGAATATTGTAGCACTGCACAAGGCAGCAGAAAGTCCTTTTCGTAATGGGATTTGTGAGAGAAATCATGCTGTGTTTGACGAAATGCTACAAAAATTTTTAGCAGACGAGCCAAATTGTAAATTGATTACAGCTCTGGTGTGAGCAGTACATGTGATAAACACGCTTCAAATGGTCGGGGGCTACAGCCCATATCAATTAGTTTATGGCAGAAATCTGAAAATACCTTCGGTAATGTAGGATCACCCCGGCTTTAGAGGGGACTACAATTAGTTCAATTTTTGCGGAACATTTAAATGCCACGCGTGCAGGGAGAAGAGCATTTATTAAGGTGGAGGTTTCAGAAAAAATCAGGAGAGCTTTGAGGCATTGGATCAGGCCATCAGAGAAGAATTAATACCGGGGATATGGTGTATTACAAAAGAGAAGAGCAGAAAGAATGGAGAGGCCCAGGAAAAGTTATAGGCACTGATGGAAAAATGGTGATTTTGCAACATGGCAACCAAACCGTTAGAGTACATTCCTCATGGTTTATTGGCACTGATTATACATTAACAGCATCTGAAGAAATAATAGACACTGATGATGCGCCATGTATTTCGCACGCACATGTCGGACCTCTGCAAGCAACAGATTGTGGCAGATAATGGGCTGACTGAGAGTGGACCAAGTGATGGTGAAGATCCAGATAAGGCCATTTATCCCAAATCAACTACCGAAAGTTGAGACTAGAGTGATATATTTGCCAGAAGGGACGAGTGAGTGGAGGGAAGCCACTATTATAGGAAGGGCAGGAAAAGCCACAGGGAAATACAAATATTGGCTGAATGTGCAAGACAAGGGACAGGACATCAGACCTATAGAGTGGCAGAAGGAAATGTAAATTTGGAAGGCCAGAAAACGTAGTAAAAGATCAGACAGTGGGCCTGAAGATGATCATAGTCCAAGGAAAAGATCACGAACATGCGAAAGGAAGTCTGGTTGTAGGAGGGACAGGTCAAGTAGTAGTAGTCCAGAAAGGGATAGGAACTCTACTCGGGCACCTAGTTTCACTAGAGCAAGGACCAGAGAGCAGGCGAGAGGCGCCACAAGACGTAGGAGCCTTTATGATAGAGAAGCTCCAGTGGCTACTGACAAGTTAGAAGGTAAATTGATAAAGGATGCCAAGCAAAAAGAGCTTGACAGTTGGAGAGAGTTTGGTGTATACTCGGAGGTGTCAGATAGAGGACAACCAGCATTGTCCCATAGATGGATCTATAACAGAGAAGGTACTTCCCAATGGTACGTATAAAGCGAAGGCCAGACTTGTAGCTTGGGGATTTGAGAAATGACTAGGCAACCAGGAAGTTAGAGTGGACTCTCCAACAGCAGGAAAAGCAAGTTTGAGGATTTTCCTAACCCTTTTAGTGACACACTCATGGGAATGTAAGTCCATTGACATCAAAGCAGCATTTTTGCAAGGGGAGAAATTTCAAAGTGAAGTATTTTTAAGCCACCAAAAGAAGCTGGAGATATAGAAGGGACATTATGGAAGCTAAACAAGTGTGTTTATGGGCTAAATGATGCATCCAGAGTGTGGTATTTTTCAGTTAGGTCCGTCCTACTAAAAGCTGGTTGTATTCAACTAAAGGTGGATCCGGCAATGTTTTATTGGGACTATGAAGAAAAACTAGCAGGCATTTTCTTGATGCATGTGGACAATTTTCTGTGGGGAGGATCTGAGGCATTTGAGAAATTTGTGGTAGATAAAATTGGAAGTCAGGCTTCTGGAGCTTTTAAATATATAGGATTGAATATTAGACAGACTAAGTTGGGGGTAACCCTAAATCAACAGTGTTACCCAGAGAATGTTAATAGGATCCCAATAAATTGGGCCAGATCCTCATAAAAAGAAGACTCTGCAACCAAGGAAGAAGTAGACCCGTTAAGGAGCCTTATCAGGCAGTTGAACTGGTTGTGCACACAAACTAGGCCGAATGCTTGCTATGATGTATTAGAATTGAGCACCATCCTGAAACATGCTATTGTTGGGGAAGTGCTGAAAGCAAATAAGACATTGAAGAAATTGAGTTTTGATAAATGTACACTCAAGTTTCCAGCATTGGGTGACCCAGAAGAGATTAAATTGATCATTTTTAGCGACGCCTCACATGCTAATCTTCCCGATGGTTACTCGAGTGCAGCAGGGTTCATTATATTTTTGGTGGGAAGAAATGATAAATGTTGTCTGTTAGCCTGGAAATCGAAGAAAATAAAGAGGATAGTTAAAAGCACCTTAGCTGCTGAGACACTTGCACCGATAGTAGTGATAGATATGGGTATGTATTTATCGAGTAGTTTAAAGGAACTCTTATACAAGGGGCAATCGGAGAAAAGTTTTCCTAAAGAATACTGCATAGATAACCATTCTCTCTGGGACAATGTCCATTCAACGAAAAAGTGTCGCGGAAAAGAGGTTGAGGATTGATCTCTCGAGTATAAAAGAAATGTTGGAAAGAAAAGAAATTTCCAAAATAAAATGGGTTGACGCAAGTCATCAGTTGTCGGATTGTTTTACTAAGAAAGGTGCTTGTTCGAAAAAATTGTTGGATGTCCTCGAAGAGGACCGACTTGTGTTATAAGTTAGGAAAACGTGGAAAGTTTTACGATAAGATCGCTTTTTCTTTAAACAAATTTTTTTAAAGGGGGGAATATACAACATATTAATGTCTGGTACTGTTGAAAGTTAATGATTAAATAATGTAAAGAAAAATGTGTCATTATTTTGTTTTTATTTCTTTTTCTTATATCTGTATGTATATAATTTAAAGAAAAAAGGGGGAATCTGTTATGGTCTGAAGTTCTGTTAATGGATGATAAATACCTGGTAGTTCAAGATAATAGAGTGAACAGGTGCTGGGTGTTAATTAGTTAATTGCATTCAACTGTGTATATATAAAGAGCCAGCCAGCACTAGCTGGTGGTGTTGGTTGGAGAGCAGAAGTATGTGCTGTGGCAAGCAACAAACAATCTCCACCAAAGCATCCTAGTCTCACTGTCTTCACAAACAGGCTTGGAATTTCTCTAATATCATGTTTCCAGAGCACTAGCCTGTTCCTTTGCATTACCAGTCCAGCGACATTACCACTACACCATTGCCTCCCTGTCAATACACACCTACATTAAGTAGTTCACCAAGGCTCAGCAGTACAACACCTTCCCCATTGATGTCAGCAGGCAATATAACAAGGTTCAGTGATTTGCAGCAGTGGTGGCTTCCCTCACATCCAGGGCAACATCGAGGCACACATATTGACATCAGGTGCCAGAACACCAGACAGCAGCATTCATCAATAGAAATGGATACCACTCCAATAATATAAAAGCAAGATACTGCAGATGCTGGAAATCTGAAATAAAAACAGAAAGTGCTGGAAATATGCAGTAAGTCTGGCAACATCCGTGAAGAGAGAAGCAGTTCTGATGAAAGGTCACTGAGCTGAAACGTTAACTCTGCACAGATGCTGCCAGACCTGCTGAGTATTTCCAGCACTTTCTGTTTTTATACCACTCCAATAATGTCTGTAGTGTTTGATCTGGGTTTGATTGTATTAGTCTGTCAATTGATCTGTGTTCACTGTGTTTGATTGATTAACCCTATGGGTGGAGCTGAAGAGTTGAAACTGAAAGTAAACATAACAATGTCCAGTTAGCATCCGATCACAGAACAGGATCGTCCAAGTTTCTGCAAGGTACCCAACCAGTTGTCATAATGCATTTATCCTGCACCAATTTAACCTTCCTAAAATATTCAACCTTCCCAGGAAAGTGGAAGGATGCCTCCTGGAGGACAAGGGATACCCCCTTCAGACATGGCTCATGATACCACCATCCTCATACCCCCACACCCCACCATGCCTGGGCAATACAAGTATAATCAAGGTCAGGGTATCACCAGGTTAATTATTGAGAACACCACAGGGATGCAAAATCACAGGTTTAGGTGCCTCAATCGTTCTTGATTGTCCTACAAAATACCCCACAAAGGGCCTCCTGCATCGTAGCAGTGTGCTGCAAACTGCACAACTTTACCATGCTGGGAGGTCTGCATTTGGACGAGGCACAACTGCAGCACAGTCCTCATTGGATGAGGAAGACCAGGGAGAAGGCAAGAAAACCATTGAAGAATGGCTATCTCAACACCTTGCAGCATGAAATGTGACATGTCAGCTCATTGCTCAATGAACCTACTGACCTGCTTATTCCTCTGCTTAACACTCATTATATACATCCCCACTTCCTCCATTAAAGAACAGACCATTTAGATGAATATCATACTGACAATGCAGGCTCAGATGCTGCCATTAAACCATGCTGCAGACCAAAGTGCCAAATCTGATAAAAAAATTATTAGTTTAATGGGAAACAAAATAATTGCCTTCCATTCATTTCTCACCCAAATGATCAACCCATAGTGCTTTTCTGAAAAGATGATTTACTATTACTCCTACAGGATGCTCACCTAGTGGCCTCAGCGGAGCTAGTGGAAGGCTGCTGTTCTTCATCTTGAGATGTTTGTAGCTGGTGACTTCTGGGTGCTTGAGCCTATGCTGTACCTGACCTGCTGCCAAGGCAGTCTGGCCCAGCTGATTTCCTGGCACCAAGGTGGTTATTATTTGAGCGATAGTAAAGGTACAGATGTGCTGACATCTTGAGAGAGGTTAACATGTACCAATCCCATAGTGTCACTGCCACTATGGCAGCATGTCTGGCAGCACAAGGTACAATGTAAATACTGTATAAATGTCACTGTACTTATATTGTTTGACAGTTAAAATCTGCTGCAAGCTTTTTTGTTTACCAAGATTTAGAATCAACATAAAATTCAAATGAAAACATGTCTCTGTGTTCATACAAAAATTTAGTTTAATGATTTAATTGAACTTTCTGATTCAGATTTGATTTACAATTTCAACCAATGGTTAGTGGCAGGTTTTAGAAAGGTTCAGATAGAGGTGTGCAGCTTGCATAAATTTTTTCAGAGGTTAATTCATTTTCATAGCTTCAGCTGTAGATTTGAATTAAAGTAAAGAAGCAGACTAATAGTGGGAGCAGATTTTTTTTAGGCAAGAGAAAGGAGGGACAATGAGGGTAGGGTGTATGATGTAGACTATATGGATTTTAGCAAGGGTTTTGACAAGGCCCTACATGCCAGACTGGCCAGAAAATTAAAAGCTCATGGGATTCAAGGGAAAGTGGCAAATTGGATCCAAAATTTTCTCAATGGCAAGAAGCAAAAGGTGTTTTTGTGACTGGAATGCTATTTCCAGTGGGGTTCCACAGGGCTCAGCATTGGGTCCCTTGCTGTTTGTGGTATATATCAATGAGCTACACTTAAATGTAGGGGGCTTGATTAACAAGTTTTCAGATGATATGAAAATTGGTCACATGGTTGATAGCAAGGAAGATATCAATGCACCGGTCAGGTGGGCAGAAAAGTGGTAAATGGAATTCAATCTGGTGAAATGTGAGGTAATACATTTGAGGAGGGTAAAGAAAAGCAAAGGAATACACAATAAATGGTAGGATACTGAGAAGTGTAGAGGAACAGAGAGACCTAGGAGTGCTTGTCCACAGATCACTGAAGGTAGCAGGGCAGGTAGATAAGGTGGTTTAAGAAAGCACATAGGATACTTTCCTGTATTGACCGAGGGACAAAGTATTAGAGCAGGGAGGCTATGCTAGAACTGTATAAAACAGTAATTAAACCACAGCTAGAGTACTGTATACAGTTCAGGTCACCACATTACAGGAAGGATGTGATTACCCTAGAGAGAGTACAGAGGAGATTTACAGAGGATGTTGCCAAAAATTGAAAATTTTAGCTATGACGAAAGATTGGATGGGCTGGGGTTTATTTCTTCAGAACACAATAGACTCAGGGGAGATTTAATTGAGGTGGATAAAATTGTAAGGGTCCTAGATAGAGTGGATAGGAAGAACTTAATTCCCTTAGCAGAGAGATCAATAACTAGGGGACACAGATTTAAAGTACTTGGTTGAAGGATTAGAGGGGAGTTGGGGAGAATTTTCTCTCACCCTGAGGGTGGTGGGGGTCTGGAACTGACTGCCTGAAAGGGTAGTAGAGGCAGAAACCACGGAAAAGTGTTGCAACCTACAGGGCTACAGACCAAGAGCTAAGAAGCGGAATTATGCTGGATAGCTGTTTTTCAGCCTGCAAAGACACGATGGGCTGAATGACCTATTTCTGCGCCGTAAACTTTCTATGTTAATTGGGACAATTAAAGGAGAATGTCCAAAAAGGGAGACAAAATTCTGAAAGCTATTGGAAAGGTTCCAAAGGCATCTCAAAACATTTAACAGCCTTTGTTGAAGAAGAGAGAGCTGTGAAATGCGAGGTAAAAATGAAGAAAAAGGAAACTCAAAGAGCAGGCATGAGTTACAGGCAAAAAACAGAACAGCCCAACACCTAACTGTCTGTTTGATGGCTTCTGAAGTAGAGGTGGTGCTTCATAAGGTGCTTACAAAGGGAATGGCCCACTATGCCACTCCACTTAACCATCCAGTAGGTGAGCACTACTGCAGGCTAGCAAGGAGGTAGAGCCAAGTTTCAGGCAGAGCTGACCATTACTAGCATTGCATGTGCTAGCTGTATGCTGCATGGTCGCTGCAGATGTCTTTGCAGCAGATGGCACAGCTTTGTATCTAGATCTCTGTGAAGATAGTTCAATATGATCAAAGTAGACAAAAGCTAATGTTTTTGTCCTGAGCCTGAGAAGGCAGTTCCTCTCAGTCACTCCAAGTAAGTGTGTCAGACCAGCATTATGGCAGGTTTGTTTATTCTTTCATGGGATGTGGGCATCACTGGCAGGGCTATCATTTGTTGCTCATCCCTAATTGCCCTTGACATCTGAGTGGCTTGCTAGGCAAATTCAGAGAGCAGTTAAGAGTCAACCACATTGCTGTGGGTCAAGAGTCCTATGTAGGCCAGACCAGGTAAGGATGGCAGATTTCCTTCCCTTAAAGGACATTAGTGAACCAGATGAGTTTTTACAACAATCAATGATTGTTTTAGGGCACCATTACTGAGACTATCTTTCAATTCCAGATTTTTATTAATTAATTGAATTGAATTTCCAGCTGCCATGGAATTTGAATCTGTGTCCCCAGGGCATTATCCTGGGTCTTTGGATTACTATTCCAGTGACATTATCAGTACACCACTGTTGCCCCTGACACTAATCAGTGTATGCTGGTTCTTCATTACCTGACATGCTTTCTTTCCTGGGGTGCACTGAAAGTAGGACATTTTTCTCGCTTTCTCCTGGAGAATGCTGAGTTTCCAGGCATGCCTCTGGTATGCTGAGCCTTCCTGGTATGCAGCAGTGGGCAATAGAAACTTAGGACTGCAATGGAACTGAATATCAGGCGCTGCATACAACAAGGGACTGAGCTGACTCTGCCCACTTTTTGCCACTGCCCGAGGTGAACTTCTACCTTAGAGAGGCTGATGAAGGCAATTACTTCAAATGCATCATTTTACTATAGTGATGGGATTCAATATAGGTACAGGAATACAAACCTGCTTCAATCCTTTGAATACCACTGGCTTTGGAGTACTTATAGGAAAGATTTTCATTAAAAATACCTATTACATAATAGTAGCTGTTCTTGTAACCTGAGCCCCTCAAAAAGCACTGCTATTGCAAAAATTATGACAGTCATACTGGCTTGGTGGCTTTAGCTGTCGGGTAATGCAAACAAAAGCCTAGAGCTTACAACTCTAACTGCAACCTATATGTTTTTGTAGCTTTAACTAATATCACTTGTGGTTATGCTCTCTCCAGGGTGAGTTTCACCATTTTCTGGCTAGGCTGCAATGGTTATTTCAAAATGGTATGGCATTTGATCTTGTTAGAGGAGAGAATAAAGAAATATAGCGATACTTCTAATGTCCACAATCTATGCCTGCTACTAACAGTACAGCATACTAGTCACAGTCCCAACCAACCTGTTGAAACAGCTCGTGTAATGGTGAAAAGATTAAAATTAGTGATAAAACAGATGATGAATTGTGACAAAGGGAAAGAAAAAGTGAGGTTTAATTTCATAGTCATTTGTGATGCTCAAATGAACTACTAGAGGCTTCATTTTGCAAGACAAGGCTTCCTGGGTGAAGCTTTGCACGACGGAACTGTTGGTTGCAGAATCAATTATGTGAAAGCCTTTTCTCAGACCTGTGCTCCTGTACAATGAGGATCTAGGCCAGGAGCACCTTCTTGCACAATTGCTCTTAAAATTATTTAATGATTGTGAACTCAAGTGAAGAATTACAGGGCTAAAATTTATCTTCAGCAGTAGCACAAAGTGGGCGATAACCGATCAGTGGTTTATTTTACACACTGCCCGATTTGAAAATTGACAGGGTGTAAAACACCTGTCAATTATTTACCACCTGTTTTGTTTTACTGTCAAAGACCAGTTTACCCCCATTTTAGTTACTACAATGCATGCTAAATAAAAACTGAAGAAAATTAATTACATAAAATTTATTTCATAGTTTGCATATTTTGTGTATAATAAATTTCCTTACAGTTGCACCTGGAACTCCGTGTGCACCATCCTTCCCTTGGTCTCCTGGGGGACCTGGTGAACCTGCAGGACCTGCTAGACCAGGTGGTCCAGAATGACCTTGATCACCCTATACATTTAAGCAAAAATAAAGAGTAAATATCAAACAAGGCATACATTTTGGTAGAAAGAATTAAGATGGGCAATATGAACTAAATGGTACAGGAAGAGAGAGACTCGGTGGGGGAGGGGGGTGCGGGGTGGGTATGTACACAAATCTTTGAATGTGGCAGGACAAATTGAGAAGGCAGTTAAAAAGGCATATGGGATCTTAGGCTTTATTAACAGAGGCATGTGGTACATTCTCTTCTCTTTCTCTTTGGCCTCCTTATCTCGAGAGACAATGGGTAAGCGCCTGGAGGTGGTCAGTGGTGTGTGGAGCAGCGCCTGGAGTGGCTATAAAGGCCAATTCTAGAGTGACAGGCTCTTCCACAGGTGCTGCAGAAAAATCTGATTGTCGGGGCTGTTACACAGTTGGCTCTTCCCTTGCGCCTCTGTCTTTTTTCCTGCCAACTGCTAAGTCTCTTCGACTCGCCACACTTTAGCCCCGCCTTTATGGCTGTCCGCCAGCATAAGCAAGGAAGTTATGCTAAACCTTTATAAAACACTGGTTAGGCCTCAGGTTGTGTTCAGTTTTGCACATCATAATTTAGGAATGATGTTAAAGTCTTATAGAGGGTGAGAAGAAATTTACTAGAATGGTATTGAGGATGAAGAACTTCAGTTATTTGGAGAGACTGGAGCAGCTGGGGTTGTTCTCCTTAGAACAGAGACAGTTAAGAAGATATTTGATGGAGGTGTTAGAATCATAAATGGTTTTGATAGACGAGATAAAGGAGAAACTGTTTCCAATGACAGAAATGTTGACTAATGACAGAAAGGTTAACATTCAATGGCATTACCATCGCAGAATCCCCCATCAACAGTATCCTGGGGATTACCATTGACCAGAACCTTAACTGGACCAGGCACATAAATACTGTGGATACAAGAGCAGGTCCAAGGCTGGTTATTCTGCAGAAGTAACTCATCTCCTGACTTCCCCAAGCCTGTCCACAAGTCGGGAGTGTGATGGAATACTCTCCACTTGCCTGGATGAGTGCAGCTCCAATAGCACTCAAGTAGCTCGACACTATCCAGGACAAAGCAACCCGATTGATTGGCACCTCATCCATTCACTCCCTCCAGTATCAGTGCACAGTGGCAGCAGTATGCACCATCTACAAGGTACACTGCAGCAATTCGCCAAGGCTTTTTCAACAGCAACTTCCAAATCTGTGACCTCTACCATCTAGAACAGCAAGGGCAGCAGACACATGGGATCACCACCACCTGCAAGTTCCCCTCCAAGTCACTCACTATCCTGACTTGGAACAATATCACTGCTCCTTCACTGTCGCTGGGTCAAAATCCTGGAACTCCCTCCCTAACAGCACTGTGGGTGGACATACACCGTATGGTTAAAGAAGGTGGCTCACCTTCTCAAGGGAAATTAGGAATAGGCAACAAATGCTGGCCTTGTCAGTGATGCTCGCAACCCATGAACAAATAAAAATGGACACAGATTTAAGGTGATTGGAAAAAGAACCAGACACGACATGAGGAAACTTTCTTTTAACACAGAGAGTTGTTGTACTCTGGAATACACCGCCTGAAAGGGTGGTGGAAGCAGATTCAATCGTAACATTCAAAAGAGAATTGGATAAATACTGGGAAAGAGCAGGGGTGTGGGACTAATTGGATAGCTCTACCTAATAGTCTTCACAGGCATGACGGGCTAAATAGCCTCCTTCTGTGCGGTATCATTTTATGACTCTAATACAAAACAGCAGGGATAAGATACAACTTTGACTGGGCCACAAACTAGGAGTGAGTGGATTGGCTGCCCATTATGTTCCTTTCAGTTGGCATTATTGAAGTTGAATTTTACCCCAGTATTTGTAAAACTAATTAGTGTGACATATCTCATAAAGTGTTAGTAGAATCCTAATAATGATTAATTCATAGTATTCTAATAAATATGAATCCATGTAAATAAAATGGGATGCTATTCAAAGGAAAAAGGACTAATCATTCAATTTAAGCAATGTTGGGGGTGAATGTGAGAGTAAGCTGTCCTTTCTCTGTCTGAGTCTATCCAGAACCCACCACTAATCATTCGGTTAAAACTGCAACCATAGCAAAAAAAAATTAAACTTTAATTATCCTGTAGATCAAATCTGAATCCAAAAGACCAATCAGATTTTTGAATTAATGTTTTTGTTTTTGGGATGGTGATGTGGAGTGACTCAGTGGGCCATGGGTCTCATAAACACCTTAAGTAGCTTTATCTCCACTTTCAAAGCCATCAAATAGACAGGTAGAGGCTGTTCTGACATTTGCCTACAACTCATGCCTGCAGCACCTTACTGTCTCTTTTGCCTAGCACTTGTTAGCCCTCTTCTCTTCAGCCTTAGCAAATGTTGTTGAATGGCTTGAGATGCCTTTTGAATCTTTCCACAAGTTTACAGAATTTTGTGCCCCTTTTTGGATTCTCTTCCTAATTGTCCCCTTTAAATTTCACATTCCTACAAACTTCTGCTCCCAATTTTAGTGTGCTTCTTTGCATCAATCCAAATCTTTGTCTGTGCACACACCACCCATGCACTTACTTCATTGTTACTTCTATAAACTAATTTTGGGGTCCAATTGCGATTGTGAAAAGGTGGCTCACTGAGAAAGTAATTTGGACTTGGTTGCCAACCCACCACTGGGGTTATTGTTCGGTGCAGTTAGTACACCTGCTAAGTCTTTTGCATTCCTGAGTTACTTTCTGTTTCTCTGCCTGCTGCTCTGACAGTCAAAATTCAGCTAGCCCACTCTTCCCAAAACATTCACTTCTAAACTGCTTTCAAGTATGCACTTACGATTTGTCAATTCTAAGTGGTCAGAAACTCATCATCAAGAATGACAGAGGAAATCAATATATTCTGTATTAATTGGCCCTTAAGAAGGCTGATATGGAGTTAAGCACCTTGGGATGTTTTACTACATTAAAGGTGCTATAGAAATGTAAATTGTTGATGTTAGTGCTGCTTTTTAAAAATGTTCTTGTTAAACTTTCAGAACATAATGTAAAGGTCAGAGGAAAATTCAGAGCAGTTCGAACAATGAAAAATCTCTTTGTTAGTGCCTTGCTCAAGGATTTGCAAACTTGTTAGAATTACTAATTTTAAAACAAGGTTTTCCCAGACTTCAAGAGCCACATGTGCAGAGGTCATCTCATGTTCAGACCTCTGCTAATGTCACTCTAAACTGACAAACAAGAGAATTGTTTGAAGACAGCTGTTCCCTGATTTTACCCACTGCCCTGTCTGCTACTTGGTATGGAGCTGAAACTGGGAACTCAACAGTATGGGAATTAGTTGTGTGCTGCATGGTAACTCATGCAGGAGATAACTTACTTATCATTTAGCCATTTGTGAGTTATGTGCCCTCCTTCAATTATTAGATAAACATTATATTCAACAACATTCGATCCAGGACTTTCTATTTGTTTTATCACCCGCATATTTAAATTGGGGGGGGGGGGGGGGGTCATTTGTTGGACAAAGAATATTTATCCCTTTGAATATTTAAATAATTGTACAAGTCCTATATTTAAATAGAAATAAAACAAGATCATCTTTATTTTTCTAAATGATTGAAGTAACATGCAATAATAACAATCACTAAAATATGACACTGAGAAATCATTTATTTTTGACTTACATAAGCTCCTTTAAAGTAAGAAAAAGTTATTCACACACTCCCTCCAACTTTGGGATGGCCACCCATTTGGATCATCAAACATTTTTAATGCAGTACATTTTATTAAAAGCAAAAATGGACCCTAATAATAAAAGCAAGCATTTCAGTGATGACCTTCATTTTAAAATGCTCTAGAGTAATTAAAACATGCAGCTTATTTAAATAAGGAACGGTTTATTAAGTTTTGTAGCATCACGTAGTAAAAACTGTATGCAGTCGTTCTTGCCAGTGTATTCTGGGAGCTGGGGGCAGCAATTAAATAAGGCAAATAGAGCAAATGACAAACAGAAAACATACTATAAGACAGGGAGAAATATTACAAATTTACGAATAAAATAAACAATTCTCTACCTTTTCTCCTTTTGGTCCAGGAGGGCCCTAGAAAAGGAAATAATGAAATATTTTCTTTCTAATTTTAAGCATATTTTATGAAAATCTTGATTCATTTGTTGCACCTTAATTTTGTTTTTGAAGAATTTTATGGTGATTACTTGTGCTTATCAAGATGAGGGATATCAGTATTGAGAAAGTAAATGCATTTTCCGGTTTTGCACTCAGTGCAAACATCAAGTGTCATCAGGTACATCATTGTTAGGTGCAAACTAAAGTTTCTGCCATTCTGCTCCAAAAATAGCCTTTAGCCTTAACCTTAGAGGAGTAGTCCTTACTTCATTACTGTCAATTTTTTAATAGCCATCCTTAAGGACTTTGAGTGAGATTCCAGTCTTGAGCCAATTTCGGATAATAGAGTCATATAAAATACATGCCATAAAAACAGATAAAGCTGGTAATATTCCAGAAGGTCAAGCAGCATTTGTGGAGAGAAAAACAGAGTTAACAGGCAGGATTTTGTCCCTTGGGGATGGGACCTGACATCGGGGTCAAATGGGAGTCATGAACCTACTGGGGGGATTTTATGCTCTCCCCCGCAGCAAGTTTGGAGGTGGGGAGAACATTTAAGTTGGGTGGGATGGTGACAGGGAGGGGACGCTGCCACCTTCCTGTCTCCATCCTAGTTAAGTTCGTGACAGGAAGGCCCCTGGATGGCCTTCCCGCCCCACTGATAATTGAGGGCGTTAAGTGGGCAATTAACGCCACTTGCAGGTGGGTAGCCCTGCCGACTCTGATTCCATCTCTGGGAAAATGGCCCGGGTGGGGGGGTGGGTCAGGATAGAGCTGGTACACTGGAAGGCTGGCCAGCAGTGCAAATGTTCGCACACAGCCACTTCCGCATTCGCCTGCATTGGAACTGAAAATCCTGCCCATGTTTCAAGTCAATGGCCTTTCATCAGAAGTGGAAAAAGTTAGAGATGTAACAGGTTTTAAGCAAGTACAGAGACAGGTATAGGGGACGAAGGTGGGGAGGGTAGGAAAAAAAGGAAGGTCTGTAATAGGGTGGAAGGCGGTAGAGATTATATGAAAAAAGAGATGATGGTGCAAGGCGAAAGGGGATGGTAACATAGAAACATTGAAAATGGGAGCAGGAGTAGGCCATTCGGCCCTTCGAGCCTGCTCCGCCATTCATTATGATCATGGCTGATCATCCAACTCAGTAACCTGTTCCCGTTTTCGTCCCATACCCTTTGATCCCTTTAGACCCAAGAGCTATATCTAACTCCTTCTTGAAAACATACAATGTTTTGGCCTCAACTGCTTTCTGGTGGTAGCGAATTCCACAGGCTCACCACTCTCTGGGTGAAGAAATTTCTCCTCATCTCAGTCCTGAAAGGTTTACCCCGTATCCTTAGACTATAACCCCAGGTTCTGGACTCCCCTACCATTGGTAACATCCTTCCTGCATCTACCCTGTCAAGACCTGTTAGAATTTTATAGGTTTCTATGAGATCCCCCCTCACTCTTCTGAACTCCAACGAATATAATCCTAACCGACTCAATCTCTCCTCATACGTCAGTTCCACCTCCCAGGAATCAGTCTGGTAAACCTTTGTTGCACTCCCTCTATAGCAAGAACATCCTTCCTCAGATAAGGAGACCAAAACTGCACACAATATTCCAGGTGTGGCCACACCAAGGCCTTGTATAATTGCAGCAAATATCCCTGTTCCTGTACTAAAATCCTCTCGCTATGAAGACCAGCATACCATTTGCCTTTTTTACCACCTGTTGCACCTGCATGCTTACCTTCAGCGACTGGTGACGAGAACACCCAAGTCTCGTTGCATATTCCCCTCTCTCAGTTTATAGCCGTTCAGATAATAATCTGCCTTCCTGTTTTTGCTACCAAAGTGGATAACCTCACATTTATCCACATTATACTGCATCTGCCATGCATTTGCCCACTCACTCAACTTGGCCAAATCACCCTGAAGCCTCTCTGCATCCTCCTCACAACTCACCCTCCCACCCAGTTTTGTGTCATCAGCAAATTTGGAGATATTACATTTAGTTCCCTCATCTAAATCATTAATGTATATCGTGAATAGCTGGGGTCCTAGCACAGATCCCTGTGGTACCCCACTAGTCACTGCCTGCCATTCGGAAAAAGACCTGTTTATCCCTACTCTTTGTTTCCTGTCTGCCAACCAATTTTCGATCCATCGCAATACACTACCCCCAATCCCATGCGCTTTAATTTTACATGCTAATCTCTTATGTGGGACTTTGTCGAAAGCCTTCTAAAAGTCCAAATAAACCACATCCACTGGCTCCCCCTCATCAACTCTACTAGTTACATCCTCGAAGAATTCTAGTAGATTTGTCAAGTATGATTTTCCTTTCGTAAATCCATGCTGACTCTGCCCGATTCTACCACTGTTCTCTAAGTGCTCTGCTATAATATCTTTGATAATGGACTCTAGAATTTTCCCCACTACCGACGTCAGGTTGACTGGTCTATAATTCCATGCTTTCTCTCTACCTCCCTTTTTAAATAGTGGGGTTACATTTGCTACCCTCCAATCTGTAGGAACTGTTCCAGAGTCTATAGAATCCTGGAAGATGACCACCAATGCATCCACTATTTCTAGGGCCACTTCCTTAAGTACTCTGGGATGCATACCATCGGGCCCTGGGGATTTATCGGCCTTCAATTCCATCAATTTCCCCAACACCATTTCTCTACTAATACTGATTTCCTTCAGTTCCTCTCTCTCACTAAGCCTTGTGTTCCCCAACATTTCTGGTATGATATTTGTGTCCTCCTTTGTGAAGACAGATCCAAAATATACATTTATTTGGCCAGCCATTTCTTTGTTCCCCATCATAAATTCCCCTGTTTCTGACTGTAAGGGACCTACATTTGTCTTCACCAATCTTTTTCTCTTCACATACCTATAGAAACTTTTACAGTCAGTTTTTATGTTCCCCGCAAGCTTGCTCTCGTACTCTATTTTTCCCTTCTTAATCAATCCCTTGGTCCTGCTTTGCTGAATTCTAAACTGCTCCCAATCCTCAGGTCTGTTGTATTTCCTGGCAAATTTATCTGCCTATTCCTTGGATTTCATGCCATTTCTAATTTCCCTTGTAAGCCATGGTTTGGCCACCTTTCCCGTTTTACTTTTGTGCCAGACAGGGATAAACAATTGTTGCAGTTCATCCATGCACTCTTTAAATGTTTGCCATTGCCTATCCACCGTCATCCCTTTAAGTAACGTTTCCCGATCCATCCTGGCCAACTCGCGCCTCATACCTTCATAGTTTCCTATACTAAGATTCAGGACCCTAGTCTCAGAATCAACTACGTTACTCTCCATCTTGAAGAAGAATTCTATCATATTATGGTCGCTCATCCCCAAGGGGTCTCGCACCACTAGATTGTCAATTATTCCTCTCTCATTACACAATACCCAGTCTAGGATGGCCTGTTCTCTAGTTGGTTCCTCATCGTATTGGTCCAGAAAACCATCCCGTATACACTTCAAGAATTCCTCCTCTACGGTATTGTGACTAATTTGATTTGCCCAATCTATATGCAGATTAAAGTCACCCATAATTACAGATGTTCCTTTATCACATGCATCTCTAATTTCCTGTTTAATGCCATTCCCAACATCACCACTACAGTTTTCGGGTCTATATACAACCCCCACTAACGTTTTTTGCCCCTTAGTGTTTCTCAACAGGACAAGTAAGGAAACAAAAGGTGAATCCAAAGGAGCTGTAAATGGAAAATTATAGAATCATCACCAACATCTGTTGTCCAAAAAATGGAAGCAGTGGCAATGATCTGAAATTGTTTAACTCAATGTTGAGTCTGGAAGGCTGTAAAGTGCCTAACCAAAAGATGAGTGCTTTTCCACCAGCTTACATTGAGCTTTATTGGAACAATGTAGGAGGCCGAGGACAGAGTGGTCAGAGTGGGAGTGGGGTGGAGAATTAAAATGTTAGGCGACTGGAAGCTCAGGGTCACGCTTGCTGACTGAATGGAGGAGTTCTGCAAAGCCATCGTCCAATCTGTGGTGTTCTCCCCAATGTAGAGGAGACTAGATTGTGATTAGTGAATACATTGTACTAAATTGAAAGAAGTTAAAAGTAAATTGCTGCTTCACCTGGAAGGAGTGTTTGGGGCCTTGGACGTTAGGAAGGGAGGAGGTAAAAGGGAACATGTTGCACCTCCTGTGCTTGCATGGAAGCCTGGTCTGGGAAGGGGAGGGGTTGTTGGGGGTGATTGAGGAGTGGGCCAGGGTGTCGCGGAGGGAATGGTCCCTTTGAAATGTGGAAAGGCGAGGGGATGATGTGCTTGGTGGTTGTATCATGCTAGAAATGGACGGGCTATAAAGAGCAGAGGATGATCTGTTAAATTTGGAGGCTGGTGAGATGGAAGACGAGGACATTGGGAACTCTATTTTGGTCTGGAAGGGAGTGAAAGAGACAAGAAAAGAGGTGTGGGAAATAGAACCAACAAGGTTGAGGGTCTTGTCAACCACAGTAGAGGAGAATCCTTGGTTGAAGAAAGAAGATGGCATATTGGTATGGAAGGTGGCATTGTCAGAACAGGTGCAACAGAAATGGACAAACTAGGAGAATGCAATAGAATCTTTACAGGAAGCAGGATGGGAGGAAATGCAGTCAAGGTAGCTGTGGAAGTCACTGGGTTTACAGTAGATATTGGTTGACAGCCTATCACCAGAAATGGAGATAGAGAAGTTGAGGAAGGGAAATGAGTCGGAGATAGATAATGTGAAGGTGAGGGAAGGGTGGAAATTGGAAGCAAGGTTGATGAAATTTTCCAGTTTGGAGTGAGAGCAGGAAATGCCACCAATGCAGTCATCAATGTCCTTGAAAAAGAGATGAGGGAGAGACTAGTAGTTGGGGAAGATGTATGAATCAGTGTGGATTTGTGAAGGATACGTCATGTCTGATGAATCTAGTTGCATTTTTGAGATCATGAGCATGGTGGATAGTGGTATGTCTAGAATGTTGTCTAGATGGACTTCCAGAAGGCAATTGATAAGGTTCCATACAAGAGATTATTAGCAAAAATGTAAGTACACAAATTAGTGGTAACCTTGTGACATGTTTGGTAATTGATTGAGAGGTAGGGGATAGAGTAGGGATAAAGGACATTTTCACTGATTGGTGGGATGTGACAAGTGGTGCTCCCCAGGGGTCTGTACTGGGGCATCAGCTTTTCACCATGTATATTAATGAGTTGGATGAAGGAACAGCCAGTTGCATATTCAAGTTTACAGATGACACAAAGTTAGGAGGTCCAATAAGTAATGTAGATGGGGGCAGGACGTTACAAAGGGACAGACAAAGTCATTAGGCAAAAGAATTCCAGATGGAGTCAATGTGGGAAAGTGTGTGGTGATCCACTTTTGATCAGAGATAGATAAATCAGAATACTTTCTTCATGTTAAGAGACCAGAAGATGTTGAGGAGAAAGGGAATTTAGGTCTCCATGTACACAAATCACAAAAAGGTAGTGTACGGGTAAAAAATGCAAGGAAAAAAGCTCATGGAATGTTGCTCCTTTACTCAAGGGGGTTGGAGAGAAAAATTCAGAAAGTGATGCTTCAGTTGCATAGACCCTTGGTCAGACACCATCAGGAGTGCTGCATTTAGTTTTGGGCATTAAATCTTAGGAAAGGTATGTTGGTCTTAGAGGGAGTACAGCGCATATTCACCAGAATTATACCAGGGCTAAAAAGGTTAAATAATGAGGACAGGTTGCATAAACTTGGTTTGAATTCTCTTGAGTTTAGAAGGTTGAGGAGTAATCTAATTAAGGACTTTAAACTGATGAAGGGTCTCAATTGGGTTGTGTTATGACAATGCTTCTATATTTTTTGTTAGTTTTTTCTTTTGCGGACCCATGTATTTTAGAATTATGGACATTGTTTTATTTGGGAAAACTGAAAAGGATTCCATAGATTTTTTTTCACTGGGGTCATTGGAAGGTCTTTTGGACTTAATTTGTAAACAACCCTTACTGGAATTCTCCTGTCCTCAGATAAGTACCCAGCAGCAGCTTTTTGACTTGGAGAAGATGTTAACAGAGAAGTGACAGGTCAACATTTAAGGGGTCAGGAGGCTTGACTCTTGAGATATTGGTTTTGGAGCCATAGAGTCATAGATAGATACAGCACCGAAACAAGCCCATCGGCCCACCAAGTCCGCGCTGACCATCAACCACCCATTTATACTAATCCTACATTAATCCCATTTTCCCTCTCACATCCCAACCTTCCCTCAATTCCCCTACCACCTACCTGCACTAGCGGAAATTTTTACAATGGCCAATTTACCTATCAACCCACATGTCTTTGGCATGTGGGAGGAAACCGGTGCACCTGGAGGAAACCCACGCGGTCACAGGGAGAACTTGCAAACTCCACACAGGCAGTACCCAGAACCGAACCCGGGTTGCTGGAGCTGTGAGGCTGCAGTGCTTACCACTTTTGTTTCACTTTGGACAGTGTGTTGGGGTGTGAACTGTTTTGAAGGCAGTTGGAGAAAACCAGCCAAGAGAGCAGTCACCATCAGCACCCTCTTCCATCTCTTTGAAAATCATGCGTAAGAATTAGAGAAACAGATGCTGCATTTCTCCTGAAAGGACTGCCAAAAACCCCAGTCGCCATGTTTCTCCTAGAAAGTCTCCCAAACTGATCCTCAATATCGCCTGAAAAGAACTGTTCTAGGACGATCCCAGTGACAGCCGTCTACGTGTATTTGGGACACCAGACCAAAAGGGACAACGGACATCTTTCCATATCACTTTATTCTTCAAGAATGAGCAAGTATTTGGCCAAAGTATTCTTTTTCTGTCTTTTCTTTGTAATGGAGCTCTAAAGAGAATATCATTTTATTTTTCGGTTAACCGATGTGTGTGTGTGTGTGTGTGTGTATGTGTGAGGGGCGAAAGTAAAAGGGAACTTTCATATTTCAATCTGTGTGTTAATGCTTTGCTTCGTTACTGGTTAAGTCTTGTTTTATAATAAACTGATAATTTTTTTGTTTATTAAAGAAACCTGGTTGGTGTATTTTATTCTGGGATAAAAACAGAGTCTGATTGACCGTATTGGTAATTGGGTAAACATTTAAATATATGTTGTGACCTGTGGAGAAGTGGAACTAGAAAAAACAGTGCACTCCTCCCACCTCGGTCGTAACAGTTGATACAAATAAACTATATTCTATAATTAGGGAATCCAGAATCCAGAAAAATTAGAGCTAGGCCATTGAGGAGTGAAATCAGGAAGCATTTAATGAAAGTTAATAAAAATCTGAAACTCTTCCTCAAAAGGCTGTGAGTGCTGGATCAGTTGAACATTTCAAGAGGTCATTGTTATATTCTTGTTAGGTAAGGACATCGAGCGATATGAAGCAAAGGCAGTTAAGTGTAGTTGAGGTATAGATCATCTATAATCCAACTGTCGGCACTAGCTCATTGGGCTGAATGGCCTACACCTGTTCCTGTTTTCATTTGTTCCTAAGGAAGGTCAAAAAAATTACTTCAAATTATTTGTTGTCATGGCAAAAGAAGTTCAATGCAGAGAGGAAGAACATGGAGAGACAATATAACATAAAGGGTACAACTCTAAAGGGGGTGCAAGAGCAAAGGGACCAGTCATTGAAGGTGGCAGGACAGGTTGAGACAGTATCTTGAGCTTTATTAATAGGGGCATAGAGTACAAGAGCAAGGAGGTTATGTTAAACTTGTATAAGACACTAGTTCGGCCTCAGCTGGAGTATTGTGTCCAGTGCTGGACGCTGCACTTTGGAAAGACGTGAGGGCATTGGAGAGAGTACAGAAAAGATTCATGAGAATGGTTCCAGGAATGAGGAACTTCTGGTACGAAGACAGATTGGAGAAGTTGGGACTGTTTTCTTTGGAGAAAAGAAGGCTGAGAGGAAATTTGATAGAAGGATTCAAAATCATGAGGGGTCTGGACAGAGTGGATAGGGAAAAACTGTTCCTACTTGTGAAAGGATCAAGAACGAGAGGGAAAAGATTTTAAGTGATTGACAAAAGAAGCAAAAGCAACATGAGGAAAAACTTCTTCACACATCAAGTGGTTCGGATCTGGAATGCACTGCCAGAGAGTGTGGTGGAGGCAGGTTCAATCGAGGCATTCAAAAGGGAATTAGACTGTTATCTGAAAAGGAAGAATATGCAGGGTTACGGGGAAAGGGCAAGGGAATGGCTTTAGGTGAATTGCTCTTTCAGAGAGCTGGTGCAGACACAATGGGTGGAATGGCCTCCTTCTGCACTGTAACAATTCTGTGATCTTGCGACATATTTTACAAAGTTCTAGCATTCCTGCATGTAGCACCATTTTCTACATTTACCAAATACCACAATTTTGCATAAAGAGGGCAATGAATTATCAGTTGATTTAAGTGATGACAAATCACTTGCGCTAAAAAATTACGACTTAATGGCCAAAACATGTTTACCCAAATAAACAACCTTACTTATGGGTAAACAGATGTTTTGGCCCCCAGCAAGTGAACAACTGCTTTGTTAGTGTGTACAAAATTACTACACATTAATGCATATTTACAATGTAAAAACACTTCTAACTCCCAGAGCAATTTTTTCCCCATAGAGTTTTCCTATATGGTTCACACAAAATTATTTCCTTTGTAGTGTAGAGTCTGTCACTCTAGCATTGGCCTTTATAACCACTCCAGGTGCTGCTCCACAAACCACTGACCACCTCTAGGCGTTTACCCATTGTCTCTCGAGACAAGGAGGCCCAAGAAATGTAGCTGGAAATACATTGGGAAGTGGGGCTGGTGGGGGAGCATTCACTATGGAAACCGCTTTTTGAGTGAATTATTCCATTTAACTTTCTGTGTGATTTGATCCTTCATGATCATTTCAGTGAATACTATGAACCTGATTTAACAGGAGATATGAGTTTAATATTTGCTATTGGTGTTTTTTATACAGCCTGAGGAGGGGGGGGGGGGGGGGACAAAATCAAACTCTCCAAATGTTTTTACAATTGGCAGCAGCAAACCAGGCAATTACATTAATTTATGCATAGTTTTGCTGAAGTCTCTATGAAAATTTTAACCTAACTTTTAGATTTTTAGATGCCAACTCATCTGTTGTGTTTGTCATCATTTTCTGTTTTTTTGGCATTTTCTTTTTGATCTGTAGCAATTACTATAAACTTTAGGGATAGTCTACAAAAATATTTGCACAGGAGCTGAGCTGTGAAGTTCATTAAAGCCATGTAGTTTAGAGTAATTTTTCAAGGCTGTGTTCCTAGTGAGAATGGGTTGGAAAATCTGGGGTTTAATATTGTAACCCTTCCTCCACTAAGAAAAGTCTGCAGGGGTTTAGGGTGGGAATGTTCACGGTGTTCAAACGGCCTCTGAAATTTCCTTGATTTTATTTCATTGGCTTACTCCTTCTTTAGAACTAATGTGTCTTCGATCACTTGATAGGACACAGAAACAATGGATGTTCTTCTAGAGCTAGTCAGCTCTGCTGAAGGAAACTCATCATTTGATATCCCAGGAGTCGACATCATCATTCAAAGGAAGGCAAGTACTCACCTCAATCATTCAGCCCTCAGGATAAGACTGTATAAGCTCCAGAACATTGCTAACCACCAGCATGTTGACTCTAACCTGTCCAAGAGACTGGCTATCGAATGCTAACTTGTCAGCAACATACAGCAAAATTGAGTGCAAAATGGCATCCGGCCCAAACATGCACCATTCTTGAGAAGTGGGCCAGGTTAAAATGGGGCTCCATTTTCAGAAGAAACAACAGAGTCGTATGTACCACATCTCCACACCTTAGGTAGAACAGGTAACACTGGAGCTCTAGAAGAAAGTCCAATAAACGACAAAATAGTTATTGGGATACAGAACAGGTCCTAAGAAGAGGGTTTTATAAAGTCTGAACTGATATTAAACGCTTTTACTGACAAAAGTAAAGGTTATGAATTGATAGATATGGATCTGAAAGTAAGTACGTACTCTGGGATAACTATAACGCAGTCGCTAAGGCTTATAGCAGCAAGTTCATGTAAACACGATTACCCCCTATACACGATTGCTGGGATAATGTGGTTCAGTATTCCTGGTAAAGAATCAAATTAAAAGAACAGACCTGTCATTTTGAGGATTCTGTAAAGCTGGATTCTGCCAAAAAAAGTGGTGAAATATGGTGTGGCGCTCGGGTACAACACAATTAATAAGATGCGAGTGGGTTTGTAATGAGTACTTAGAACTGTTGAAAATGCTAACCAGGTGTTTAAGTGAATGCAGTGAACATCAAGAAAGAATCCTGGGTTCCATTTCGCTCACTCTCCCATTATATCACCTTTCAATTTACCTGCTTCACTGCCTTTATATTGAAATCCCCTCTTTAAAAAAAATTGTTGTAGGTCACCCCGGTCTATTATTTGGATCTCTAATTCGAAGTGAAACGTGAGCTGAGGCTCTAGAGCAGAAGTAAGCATTCAGCTGAATAAATACTGTACCAAATCAGTCCTCTCCGAAGGTGTACTTGAGCAAGCATGTATTGGAAGTACAGCAACTGCTGTCACCAATGATTTTGACAATGAGGCAGTGAGGACATTAAACTGAGGCCCAGAGGTTTGCTGAGTGCCATCGATGAAGTGAATTCAGATGGAATTGGCCACCTGATTTGAGAATAAACATAATGGTCTGGAATTTGCAATGAGAATAACAGCAGTCACTGTTATAATGGAAGAAATCTGACAGGAACTTTTGGAGTACACACATGCACAGTTAAATGCAGAAATCCAGAAATTGTTGTCAGAGATACCTGCTCATCCAGAGGGTGTGCTGTTGCAGTCCTTGTCAATAGACTCAGTATTGAAGTGACTGCAACATTGTGAACTTGCTATACTAGCCCATGAGCTCTGCACTAAAAACACCTGAAAATATTGCAGCCGGTGTATTCAGGAGTAAGTGAGCTTTTAATGGTGTGGTAGTGATAATTATTGCTGAACAACCTCTCTAGCCCTGAAAAGTTAATTGTAGAAATGTAGAGTCTCATACAAAACAAAATTTAAAGGATTTTTTTTAACCTTTTCTGTGTCTCTTATCTCTGTCCCTTATTACTACTGATATACTTGCTTTGTGTACATCATTTAAATCTAATTTATATTTCCTGGTTTATACTACATGGTCTAGTTTCAGCATGTCTCTTTGACGATTCTTCAATCTGATTGGTTGAAGAGGCTCGCTATTGCTTGTCCTGTTCACAGACACCACAGATTCTCTGTGGAGGTTGCTGTATTGGAAAAGATGCCAGATTAGAGGAAATCTCAGCTGATAAACAGGCAATTTTCAGTGGGGTGATCAGTGGAAGCCGTTCCTTCACTGCTCGCAGCAAAATCTGGGTCATTGTATACAAGAATGAATGTAGAAATGTTCAGTTTCTCAGCATTGACATTCCTCATATTGCTGCTCATGAATCAGAAGAGAAACAAACTGCAGTGGCAGACCACTTCAAAATTAGTGAGTAAGCACAGCTATCACTGGTAACTTTGAAATGGATGTTAATGCAAATGGCCAATGGTTATTATTTTTTGGCTGATATAAGCAACTACTGATTTTAAATGTGGACGTTGAAGTAATGCCCACAAAAGGATATCTGACTCAACAAGGATAAAATTAAGTTAAGCAAACGAGAAGTGAAATACCTGACTGACTGATTCTGAAAATGAATAAAAACTGGGTCCTGCTGAAGTTGAAACACTGAGTAAGATGCCTTTTGCCATCAATATACAAAGGGATAAATTCTACCATCAGCACATAGGCATTAGCTTGCCCACTGTAAAACCTGTTCAGTTTTGATCATATTGAAAATGTTATATTTTAAATAAGAGGGGAAAATTACTCCCAAGATCTCCAAAAAGTTCTATCCATAGAATTTCTGGGTCATATTAAGCAGGCTGCCTGATGGCTCCATGAGTTTACCAATGATTTTGTACCTGTGCACTAGCTTTCATTGATTAGTGTACATGGACACCCAAATCCTTTTGTTCCTCCACAGCTCGTAGTCTCTCACCATTAAGAAGATATTCTGATTTGTCTTTCTCAGATCCAAAATGGATGACTGCATACTCCCTAACATTGAACTCCATTTTCCATAGTTTTACCCACTCACGTAGTCTGCTTCTGACCCTGTTGTAACTTGCTGCTCACCTCCACACAACTTACTGTGTCTCCTAACTGAGTGTCATTTGGAAACTTGGATATACAACTTCCTATTACTTCATCCAAGGAATATATATGCAGAAAAGCTAAGGCCCACTACATACCCCTGAAAAACACATTTCTCACAGAAAACTAAAGTCCTCATTCTTACTCTCTCAACCAATTATCGACCCAAGTCACAGGTTACCTTCAATTCTGTGTATTCTCATTCTTAATAATTTTGTGCAGAACCTTATTAATTTCCTCTGTAAGCCCATATACAGAACATCCATAGACACTCCCCTCTCTAACATGCTGTGCTACCTCTTCACCACCTAACCAAAAAAGCTCAATTCCTCCGTTCACAAGACACTCTTTTCCTCTTCCCTCAGCTCATATGACACATTTGTACAACACTTTGCTCCCAGGTTCATATCACATTTCCTCCTCAATTCACAAAGTATTCTCTCCCATCCCTGAGTTCATAAGCCATTTCCCTCTCTCTCCAAAGTTCAGAAGACATGTTGCTGCTCAGTGCATAATACAGTTCATAAGACACTTTCCTACCAGCCCACAAGATACTCTTTTCTTCCTCTCTCAAAGCTTGCAAGACATTGCCCCTCCCTAGCTTGGAAAGCAATTCCCCTCTCCCCAGTACTCAAGACACTCCCATCCCTCCCCAGTCCACAAAACTCTTTCCTCACTTTCACAAACACTTCACTCCATTCCTTGGTTCAGAAGCCACTTTGAATAATTCCCCCAATTCATACACACTCTTTATTCCTTCTTTAGTACATAGAGATATTGTCTACCAATCCCTCAATTCGAGAAGACACTCTCTTTCTCCTATCTCTCTAATTGAGATTATTTTTCCTCCTTGCAAACTTGCCAAACTTCAAAACTCGGAAATGCTGACAAACAGCTTCAGAAAAACTGACAGCTTCAAAAATGCTGACAACTCAAAAGACAACATAAAACTTAAAAACAGCCCTGAATAAAGGCATATGACTAAATCACTGTCTCAAGGTTAATAAGTTAAATTCCATATTATTTCAAACAAAAACAGTACATGCTCGAAATACCTAGCAGGCCAGGCAGCATCAGTGGAGGAGAAACAGAGCTCATGGGGGGAATATTATGCTCTCCCCATGGCAGAGGGGTAATTCTTGCTGAGAGCCACCCCCTTGTCCTGCTGCCAACCCCCCTACAATCCCCTCTCCTGCGAACCCCACCCCATGAGAGCCCTCCCACCCTGACCTTCCTGTGGCCTGGATCCAGCGTTGCTCCGGGGCCTTGGGTGGGTGCTGTACAGGCAGAACTGTGGTGGCACTGCTCAGTTAAAGAACTGCTGGCCTCTGATTGGCTAACAGCTCTCAGAGGGTGGGACTTCAGTCGCCGGGTTCCTTGATCCCGTGGAAGGCCCGCTGCTGTCCAGTTAGGCGCCTAATTGGCACTTGATTCGGCGGGTCTCCCATACAAAGGGCGACATGGGGTTCTCGCCAGCACTTTTGCCAGAGGTCAAGACCTCTGGCATCCAGATAAAATCCCAGCCAGCATTTCAGGTCTCTGTGAGCTTTTGGACAGAATTTTTCCAGCTCGCCGCAGCTTCAAAAACGGTGGGGCGCATGTGCGAGATTTAATCCATGGAGCTGCCGTGATATTTAGCACGGCAGCTCATTTACATGGCTGGGTCAGACCACCCCTCCACCGATGATGTGAGCCTTACATCAGTGGTGGGAAAGTTATTGGAAGGGATTCTGAGAGACAGGATTTATATGCATTTGTCAAGGCAAGGTCTGATTAGGGATAGTCAGCATGGCTTTGTGCATGGGAAATCATGTCTCACGAATTTGATTGAGTTTTTTGAGGAGGTGACCAAGAGGATTGATGAGGGCAGGGCAGTGTACGTTGTCTACATGGACTTTAGCAAGGCCCCGCATGGTAGGCTGGTCCAGAAGGTTCGAACACATGGGATCCAGGGTGAGCTAGCCAATTGGATACAAAATTGGCTTGGTGATAGGAGGCAGAGGGTGGTAGTGTTGGGTTGTTTTTCAGATTGGAGGCCAGTGACCAGTGGTGTGCTGCGGGGATCGGTGCTGGGCCCTCTGTTGTTTGTCATATATATTAATGACTTGGATGTGAATGTAGGGGGCATGATTAGTAAGTTGGCAGATGACACCAAAATTGGTGGTACAGTGGACAGTGAAGAAGGTTGTCTAAGGTTACAACAGGATATAGATAATCTGGGAAAATGGGCAAGGGATTGGCAAATGGAATTTAACGCAGACAAATGCGAAGTGATGCATTTTGGGAAGTTAAACCAGGGCAGGACATATACAGTGAATGGCAGGGCCCTGGGGAGTGTTGTTGAGCAGAGAGACCTTGGGATGCAAGTACATCGTTCCCTGAAAGTGATAACACAGGTAGACAGGGTGGTGAAGAAGGCGTATGGCATGCTTGCCTTCATCAGCCGACGCACTGTGTACAAGAGTTGGGACGTCATGTTACAGTTGTACATAACGTTGGTTAGGCTGCATTTGGAGTACTGTGTGCAGTTCTGGTTGCCGCACTACAAGAAAGATGTGATTAAGCTAGAGAGGGTGCAGAAAAGATTCACAAGGATGTTGCCTGGTTTGGAAGGCTTGAGTTATAAAGAGAGATTGGATAGGCTGGGTCTGTTTTTTCCCCTGGAGCAAAGCAGGCTGAGAGGGGACATGATAGAGGTATATAAAATTATGAGAGGCATAGATAGGGTAGATAGCCAGAGTCTGTTTCCCATGGTAGGGGTGACTAAAACTAGAGGACATAGATTTAAGTGAGAGGGAGGAGGTTTAAAAGGGATCAAAGGGGTAAATTTTTCACACAACGAATAGTGAGTATCTGGAATGAGCTGCCAGAGGAGGTGGTGGAGGCAGGAACAGTAGCAACATTTGAGGCATCTGGACAGGTACTTGAATGAGCAAGGCATAGAGGGATATGGAATTAATGCAGGCAGGTAGGATTAGTATAGATAGGCATTATGGTCGGCATGGACGCGGTAGGCCAAAGGGCCTGTTTCTACGCTGTATGACTCTATGACTCTAAAATCATGAGGGGTCTGGACACAATAGATGGGGAGAAACTGTTGTTATTGGCAGAAGGGTCCATTGCCAGAGGACACGGATTTAAGGTGGTTGGTAAAGGAAATAACGGCGACATGGGGAAAATCTTTTTTCACTGCCTGAGAGTGTGGTGGAGGCAGATTCAGTTGAGGCCTTCAAAAGTGAATTGGGTAATTACCTAAAGAGAAAAAAAATTGCAGGGCTATGGGGAAAAGGCAGGGGAGTAGGCCGAGGTGAGTTGCTTTTTGCAGAGAGCCAGCATGGACATGATGGGCCGAATGGCCTCCTTCTGTGCTGTAACCATTCTATGATTCTACCCCCATGACAAAACAAATTATTACTTGCCCTCCCCCCCGCCAAAAAAAAACTTACCTTTCAGTCTCGACCTTTCCCACCCTCCTCAAAGTTTATAAACTTTGAACCTTACCCCTTCCCACCACCCCCTGGACCAATCAGAAAGGCTTCATTTTCCTCCCCCCCCCGCCCTGAAAACATACTTCCTCCCCTCTCCCCACCAGGGCCCCGCATGAGTTCACCGGTCAGAGATCCAAAGGCGCGAGAGTCCTGGCAACCGGCTGGAATATGGTAATGGGATGACCGATGGGAGCCAGTAGGTAACATATTTAAATCCTGCTCCCGTCACCAAACGCCGGGGGCGGGGGGTGGGCGCTGCCGGTAATATGGGGCAGGGCCGTGGTGGGCCTCTCCTGGAGGCATTTTCCGGGCTCCACCCCCCCCCCACCCCCACCCCCCCCCACCCCGCCATGACCCCTGATGTTGAGGGACAGGTAAAATTCACCCCTTCATCAGAACAGTTCAGAGAGACCTGAAACATTAACTCTGTTTCTCTCTCCATAGATGCTGCCTGACTTGCTGAGTATTTCAAGCATTTTCTGTTTTGTTTCAGATTTCCAGCATCCACAGTATTTTGCTTTTGTTTCCATATTATTTCATTGGACTTCAAGACTTTTATTCGTGTCCGCAACTTTGCTTATCTTTTTTCTGTGAAAACTGTAACCCAATCGCCTCACATTTGACATGAAGAGAAGCAGTGGTGCAGGAACATATGACTTCAGCTGCAGCTATGACCAACGTTCCATCAGATTGTATTATATACAGGAAAAAGTGATGTGTGAAAAAATTTTGGAGCTGGAGGGAGGGGGTCTGGGTTAATGCCTCAAAGGAAATTTTCACTGTTCACACTTTTTGGTCCATTTTCCAATATTTTGAAGCATACAAGATGTTCAGCATTAATGAAAGTGAGAGACCCAGAGAAGGCTTGGGGAACACAGAAGGAAAGGCAACCCAGGGAGAGAACTCAGCAATGGCAAAGGTTGTCACCAGATACTGTTTGGTCTGCCCTCATGTCGTCTGAGCAATTACTGAAACCTGTTTATCTCAGTTTACATTTAGTTATGAAGCTGCAGATTTTAAAAAGCTTTTCAAATTTTACACAAGCATAGCAGAGGACAATTCTCTATTCAAAGAGAAAGATACCATAAACATTAAGGCAGCTTAATACTAACCTCAGTTAAATTTCTGTTAAGCTGGGAAACGGGTTACGTTGCAGGTTCAGGAACAAAACACTTGATTTTCACTTTGCTCTTTATTCACTCAAACTGAATTATGTTTTTCTATTTTAATCTATTCTTCCTACAGCAGATGACAAGAAAGTTGTGCAAGCTTCTTTTGAACACTTAGTACAGGAAAATACCTACTGGCTTTCCATCCAATCCAAGAGGGCCCTAGAATCCAAAACCAAAACAAAATTTTAGGATTGCAGGATTAAATTAATAGAAACATATCAGCATGGCTGTGTACATAGGGTACTAGGGAGTAGAAATTTGTTTTGGGCAGTGGTGCAGTGCAGTCAATGGAACTGAATGTTGGATGCTGCATATAACAGGCAGGGGCTTTGCTACCAACCGTTTTGCACCACTGCCTGAGACGAATTTCTATCCCTAGGAATCTGATGTATAACAATAGATTTGTAAATGATGAATGCATAATTTCAATTGTGTCCTTTGAATGAAATTACAATGAAATTAAGTATTTTAACATAGGCTGAAAAACACCTTCATGTATTGCATTTAGAAAAAAATATTAGACACCCATTTCACAGCAGCGTTACTGAAAATGCAACACTTGCATGGAAAGTTATTGTTGCCATCTGTGAAAAACAACATAATATTAAGTATAGACAGTAATCATGTTATCCTTTAAATGCTTTACTGACAGAATTTTGGAATGAACAGATACAAATGAACAAATGAAGCTTTTCTACAAACTTTAGACAATCAGAAATGCAAGTTTTAGCACAGTTAAAAAATGATTAAACACTTTGGCCTAGGTCTCCCCCTTCTGAATTTTCAGTGGATGTGGGGCGTGCTAAGGAAGAAAGGAATTCAGGGATATGCTGCGCTGTATCCCTGCCATTATGCAGTGTCCAGTTCCCATTGGGAAAACTGCACCTCCCCATATGCAAGTGGGTTCACTATAAATATATGCATATGCCAAGGTTCCCACCATTTTCACACTTTAGCATAAGTCACAGAGGTTGTCTGTTAAACACTAGTAGTAAGTGTTCAGAGATGAATGGACGGGGGTAAGAGGAAATCTAAGAGGAGCCCATGCTAGTGCTCTCAAGAGTGCAGCTATGCATAGATCCCATAAGTTAGATGAAAAAGTTTAGGAAAAACATTTTAAAAAGACAGATCATTAACCACTTCCTTCTCCTACTATAGCAGGCCCTCAATTAGCTTGTTCAGCAGATTGGTAAGAATATGCAGGGGTTCCTGCACGAGTAAACTTTTCTGAAAACTATACTATTGGATATATTTTCCATTCATTCTCTCCATATCACACTGACCGTTCCATTTGGGCTTCCAACAACAGGAGGCATTTGTGTTTTCCTTCTCTAATTATTGAATCAGGGTACAACTGAAAAATAGCTATACACCTATTAGGCTGGATTTTGTGGAGGAGGCAGGGCTCCTGTCGTTGGGCCTAAAAGACGGGGGTGGGGGGATGTGGAATCCCCACCTTGGCCTTTACAAGTTCACCCCCCACCCAGGAGCGATCCTCCAGTGTTTCGAAGCTCAAGTTTCCCGCACTGGGATCTCTGTCCCTTTAAAGACGGAGATCCCACCTCCAAGAGCTGCCAGCCAATGACAGGGCCAGCAGCTCAGCAGTATCAGCAGCACCACTGGGAGTGGTGGCCACTGCCAGTACTGCAGAAGCCTTGGACCTAGGGCCACGCTGGAACCCCGGAACTCCGGTAAATGAGGCAGGGTCGCTGGGGACAGTCTGGAAGGCCCCAGCGAGTGGGTGTGGGAGGGTGGGCATGAAATCCCGGGGTTGGGGGGTCAGAGAGTTGTAGGTGTTGCCAGTGGGGGTCCTCTGTGGGCCATAGATTGCCCACGGAGGAGGAACCCCCCACTGAAGCCTGCAGAGGTCACCTCATTTTACAAGATGTCCTCTCCACGTGGTGGAGCCCCCCCCCCCCCACCGTTAGAACCAGTGGCAGTGGAACAAGGACCTTAGTGGCTGTTAATAGGCCACTTAAGGACCTAAATTGGCCTCTGGGCAGGAAGGCTGTCTGTCGTCAGTCTATCCCACCCATTGCAAAATCGCTTGGCGATGGGGCGGCGACAGGCCCTCTGGCCCCCGTCACCTATCGCAATTCTATAGGCCCCCACCCTCGCCGACCTCTGACCCTGCCTCAGGGGGGCCCATAAAATCCAGCCCATTATATATAGACTGGAATACTTGTCATTTCTGTGTGATAAAAATCTCTGAAAAACTTGCAATGCCTGTTACACATCAGAATACAAACACCAACACCTCTCAATCACTATGTGGATTGCAATTCAGTGGCACGTAATTGTAAAGGCATGTATGTTATATAGTGTTAACACTTGGAAATTATACAAAGCTCTTTGCTAACTCTGGTAGCTCACTCAAGGAGCCATTATTCATGGTTGATACAACTGTTTGCAGGGTATTTGACCTTGTGGGCATTACAGCGGAATACAATCCCTTCCCACCTGATATCCACACGCGCACTTCTAGCAGGGATAATTGAATAACAATCAGGGACAGGAAATATGGGCAGTTTTCCCTTTGTAACCCAGGTCCCTGCAAGCAATTATATGAAATTAGCTAATTCAGCACAAGTCAGAAATTGAACCTGGGACCTGCTTGGTCTGTATGGTTCAGCTACTCACTGGATAAACTCAGTAACCAGTGGGGAATCAGCAAAAATGTTTTAACTGGGAAAACTGCACCTGATTCTCAATTCCTATTCAAATTGTAGCTTATGCATTATTGAAGCAGAAGGAATACAGTAATAAATGTTAAATTGGTTTCTGATTACTGGAATAAAGGCAAATAATGAAAAACTAGGAACTGAAGCCTCTGCCCCTGAAGGTTTATTTCCAGTCTAAATAACTGACTGTAATTTAATATAAAGATCTCACATTTGCCTGGTCCATAATTAGAGTCTGAGCACACACAATCAACATCAATTTTTTATGGCAATAGAAATACCACAGGTATAATTCAGGGAGTAGCCATCATTCACAGTTATAACAAGCAGCTACAATAAAACTACTATTTCAAATTTAAACCCACACCATCTGGTGCATGTTGGTTGGGGGGTGGTGGGGAGTGGGGTAAGATAACAGAGGGGGGATGTGTTCAAACCACTTTGCTGTCCCCCACCATCTTAACTTACCTGAAATCAGACACGCGAAGGTCACCTGCCTCAGAGGAAGGGCCCAAAGTTACATGACAAAGTCACAGGCTTAGATGGGGATGGACAAATTTCTGTGAGTAGCCGATATATCTACATGTCGAAGGTAGGGGGGTGGGGGGGGGAGAGGCGTCATCAGGGGCTGTACCACTCAGTCACTGGGGTCTGTTGGTGGTCGCCTAATTTCCTTCAGGAGTCAGAAGGGAATTTCCTAGCGATTTTTCCCAAATTGGCCTAAAGTTCTTTTCTGCTGCTCACAAGAGATTGCTTAGGTGCGTAGGGAGGGATGGTACATAGACGTTACATAATGCCAAAATAAGACAGACTTGATTGATCAGATGGTGTTTAGCTTCTTTTATGTTGTTTGTATCTTTGGATGCCTCTGTGCGTGTGTGTGTGTGTGTGTGTGTGTGTGTATACGTGTGTATACGTGTGTGTGTATGTATATATGTGTGTATTTATATGTGTGTATTTATATGTGTGAGCATGTGTATGTCTGTGTGTGCATTTGTATGTGTGTGTGCATGTGTCTCGTGCTCTCATTACCGTGTTTCTGTCTCACAGGTGTTAGTAATTATAATGGTTACATATCTCTCAATCGAATACAGGAGATAATCACACAATAATGAGATGCTCTGCTTACTTTCAAAATTAGATTTAAAAGTATCCAAACAACAAGTAGTGGATCCACTAGTTAGTGAGGCTAAAAGAAGTGAGGGGAAGAAACTGGGTTTAATAGTGCTTATTTTCTAACACTACGTGGCCTAACACTGGAAAATGGTTTCCGAGATGCGTGAACACATTTCTGATGGGATTTGCACCGGATGCCTCCTCACGACCACCGACAGCGGATCTGCAGATCAATCAGATTATGACTTTAATCAGTATGCAATGCTGATTTTACACTAGTGCTGCCTATTTTGAACACCACATTCCAGCCTACACCATGTCGTAACCTTGCAAAGCTGAACATGCCATTAAACGGCATGAAAGATTCCCAAGATCACTACTTAAAGGAATCATAGATGACTTGCAGGTTAGCTGCTGGATTAATTATCCTGGCTGCTGGTCAGGAGCTTTGTTTTTGGAGCTTTCCTATACTTGCCTAAAATTTCAATAGTCTATAGGGAGTAGTTTGGCTGGTGCTGAGGTACTTTTTTTTGGTCATTTCAAAGCTTTTGCTGAAACAAATTGCTTCCAGATATGAATGGCCTGGTCGGCCTTCCTCTTGTAATTGAGCAGGACTGGGAGAATAAAGAGAAGCCATGCAGAGCAGGACAAGAGCGAGGAGGAGGAAGGGGAAAAGAGTTGTCAGCAGGGTGCCATATCCACAGAGGGTCTTTAGTGAGCAATTCTCTTTCCTCAACTTCAGCAATAACCAAAGCATAAGATTTTGCTTCACTTCACTGAAGGGGTCATGACTGAAATCTATCAAATGCTGCAGCCACACTGCAACCTCAAAACAGGGTAAGGAGAGCATTGCCTCTGGTTGTCAAGGTAACTGTGGCTCTTAACATTTATGCATTTGGTTCCTTCCAGGCTGTTGTTGGAGATATAAGTAACATCTTGCAGTTTGTGGTAAAAAGCAGGCGAAGCAAGAACTAGGGTTTACATGGATCTCAGGCTTCCTCATGGTGCAGGGTGCCATTAACTGCACATGCTTCATGTGAACGTAGACATTTTCATAAACGAAGAGAAATTCCACTCTCTCAAATGTGTAGCCAGTGTGTGATTTCAGGCAACGTATGGTGCAGGTGAATGCCTGTTGTCCTGGCTGTAGTTATGCTTCCTTCATTCTGTGGCAGTCCCCTGTGTCACCTGCATTTGACCCACCATAGCAAGTCAAAGGCTGGTAACTGGGCAACAGGCGTTTATCCACTCATGGTCTGGAACAGGTGTGTATATGCATGGTATGTCTACAATAAGAGCCATGCTGCCAAAAGGAACATTATAGAGCACACCATCAATGTCCTCAAGCAACGCTTCTACTGCCTGACCACACTGGAAGAGCCCTGCAGCACTCAGCTGAGTCAGTATCATGGTGGTATACTGCACATCCTGGCCATTATGAGGGAACAGCGCTTGTTGCCACCGCGTAGGTGAGAGGGAGGAGAGAAGAAAAGGAGAAAAGAGGACAAGGAACAGGAACGCAGACAGCCCCTTTCTGCTGCGGCTCCACATGATGAAATAATTAAGTGATACCAGTAATCTCAACCACAGCTCCCCACTCACCAACATGCCAACGTTCATTGCTTTTCCTCAGTCACTGACCATCACACTGTCCTCCTTCCAGCAACACAAAAATAAAAACCACCTGAAAATACACATTCCAATCTAAATTTATTAATTCAATCATGACAAATCATACAAAAATAAACCCTTGTGCATTCCCTTAGTGCCTTCTGTGTGCCTTTGGCTGCCTTAACGCTCCTATGGGGTGCTTCCCTAGTGGCTGCAGCATGGCTGGTGTATGGCTGCTGACATTCAGTTTAGGAGACTCCAGATAACCTCAGAGGACGACCTTGAGCAGCTCTGGATCTAGATGGCCCGGCTTCAGACTGTACCATTTTGGCTTGGCGGCAGCGGTCTGGCCTATCTGGATGACAGGTAACAGCAAGGGCACTGGCAGAGTGGCAGTGGTGGGAGCAGGAATTCTGGTCATCCTGAAAGAGGACAGCAGGTTCTTGCTCCATGGAGCCATTGCCACTCTGCTGGTCTGTTTAAGAACAGATTGATGGATTGCTGTGACACCCTGGAAGCAGATTTGAACAGTGGTATCCAGAGTCATGATGACAGCAGTCTGAGCTTCCACTGCAGCACTCAGACCTTTGATGGAAGCTACCTTTGCTCTAATGGAAGCTGTGACAAGGCCTTCAGACGCTGCATCACAGTGACTTCTACAGGTGTGCTGATGGAGGTGACCACCCATTCTATACTGAAAGGGATGGGCTCCAAGGTCTGCGTGAAGCCCTGTGCCAAGTTGGTGCTGGACTCCTCCATACTCCTTGACATTGACCACAGGCTTTCTGGCAGGCTACACAATGCACCGAGTATTTTGTTATGCAAACCCACCAGCCTTCTTCTGTAGCCAGGCCCTCAAAGTCCTCACCTGACCCCTCTGCAGCAGAACTAGTGTGTGCCCTCTCCCTCCAGCAAGCTGGCACCTGCACGATCCTCCCACATCCTGGTTCCTGCGTACTCGTACATGGCGTTTCACCAACTGCAGATCCTTCCTCTATCCAAGCGTCTAAAATACATGCAGGTTCCGTCTCTAAACTGGCGGCTGTGAGTTTAAGATTGAATGACATTGTTTGTTCATCTTCACCATCTTCCTCCACTTTCTCACTGACTGGGAAGGCTCCAGTTCTTGGGCGTCTGAAATGGGACATGGGTTGGCTTGTGAGGGGAGAGGAGCAAGTAAGAAATGTGCACTTATATTATCTGCAGCTTCTAGGTCAGAAGAGATTGAGGGTTGAGAGAGAAATGGGATGACAGAATGAGGAACAGGTATGCTGATATCCTCATTATCAAATGCTTCAGCTCCGCTACTGGCCACAGCCTTAATGATGCTTCTTCCCAAGATGGCCAGCACTGTCTCCTGCAGGGGGTTAGAACAAACTGGATTGCTTGCCCTTCCAAACTCTTTTATTGCTGTCTTTTGTTTTGTACCACCTTCTTCTGCAAGAAAGAGGGGATTGTGTCAGTGAGCATCATGCAATATGTTTGGGTGATGTGGCTGTCATGGTTGAATAGCTTGCAGTGTGTGCAGGCTGTGTGATGTAGGTGTGAGGCTGCAACAGTGAAAAGTGTGTGAGAGTGAGGTAAAGCAGATGAATCAAAGGCTTGAGTACTGACTGATTGATACTGGTGGTAGTGGGGTGATGGGGATGTGATGAATTAAGCAGTAGATGAGACCAGTGGTACAGTTGCTAGGGTATGCCATTTGAAGCTGAACTCACCTTGACAATTCGTATGAACATGAAACATCTTCTTGCACTGCATCCAGGTTCTTGGAGCAACATTCCTGGCATTGACCTCTACCACTCTTTTCTTCCTATTACCTCCTAAGCATATGTCTGCAGGCCCTCCCATACTCTGCAGATACAGGACATCTCTCCTCCTTTCCACCTCCTCCACCAAGGCCTCTAGTGCAGTGTGTGAAAACCTTGGTGCTTGCCCTCTCGCATGTTCAGCCATTCCTCAAAGTATCACAGCACAGATCCAGTTTTCAAATGAACCCCACCACTTCTTGCAGGCTGCCTTTAACTAGAGTTAGCCAGTCATGATATCAGGACACCTGTTGATGCATGCAATCAATGAACAGCATGGGCAGCGCTGGCTGCACACAGCATGGCAGCACCAATTTAACATTCTGCCTGAAATGTAATGGACAAATCTGGGTTAATCGTGCATCACAATCCCCATATCTGTTTGGGGTGTTGCCCAAATTTGCCTCCAGTGTGTATTGGGCAATTTCAAGTGGAGGGCTTGCTGGATCAGCTCTAAGCACCACAGAGGCAGGTAGGGAAAAAACAATTGGTGGACCAGATGAATCTGAGAGTTTAACAGTCCAAGGAGGCTTGGATAGTAAAAACCAATAGCGTTGGACTGGGTGCCACTAGCCAGCCGTGCCTGAGGGATCAAGGAAAGGAAAATGGAAACTTTTGCTCTCATCTCAGAGAACAAATTTTAAAAGGCATCATATTCTAGGAGAGCATGCCCTTTCACATTGGGGGGACATGGTTGTTTAGGGATCAAATCTGCATCACTGATGGAGTCAGGACTGGAGGGCATTGGTGGGATCGTAGTTTTTTGGAGCCATTGTTAATAATAGTTTTCTTTGATGATAAAATAATCCGAAGTAGAATGATTTACTTCATTTGAAAAAGCTTTAAAATTCATGGATTGCCTATTTTCTTTGAGAAATTTGAGAAGCAGTGTTTGTTATTAGCTATAATGTAACACACATTTTTTGTTGTTCAGGGTCAGTTTCTTTGCCGGAAGAAATACCAAAATTAGTGTCATATTTTGAAGTGCAAGAAAATAACCCATTAACCATAAGGCAACCTTTAGTATGAATTGCAGCAAACAGTTGTAATGAAATATGTACTGTATCATCCAGCCAATGCACTGTGAAATTATATCTTCCTGTTATATTTTTATCATCTTTATCAAATTTATTCTATGAAATTCCCACCAGCATTTTTTGAAGACCCACATTAAACATAATTAAACTAACTACCCAAACAATGAAAAGTTTTTTTTATCAGTATTAAATTTAAGTTTTGGTACAGTTGACTATTGTAACTCCAAGTATAAACATTTATGCTTCCTTAAAATCCATTAAAAGCTACTGGTTTTTAAGCAAATTGTATGAAATGAATCAATGTTAACCAATACCACAGCAAGTAATTTAGAACTAATCCTTAAAATGACGCATGAAAGCTTCCAGTGACAACAAGATGTAATTTCACCTCTACACCATTAATTATAAACAAATTCAGGTATTTGTATCTGGCTTTAACCACTTTAGAAATCATGAGAGAGTTTCTGGCTGTCAAATAATTTTACTAACAGCTTATTAACATTCAGAAAAAGTAATCCTCTGTGAAAAAAAGAGTGATTTGATCTGGATAAGTTCCCTGTTTCTGACTTGGGCTCAAAACATGGCAACATTTGCCTGAAGTCAGAGGTGAAAAGCACTCACAGATTGATTGAAGAGACCTTGGAGGTCTGCCTGTGTCTTTTCTCATGGCTGACTCGGTGATTCTGGAATTTTCTCAGGTTCAGCTGCATTGAAGCATTCTTGTCCTATCATGCCTCTCTAGCTGAGGATATTGAACAATAATCTTCCTTCCTTCAGTTGTTTCTCTTTCACCTCCATTTCTGCTTTTCATTTCTTCTGGTTTTTCCTTTCTTTTCTGTCGCTCTCTTCCCTTACTTTCATCTTTCTCCTCCCTCACTTTCATTTCTCTCTTCTCACTTTACAGTTTCTCCTTTTGGTCTCCTAACAGTTTCTGGGCTGAAGGGCTATTCAGGCTGGCTCCCTTAGCTCTGCTTCAAGTTTCTCCCTTTCTATACTCTACTGCTGGGCACTCTGGCCCCTCTTCATGTACTTTCTTTCCTCTGTGTGTTATTCTTTACCTTAATCACAGTCAGGGCATCTTTGTCTCTCTCTTGCCTTTGCTTAGGGCTTTGCATCCTGGTCCCAGTTCTGCCTTTTAGGCTCACTTATGCTTTCTCTTCTGGTTCCCACTCTCCTGGACTCAATGTTCTCCCTACACTTTCTTTACCAGTACATTTTCCTTCCTGCCTTTCAGCTTTTGTTGCTGTTCCTTTTATCTTTTTTTCCTGGATTTGTTTTCCTGCTCTTGATTTGCCATGTTGAAAAACACACGTGTGCGTAGCAGCTGACTGTACACAGCCCATGATTCCCATGTGCCTCTCTTCATAGGTTCTGGCTTTTTCCTTTGCTGGTTTCTCTCACAGAAAAAAATCATAAACAGTTGTTGCAGCTTGGAACTGACATGGAACTCTAAGAACCAAAACTGCAGGGATGATTTTGACTCAGAGTGGAAATCTGGCAGTCCAAGCGTGGCGCAGATGACAAGACCCCACAAAGTTGTCGGTCCAAGCCTGGACCTCATTGGCAGAATTTTCTGGAATGGGGCATCTCGCACCATGTCCTATTTGTTAGATTTTTTTCTCACCCTTCAGCTCGAAACATTTTGCGTCATAAATTGCTGGAAATATAAGCTGACAACATCAATAGGGCATCTGGGATGTTGGTGAATGACAGGACCAACAGTCCATCTCCTTAACCAAAGAGATCTAAAGATAAAGAAAGAAAGAGAGAAACAACAGAAGAAAAAAAGGGTGAATTTGAAGCAAGTCAGTTACAGAAAGAGAAACAAGATTGGATTGAGAGAGACAGAAAAATGTAACAATTTTACATTTAAAAAATCTGCAAGACATTTTACTAGATGCAAGAATGAGACTCCACAGTTTCAATTGCTCCCATTCTGGATCAGAGAGGTTTAGTGGCATTGGAGGAAACATATATCTCATCATTAAAAATGTCCTTATGTCATTATGTACCTTTTTTGCTGAGTAAACTTTCTGTACTTATAATGGGTACCATTGTTGTTTCTTTGTTCTGAATGAAGCAAGACTTGGAGGAGGAGAAACGGCAGCCTCAACAACCACCACCACCAGCAGCAGCATCTGACCTCTCAGAAGATTACAGGTATAAGGGACTGCCCGCAGGAGGCCATACTCAGTACATGGTCTACAGGCCAACAATCACCTACTTGGATCTATGTAATTAAGTACCAGCCCTAGCTTTCTGCCATGAGTTTAATTTGCTTTACCAGCATAAATACAGAATTCCTTGAAATTTCTGGGGAGGTTGATGGTCAGATTCCATTTATGTGAGGCTAATGGCAGATCGTCCTGCAATTTATGGCTGTTTGCAACTCACACTGTATCTCTTCATTGCCAGAAATTGCTGGGTTATTTACATAATAATTAAAGTGTGCACATTTAACTTGCCGTTATTTTCCCAGCAAATTCTAGCCCATTAACATTTGATGGACAGGCTGCCCTTCTGATTACCTACAGAGTTAGTCACCCGCTGTACACAATTCCTGGTGTGATTCCCAAGGTCGACCTAAAGCAAGGTGCTTACATTTCTTACTGATTAACTTGGATGGACAGATGATTAGAAGGACTCAGCATAGATGCAGAAACTTTAGCAACTGCACCTTGTATGGCATCACGACTCTGCACTTGCTCCTGACAGTGTGGTCACTGCCAGAGAAGCTGCAGATGGACACTCACAGCAAGGGCCCAAAGTGACTAATGTGAGTGAATGGGCTGTGAGTGAGTTAAAATTGGGCCTTCATGCTAGCACACTTTTGCAGCCTCCTCCTGCACTATTCAGATAGATCCAAAAAGGTGATTGTTGGCCTGGAAACCATGTACTGTGTATGGCCTCCTATACCTGTAGACTTCTGAGGGGGCTTGACAGGGTAGATGTTGAGAAGATGTTTCCAGTAGTAGGGGAATCTTGAACTTGGGGACATAGTTACAAAATAAGGGGAAACTCATTTAAAACTGAGATGTGAAGGAATTTCTTCTCTCAGAGGGTAGTGAATGTCTGGAATTCTCTACCACAGAGTGTTGTGGAGGCTAGATCACTGAAAGTATTTAAAGAGGAGGTAGATAGATTTTTGAAATATCGGGTAGTTGAGGGCTATGAGGAGCTGGCACGAAAGAGGAGTGAGGTCTGGGGCAGATCAGCCATGATCTTATTGAGTGGCGGGGCAGGCTTGAAGGGCCGAATGGCCTACTCCTGCTCCTATTTCTTATGTTGTTATGTTCTGAGAGGTCCAGATGCTGCTGGTGGGGTGGCTGCTGAGGCTGCTGCTTCTCCTCCTCCAAGTCTTGATCCATCCAGAACAAAGAAACAATAATGGCACCTATAATAAGTATAGAAAGTTTACTAATTGTTGTAAGATAAAAAAAAGGTGCAGTGGTAGCAATCTGAAAGTTGGAGGTTCTTTTAGCAAATGAAACAGCAAAAGGTCCTGTGATCCAGTGAGCTTCAGCTGAGCACACCTTTGTATTGCTTCAGTGCTCTCAGATTTTACTGGCAGCTCAGGGACTTGGTCAAGCATCTGCCATTTTGGGTTAAAATGCAGTGGGGACATGTATAACATCATTAGATTGGTACTTTGCCTCAGGTGGGCTTCTGACCCAAAACCAAAAACTGGTGTTAAAATGGTGGTGGTGGAGAGAACAGTGCAACAAGTGTGCACGAACCCTCAGATATGATTTTAACCCCCTGCCTTGTCCCATTGTTGCTGGGCAGGATGGGTTAAAATTGACCCTAGTTTGCTCTGGCTCACTTTAAGCCCTGTTATAAATGCTGATTGGGACTTTCCACACTGTCCTGTATGGTAGTTGTTTAAGTGCCGGAAGTGGGAAAAAAAAGTTAAGTTTATTACTGGATAGAGAGATTAAATTAATTGTAACCATATTATAGCTTTTGAATGTAGAAATGGCCTGCACATGTTACCTCGATGTCAAGCTCAGACTGTTATAAACACACCATATAATTTGGCAAACCCTGCAAGTACATAGCAAGCATGGTATTTCCTTCTATTATCCTTTCAGAGGAGGATTAGGATGACATGAAGTTAGGGAACATCTGATTTGAGTCAATACAATCTCCTGTGCCTAGCTGAGAAACAATGAAAAGTCTGGTTGGTACCAGGTCACAGAAATGAGACCTGTCATATCAATCTTGGACTCACATGTAAGATTATTAAAGGATATAAAATAGAATGATACAGCCCACATGGTAACCATTCAGCCCATCATGCCTGTTCCGATTCTTTTAAAAAGTTATCCAATTAGTCCCACTCACCTGCTCTTTCCCTGTAGCCCTGCAAATATTTCCTTTTCAAGTATTTATCCAATTCCCTTTTGTAAGTTACTGTTGAACCTGCTTTCACCACTTTTTCAGGTATTGCATTCTAGATCATAACAACTCACTGCACAAAAACAACTCTCATCTCTCCTCTGGTTCTTTTGCCGATCATCTTAAATCTGTATCTACTTATTTGTTCTATCAAAACTACTTGAAAGGGGTTTGACAACATAAATGACACTTCAGATGCCACACTTTAAAGTACAAAAAGTATATGAAAGTAGAAAGGCCATCAATTTCATGCTGACCAAAATTACAGGTTAAATCTTCCTGGGAGGGAGATTTGCAAGACTTGGAAATTTACAAGTACCTGACAACCTGTAAACTTCTGTCACCACGAATAACTATCCTATAACTACTAAGCTCCGGACCCCTGAGTACTCAGGAACAACACAATAGAAGATCAATTATTTCAGGATAACACACTTAGGATAATCCATTTTTCATTTAAAGTTGCATCCAACAGAAGCTGAGCAGAAAGTGAGTTAAAATTCAAGGACAATATGGGGGAGCAGTGTATCAGACTGTTGTATCATCTTCCTCAATATGTTCCAAGCAAGAATAGAGATCTACGCATATATAGGTTAAATTCAATTGCTTACCATCTGGCAACGTTATAGACAGGGCATGCTGGTGCAGTGCCCTAGAATGGTAGGATGCGTATTTGAGCCTACAATTCTCACTAGAATTAATTAATTGCTCATCTGAGTCATGTTATTGTGGCAAAATGCCAAGAGGGGACCAGGCACTTCACTACAAGGCAAGCGAAAGGGAATTGAAACAAACAGCATGGAATTCTTATATTAAAAGTGAAATTGGCCAATTGCCTGCCTATCTTCTTGGCTGAAGAATGGTGTATGGCCCCAGGATATATCAGGAGAAGGGAAAAATAAAATGAGATACAGAAGTGGTCCAAAAAATAAACAAGTAGCTTACATATATTGGTGACATACCATCCAGCTGTGTTATTACAAATTTGTGGCAGCCGAGAAAATAGTTCTCATTGTGGGATTATCTTATTAACATTTGTCTTTTTGACTGATTTCAACTGGCTTTGATAAAAAATATGTTATCGTTAAGCGAAAGTTTAACAAATACCCTAATATGAGGTTAATTTTTATTCTGGTTTCTACACAGAATTTCATGCTTCTTCTTTGCTCTTTAATGTGCTATGCCATAGTAAGCAACAAAACAGATGCCAAAGGTAAGAATCTGACTTGATAGGATGTAGAAAAAAAATCAATCCTATATTATATGTTCAGTGAAAAGTAATCCTCTGTCAAATGTTTTAAACAATTTGCTACTGTGACACAGTGCAGCTTGTAACATTACACCATTGAATCTCTTTCTTCCAATACAGTTTGGGTAATATTCCCAAAATGTGTCATAACTCCATGCTTGATTTCCAATTTATTCTCAAATAAATAGATTGGAACAAACAAAATAGTTGTACACAGCTTTCAAGAAATTTAGAATGAATAGTCATTTTTTTATGTCCAACTAAGCCTATTGTTTCAGATCTCTGCCTTTAGGCACTGTATATGCACTATTCCCCTGTTGTCCACTATTAATATTTACTTATAGGCAGGGTGCCTAGAATTCTGAAGCATCTTAGGGCCAACTTTGCTGACAAGCCAAACCAAATTTTGCAGAAGCAGAATGTGGATTCTGTGGCGGAGCTATTCAATTTCTGTGGCAGATTACTAAGTGTTCTAAGTAGATTTAAATGTTAATTTTCCAATTTAGGGAGCAGTTACACTGCAGCCACAAATCTGAGAATGGTTGCTGCGGTTCAAGTTATGCTCACTTTGTAGCTCCTGCCTCATTATAATTTTAACTGCACTGCTCTGCAAGTGCCTAAATACATGAATGTATATAGTTTTCTTCTAAAGGTCAGAAATTTAATAGTGAGCTTTTAGTTTCCTCTGTCTGGCAGAAGACATCCAGAAAGGGAGTTAAAATCCAGGCTTTTGCTTTTGGGCAGAGCTGTTCATTATTTTGCCATTAACACTCTCTCTGGACTAACGCTTTTTCTTTCAACACAACTAATGGCACACCCTTGGCCTATGTTCCGTGACATCTTCGTCATTTAATCTCTGCTGCCTTCTGCCCTATCACATACCTTTCCTTTTGTTCGTCTTCCGCCCTCCCCCTTTTCACTTGCTCACCCTTACCAGCTCTGATGAAAGGTCACAGACCTGGGACGTTAACTCTGTTTCTCTCTCCGCAGATGCTGCCAGACCTGCTGAGTATTTCCAGTGCTTTCTGTTTTTATTTAAAATCCAAACTGTCAATTTACCAATCTAGGCCTGCCCCACAGCCATTTTAACACTGCTTTTTTGGTTTGGCTATGAGGTACCTGCGTGATTCAGTCAGAAGCCTCAACAATACATGTAAATCAGGGTCCTGTGATGTCATTGCGAGCTCATGCAGTTTTAATGGCCTACAAAGTGAAGCATCTGCAGTGGTGCACCGCTCACTAAGACCTGGCAGACACTCAGCAGACGTACAGGCAAGTTTAAACTGAGCTGCCTGGTGTTCGCAAGCCACAAGCTGATAAGCTGCCTCTGGACACCAGTTTTGGGCAGGCAACTGGCCAGAGGAATGTTAATAAGGCCCGATCATTAAAAGGATCAGGCTTCCCACTGTAATTCCCAGGCAGGGGGTCAAGTGTGATCCACCAGATTTTCAGCTAGGAGTCCACATTTCCCTTTGGATGTCTAAGGTGGGATCAGGAGCGGATCCCTAAATATCTAAATGGAAGTTGTGCAATTTTTCAAAGAGTTGACAAGATTCAACATTTTGCAAACCAGATTTATACTCTATGTGGTGTCAAACCTAAATGGTGTGAGATTACCCTCTCCAAAGAATCTCACTCTGCTTCACTCCAGAATCAGATTGAGCTTGACTCTCGATTTACACTGCTAGTTTATCATTACTTCACAATGATAATAAATGTGCACTGTTAGTTCATCCTTAAGCTGCAAAACAAGGAAATTCTGTATCAATATTGGCGTGACTTTGAATCCACATTTAAGTACAGGAGGTTTCCTGTTAATGGTTGCATGATTAACAACTAAATGCAGACTAAAATGGCACTTATGCAAGTCACAAAAACAAAAAGTGCTGGAAATACTCAGCAGGTCTTGCAGCATCTGTGGAGAGAGAAGCAAAATTAACATTTCAGGTCTGTGACCTTTCATCATTTCCAGCATCTGCAGTATTTTGCTTTTACTTATACAAGTCACGTGCTTTGAAACTCTGAAGTCATTTCTAGTCTGTCACTGACTGAACGTAATAAAAATGGAGGCTCATAAAATCAACATAGGAGTCCCTTACACAGCAACAAAATATTAAAAATAAATTAGATTTAAAATGTAATTCTCCTAATGTAGAATTAAACCATTTAACAATCAAACCACAAAAACCTAAGCTGCAATTTTAAAAAAGCAACAGCAGCAAATTGTTCTTCTGGAAGTAAAAGCATGATGTAGAAACAGGAAGTCCTTAAAAGCCAGTAGTGCATTTTGGCCGTAAAATTTGATAAGATCCCAACAACTACAAGCCAGTCCGTTTAACTTCGGTGGTGGGAAAACTTCTAGAAAAAATAATTCGAGACAAAATCAATAGTCACATGGACAAATGCGAGTTAATTAAGGAAAGCCAGCTTGGATTTCTTAAGGTAAAATCATGTTTAACTAACTTGCTACAGTTTTTTGAGGAGGTAACGGAGAGGGTTAATGAGGGCAATGCTGTTGATGTGGTGTGCATGGACTTTCAAAAGGTGTTTGATACAGTGTCACACAACAGACTTGTGAGCAAACTTATAGCTCATGGAATAAAATGGATGGTAGCAACATGGTTACGAAATTGGCTGAGTGACAGGAAACAAAGAGTAGTGGTTAATGGATATTTTTCGGACTGGAGGAAGGTTTGTAGTGGAGTTCCCCGGGGATCAGGATTGGGACCCTTGCTTTTCCTGATATATGTTAATGACCTAGATATTGGTGTACAGGGCACAATTTCAAAGTTTGCAGATGATACGAAACTTGGAAGCATTGTGAACTGTGAGGAGGATAGTGTAGAACTTCAAAAGGACATAGACAAGTTGGTGGGCAGACAGGTGGCAGATGAAATTCAATGCAGAGAAATGTGAAGTGATTCATTTTGGTAGGAAGAACATGGAGAGGCATTATAGAATAAAGAGCACAATTCTAAAGGGGTGCAGGATCAGAGGGACCTCAGTGTATATATGCATAAGTCATTGAAGGTGGCAGGACAGGTTGAGAGTGGTTAATAAAGCATACAGTATCCTGGGCTTTATTAATAGGGGCATAGAGTACAAGAGCAAAGAAGTTATGTTGAACTTGTATAAGACACTAGTTCAGCCTCAGCTGGAGTATTTCGTCAGTTTTGGACACCGCACTTTAGGAAAGATGTGAGGGCATTGGAGAGAGTACAGAAAAGATTCCGGAGAATGGTGCCACGGATGAGGAATTTCAGTTATGAAGATAGATTGGAGATGTTAGGACTGTTTTCCTTGGAGGAGAAGGCTGAGAGGTGATTTGATAGAGGTATTCAAAATCATGAGGGGTCTGGACAGAATAGATAGAGAGAAACTGTTCCCACTTGTGAAAGTATCGAGAACAAGAGAGCACAGATTTAAGTATTTGGTAAGGGAGCAAAAGTGATATGAGGAAAAACTTTTTCACGTAGCGAGTGGTTAAGGTCTGGAATGCGCTGCCCGAGAACGTGGTGCAGGCAGGTTCAATTGAAGCATTCAAAAGGGAATTAGACAGTTATATGAAAAGGAAGAATGTGCAGGGTTACGGGGAGAAGGCGGGAAATGGAACTGAGGGAATTGCTCTTTCAGAGAGCCAGTGCGGATGAGATGGGCCAAATGGCCTCCCTCTGCACTGTAACAATTCTGTGATTCTGATGGGATCACTGTGTGTGATTGATCCGTGCACATTGTTTCCGATGCAGGCGGTATGCTCATTGCTATGATTGCAGCGAGCAGCAATGCTGCACGGCTGCACACCAGATCAGTGGGTGCAAAATTGCTTGAGGCCCAGCACCACTTAAAGCTAGCCTGCATCATTTAAAGCCAGCCTGCACCTCTTAAAAAGGAGATATATTCTGGTTGCAGCAGATGCTGGAAGTGGCTGGGGAAGATTGTGCGATCAGCAGGAACACTGAAAATGGAGCAAGAAGGAAGAGAGGGTTTTCCAAGGTTAAGTGATGTAGCATGGGAAACCTTAGTGCAGGAGTTGGAAAGGAGGAGGGAGATCCTCTATCCACAGAGGACTAGGAAGCCCTCAAGACAGACACTGAAGGCTGTGGAGGAAAATAGCGGTTGCAGTCAATGCCAGCAGTGTAGCCTTGAGGATCTGGGTTCATAGCTTTATCTCACCCTCATACACTAAAAATTGCTGCAGGCCTCACATTCACATCTCATAGCTTGCACGCACTGCCAACTATTCAACTATGATAGCCACATCACCCAAACAATTTCCAAATGCATTCACTGACACACTTCCCTCTCTCTTGCAGGGTAAGATGGCACATAACCGGCAGTGGACAGGCATGGCTGCATGTCCTTACTCCAATCGAGGAGATGGTGCAGGCCATTATTGGAGTGGCTATGACTGAGGCTGTGACCAGTGGCGAGGCTTAAACCACCCAAGATCTCACCATTCAGATTTCATCATTAAGATCTCACATCCCATTTCACCTCATCCCACAATCTCGTATAATCTACAAGTCTCAGATGGTCTAAGCATGCACCTCTTCCCTTCCTCACCTCAGTGTAACCTTTCCCTGGTGCCTTTCTCCTTTCAGATATCCAAGAACTGTAACATGGCCAGTGGTGTAGAAGCAAAAAGTGGAAGAAGAAGAGACTGACGATTAAAGAAACACTGTCACTCAATCTCACACTCAACCACCAGCTAAGATACTGATCGAGCTAAGCTCAGGATCTGCACATGGTGAGAGACCGGGCATGAGTAGCCTGAAGTCAGGGCAATAACACTAACACAACTTGTATTTATATAGTGCCTTTAACAAGATAAAATCCCAAGGTCCTTTACAGGAGAGCTACGAAACAAAATTTGACACGAACCACATAAGGTGATATGAGATGATATAAGATGACCAAACGCTAAGTGAAAGATGTAGGGTTTAAGGAGCATCTTAAAGGAGGGAAGAAAGATAGAGAGGCAGCGAGATTTAGGGAGGGAATTACATAGCTAGAGCATTGGCAGTTGAAGGCACAGCCACCAATGGTGGAGGAATTAAAAAATCAGGATGCTCAAGAGATCAGAATTGGCAGTGTAGAGATCTCAGAAGGAGATTACAGAGATAGGGGGAGCGAAGCCATGGAGATATTTGAAAACAAGGATGAGTATTTTGAAATCGACAAGTTGCTTAACCGGGAGCCAATGTAGGTCAGGGAGGACAGGGGTGATGGGTGAGCAGGACTCCGTGTGAGTTAGGACACGAGCAGCAGAGCTTTGAATGATCTCAAGTTTATGGAAGGTAGAAAGTGGGACTCCAGACAGAATTGCATGGGAATAGTCAAGTCTAGAGGTAACAAAGGCAGTGACGAGGGTTTTGGCAGCAGATAGGCTGAGGCAAGGACGGAGTCAGGCAATGCTATGGAGGTGGAAAAAGGTGGTTTTGTGATGGTGGTGACATGTGGTGGGAAGCTCAGCTTGGGGTCAAATATGACGGCAAGGTTGCAAACAGTCTGGTTCAGCCTTAGACAGTTGCCAGGGAGAGAGATGGAGTCGGTAACAAGGGAACAGAGTTTGTGGTAGGGACCGAAGATAATGGCTCTGTCTCCCCAATATCTAGTAGGAGGAAATTTCTGCTCATCCAGTGCTGGGTGTTGGGCAAGCAAAATTTTGAGACAAGAGAAGGTCAAGAGAGGTGTTGGTGAGGTAGAGCTGTGTGTCATCAGCGTACTTGTGGAAACTGACACTGTGTTTTCAGATGATGTCACCATTGGGCAGCATGTAGATCCTTGGGGGACATCAGAGATAAAGGTGCAGAAGGGGGAAGAGAAGCCATTGCAAGTAATTCTGTGGTTACAACTGAAAAGATGAGAATTGAACCAGGTGAGAGCAGTCCCTCCAGCTGGACAATGGTGGAGGGGCATTGGAGCAGAACTGTATCAGAGGCTGTAGACACATCGAGAGGACAAGGAGAAATAGCTTACCTTTATCACAGTCAACTAAGATGTCATTTGTGACTTTGGTAAGAACTGTTTTGGTGATATGGTAGGGTGGAGACCTGATTGGAAGGATTCAAGCAGGAAGGCAAAGAGAAAGAGTAATGCAGCTTCAGCACGCCATAGCGTGAGGTCACATAAGAGTTCTGTTGCACAGGATTCAGCTGAGGACTTCGATGGAGCAGCCTACAGGAAAAGGCTGATGGGTATGCACACAGAAATAGTTGGTGCATTGGCGCACCTGCCAGAAAGCCTGCAGTCACTGTCAAGAAGCACGGAGGAGTCCAGCACCAACCTTGCACAGGGCTTTGTGCAGAGCTTGGACCCCATCTTTTCTAGTGTAGAAGCAGTTGCCAACTCCATAAGAACATTTGTGGACCCAGTCGTGATGCAGCGTCTGGCGGCCAATATCTCAGCTTCCATTGCAGCATAGGCAGAAGCCACCCAAATTTTCAGTGCTGCAGTGGAAGCTCAGACTGAGGTCATGAGATTCATAAAAGCAAAATACTGCGGATGCTGGAAATCTGAAACAAAAACAAGAAATGCTGGATTCACTCAGCAGGTCTGGCAGCATCTGTGGAAAGAGAAGCAGAGTTAACGTTTCGGGTCAGTGACCCTTCGTCATGCGATTCATGCTTGTTACCATGCAGTCTCAGACTGCTGCTATCATGGTTGTGGATACCAGTGCTCAAAGGAGTTTGCAGGGTCTCATAGCGGTCCAGCAATCTGTCCTCAACACATTGCAAGGACTGCTGAGGCGCCACCACAGGGGACTGGCAGAGGCTCCGTGGGGAATGACTCTGCTGCCCTCTCTCAGGATCACAGCATTCATCCTCCCACCACTGCCACTCCTCCAGTGCTCTTGCTGTTGACTGTTGGCCAGCCAGCACAGCCAGCTGCCACCCATGTCAGGGTGGTGAAGTCCGAGGCTGGACCTTCTAGAGCCAGAGCTGCTTGATGTTGTTCCGCAAGCCCATCTGCAGTCTCCCCCACATCTGCCAGCTATGCTGCAGCCATTGGGGTTGCACTGTGTAGGAGCTCCAGGACAGGAAAAGGCACATGGAAGACAGGCAACGAAGAAAATGCTCTAGACTGAATTAGTTGTATGGAATATTGGATGGTTTGATTGATAAAGGTGGTGTGAAATGTTTGTTTTGTGGTAACTTTTACTTCAGCGTTGTAGTCAAGAGGACGCTGTGTTATCAGTAACAGAGGGGTAGTTAAGTGTGGGACTGTTGTTGACTGGGGAACTGGGGTTGTGTTAACTAGTACTGCAGTTGAATGAGCCGATCACAGACAGCCTGACCGGTTACCTCCTCCCTTCCTCTTCCTCCTCACTCTCTTTCTCCTCCTCCTCCTCAGATGCTCATTATATACCTGGTGACAAGAGCTGTATCCTCACGATGACAAGGTTCTTCTAGATGCAGCAGACCACGGCGAATCATGACACGCACTCTGATAAGTACTGCAGGACTCCTCCAGAGCAGTCCAGGCAGTGGAAGCACCGCTTAAGCACCTCAATGGTCATTTCATGTGACAGCTTATCTCTTGTTGCATGCATATTGTGAGTAGGCTGTGCACCAGAGTCATGAGGCAGGTAGTCAGTGAACAGTGCTTGTTGCCCAGTAGCCATCCTTTAGTTTGCCATGGAGACTCAAATGCAGATGATACAGAGGACTGCCACAGGATAAAGGTATCATGACTGCTGCCAGGATACAAGGGGCTGGATTTTGTGACCACAGCAGAGCTCCCAGCACCATTTCAAAATGGCACGAGGAATCCTGCCTTGACCAGCTGGAGCCTCCCCACCCCCCAGAGTGATTCTACAGCATCTTCAATGTTATCCCCAAGAATCCATCCCTGAAGATGAGCAGGGGACCTGAAAAGCTGTGGCACCGGGGATTGTCGAAGTATGTGGGGGTCATGGCTGCTTCATGGGAAGCGGGAACACACCTGCAGGAAATACTTTCGGTGGTCACCAGTTGAACGTTCATTGAATGCAAGCCCTTCCTGTTGATGAAGGGAGCAAGCTGGTCTCTAGGAGTCTTGATAGCCATCAGTAACAGAAGGGAGTCTTGCATCCAGGGAAATCCAAGAGGTTGCAAATCGTCCTGCAGCAGGGCACATAAGTCAGTGACGGCCTCCCTGGAGAGCCATAGTCTTCACTGACAGTGGCACGCTGACATTTGGATGCAGCTGATCCGGGTCCGGTACACACTGTGGCCCTGGTGGGCCTTTCTTGGCAAGGCACGTTGCTGCTGTTCTCGTTGTGAAGCTTCACGAACAGGCACAGCTGCCTCTTAGCCCTTTCTCCATCCGAATTGCCGCATCACGTCACAGGGGTCGAAAAATACAGGCTGTATGAGACCCACGCCAGGTGACTTGTGGGCCTGCTGATCACTGTTGATGCAGAGACGACCCTGCCTTGGCAACTGAGGTTCTGACAATTCTCTCAGCGCAGTCACTGATGGACCTCAGAGCGCAAACTTGTTGACGTTCCACCCTCTGTTCCAGCAGCGCGAGCAACCAAATACATCACCAGCAGTTTGTCAACTGTATACTGCACCCACCATAACCCACACTGAACCACCCTTTGCAGAGCCATCAAGACACTGGTCCTTCTTGCAGAGCCCCCAGGACCCCGGACCCCCTTGCAGAGCACACAGCAATGCAGTTCCACAATGGCCTCCAAACCCCCTCTTCCCCTACGCAGCAATATTCAAGGCTGCCTCCCTGTTGCTGCAATGTGGCCTTTTGCCTCGGTGCCGCCAGGTTTTAATGGTCGTGAACCTGAAGGCTTATGAGTGCCACTTGCCATTCACAAAAATCGAGGACCTATCATTAAATTGGACTCACTTACATTTAGATGCATTTAAATTAGCATTTGTGCAATTTAAAGTAGCTTCCTGTTGCATTGAGGCAGCATGGTGCTTTTTTTCTGCTGACAAAATCCGGAACCGAAGTCACAATGTCGGATTTCTGGGCAGACAAATCCAGAGTGATCCTCCTTCCCCCCACACCACCATACCCGCCTTTGAAGGCTGCACTAAATTCAGCCCTTAGTGTGCACAGTTATTTCATGTGGAGATATTTGCTAAGTTACTTGGTTAACAGTATAAACCTGTACCATTATCCTACACATTCAGACTTACACTCTGATGTGCTGGCAATATAGATTACCATTATTGATTGCTGCTCTTCACTGATTTGACTCAGTAGCTGGGATTTTCCACTGTGGCTGCAATACCATCAGAAATGGAGTAAGGTTGGAACTTACACCTGCCCATACAGTTGTCGTGGAGACTAGTGGATTTCTGGGGTTAGTAATTTAAATAATTTATATAGGCTGTGAAGGTGGAAACTGACATACGGCTGTAAGATTTAAACCCTGCAATAATTTAAAGGGCCAAGCATTGCTTGGAAAACTTTTCTTTGCAGTTAAGAGGAACAGTGCAGGGGAATCTCAGGCAGACAGCCTCTGGATGGTGGTCCCAGAATTTCAGGCACAGAAAGTGAAGTGTTGCTCTAAAAGATGTGGCTAAGAAAGGACATTGTTTGGGATGCATGGGAAGAGGCCAGCTAAAGGAAGAGCTCAGGTGATGTGGAAGGAGCAGGCTTTGGCTAGTAGTACTACCTGCATGATTCCCCGCACAGCTACTCAGGGCTGCAAGATGTTTGATGACTGAACCAGGTGAGGCAAAGTAAGAGAAGTCACCTACACCTTCCAAGAATGCACTGTCCTAAGCAGAATAAGCATGTAAAATCACCTTCCCCTCACTGAGATTAAGAACTTCAGTATATTCCCATTAATGGGCACAGGTGGCAGCACTTTCCAATACAACACAAACTTTAACTACTCAGTGTTTTTTCCTTTCATGTTTACATGTATGCTCCCCCTCTCACCATCCAAAGCCTGAGATGGTAGGTAATAGATTGGTTCAGAGACCTATGCTCTGCTTATTTACTCTTCTGTGTTGTTTCTGAAAAGTAATGAGGAGAGATTGGTCACAGGTAATGACCTCCATATGAAAAGGAAGCCTGGACTACTGAGAAGGCCAGCAGTGGAGGGTGTTTGAAATGGAAAAGTAGTTGGGAAGGAGCCAGCTGCAGGCTTGTTTTAGCTTCCTTCAGTCCTGGCAATTCACACTGCAGGACAACACACTGTTTGCTTGTTACACACATAGCGAACCCACAATTACTCTTAGCCTGCAAGTCTCAAGCTGACGTGGATTCTGTGAAACCCATGTTAATTTCTCGTCACCTCCTCTCCTGCTGAGAAAATCAGGGGTATCTTGTGCTTTGGGCCCTGGAGTTAGATTAATACCACTCAATTAATTTAAATAGGCCTCTTGAAATCGATAAACAGAACCAGGGCTGAATTTGAACCCAGGACAACCAGGTAAAAGGCTAGGTTTAAGGCAGGTCTAAGGCATTGCACCACCCAGTCTCAAGATTTCTTTTCAGTGTCTTTCTTTTAAAGCTGTTTCTCCTGATGGTGGGGGTGGGGAGAGTGAGAAAATAACATCTGTACTATGTTATGCAAGAGTTCCAGTGCATTCCTGTGGTACACTGGTGCATCAAGGTAAAAATGTACCAGAAGTAGTTTAAAATGTATGGTATGTTAAGTATACAATGAGGAAGGTCCCAGACTTGACCCCTATTCTGTATGAATTAGTAGATATACATCAGGAAGGCAATGGGACACCATAATTGACCTGATGCCTTGGGGTAAGGATAGCAAAAAAATCACCTAAAGTTCTTGCTCTTGATTGCTATCCAATGACCTATGCAGAAGTGTGTGTGTATGTCGGATAAAGAGAGTTTGGTTTGAGTTTTGTTGTGTTGTTTCTTGAGGTTGAGTAAGAGGCCTGGAAGGGAGGAAAATCAGGAGAGACTAGGAAAGCCAGAAGACAAGGTAGTATGATTTTTCAAGGGGGTCTAGGATAGACAGAACATCTGTCAGTCCCAAACATGTTCCCTGACATCACAAGGTGTTGTTAAGTAATGCACCAATCTGATGACTACAGCTGCTTGAAACTCAAGAGATAGCCTAGTAGCTTTTCATTTGTACAGTCTGGGTATAAATTTTGCCTAGGTGGGGCATAGAGTACGCAATAAATTGGGCAGGGATCACATGCCAGGGATATAAAGACCTGCCTTACTTTCCTTCTATTTAAGTAAATAAAAAATAAATAAATCAGGCTACAGTATGGACATGCTATCCTATTCACATGATTTTCTTTTTTAGCTCTGTACAGGTGCTAGTTTACACCTTGGCAATACATAAACATTTATTCCAGCACCTTCATTATGTATGACTTTAAGATAAAAAGAGGTCACTTTCTTGCTAGAGTTCAAGAAACTGGCATTGCAAATGGAAGTAAAAGATACGTTTCTGTTTCATGTAATCGTGTGACTCCTTAGCTAATGAAGCAAAGCATGATCAACATTCAGGCTTGGGCAAAGTAACATTCACAGCACACAAGTGCGAGGAAATGACCATCTCCAACAAGAGGGAACCTAACCATCTCCCCTTGAAATTCAATGGCATTACCATCACAGAATCCAGCACCATTGACATCTTGGGGGTTACCAGTGACCAGAACCTTAACTGGACCAGCCATTTATATAATGTGGCTACTATAGCAGGTCCAAGACTGGGAATTCTGTGGCGGGTAACTCACCTCCAAAGCCTGTCCACCATCTGCAAGTCACAAGTCAGGAGTGTGATGGAATACTCTCCACTTTCCTGGATGAGTGCAGCTCCAAAAACACTCAAGAAGCTCGGCACCATCCAGGACAATGCAGCCCACTTCATTGGCATCCCATCTACCAACTTAAACATTCACTCCTTCCACCACCAGGGCACAGTGGCAGCAGTGTGTACCATCCACAAGATGCACTGCAGCAATGCACCAAGGCTCTTTAGACAGTACCTTCCAAACTGGCGACCTCTTCCACCTAGGACAAGAGCAGCAGCGCAGGGAAATACCACCACCTGAAAGTTCCCCTTCAAGCCATTCACCATCCTGACTTGTTGCTCCTTCGCTGTTGCTGGATCATAATTCTGGAAAAAGTATCCTGGAACTCCCTAGTCAACAGCACTGTGGGTAAACCTATACCACATGGATGGCAGTGGTTCAAGAAGGCAGCTCACCACCACCTTCTCAAGGGGAATTAGGGATGGGCAATAAATGTTGGCCTTGCCAGCGATGCTCACATCTCATGAAAGAATATAAAAAAATTTACTCACTTGGGAAGATGTTCTATTAATTGTTTTTCCAGTAAAGCAGAAATAAAAGCTTTTTCTAAATTTGGCAACTATTTATTGATAAATACTTGTACTAGCTGGATGGGTCTGCACTTGTCTGGTTCCATTCTTATCTATCTAATCATAGCTAGAGTATTGCTTGCAATGGCTTCTCCTCCTGCTCTCGAACCGTTACCTTTGGTTTCCATCAAGGATCTTTCCTCTGCCCCCTCCAATTTTTCATCTGCATGCTGCCCCTTGGCAACATAATCTGAAAATGCTGCATTAGTTTTACATGTACACTGATGACACCCAGATCTACCTCACCACCAATTCTCTCGACTCCTCCAGTATCTCTAAATTGTCAGATTTCTTATCTGACATCCAGACATGGGTTGCTTCAGTATCTGAGGAGTCGCGAATGGTGCTGAACATTGTGCAATCATCAGCAAACATCTCCACTTCTGACCTTATGATGGAGGAAAGGTCATTGATGAACTAGCTGAAGATGGTTGGGCCTAGGACACTGCAGTAATGTCCTGGGACTGAAATGATTGACTTCCAAAAACCACAACCATCTTCCTTTGTGCTAGGTATGACTCCAACCAATGGAAAATTTTCCTAATTCCCATTGACTTCAGTTTTGCTAGGGCTCCTTGATGCCATACTCAGTCAAATGCTGCCTTGATGTCAAGGGCAGTCACTCCCACCTCACCTCTGGAGTTCTTCTCTTTTGTTCATGTTTGGACGAAGGCTGTAATGAGGTCAGGAGTTGAGTGGCCCTGGCGGAACCTAAACTGAGCGCCACTGAGCAGATTATTGCTGAGTAAGTGCCGCTTGATAGCACTGTCGATGACACCTTCCATCATTTTGCAGAGTAGACTGACAGGGCAGTAATTGGCCGGGTTGGATTTGTCCAGCTTTTTGTGCATAGGACATACGTGGGCAATTTTCCACATTGCTGGGCAGATGCCAGTGTTGTAACTGTACTAGAACAGCTTGGCTAGGGGTGCGGCAAGTTCTGCAGCACAAGTCTTTAGTACTATTGTCAGGGCCCATTGCCTTTGCAGTATCCAGTGCCTTCAGCCATTTCTTGATATCATGTGGAGTGAATAGGATTGGCTGAAGACTGGCATCTGTGATGCTGGAGATATCAGGAGGAGGCCAAGATGGATCATCCACTCGGCACTTCTGGCTGAAGATGAATGCAAATGCTTCAGCCTTTGCTTTTGCACTGATGTGCTGGGCTCCCCCATCGTTCAGGATGGGGATATTTGTGGAGTCTCCTCCTGTTTGTTGTTTAATTGTCCACCACCATTCACGACTGGATGTGGCAGGAGTGCAGGGCTTGGATCTGATCCGTTGGTTATGGGATCACTTAGCCCTGTCTGTTGCATACTGCTTCCTCTATTTGGCATGCAAGTAGTTCTGTGTTGTAGTTTCACCAGGCTGACACCTTATTTGCCTGGATGGGTGCAGTTCCAACAATACTCAAGAAGCACTACACCATCCTGGACAAAGCAGTCCGCTTGATTGGAACCCCATCCACCACCTTCAACATTCACTCCCTTCACCACCAGTGTGTACCATCTACAAGATGCACTGCAGCAAGTCACCAAGGCTCCTTCGACAGCACCTTCCAAACCTGCGACCTCTACCACCTAGAAGGACAAGGGCAGCAGATGCATGGGATCACCACCCCCTGCATGTTCCCCTCCAAGCCACACACATCCTGACTTGGAACTATATTGCCATTCCTTCACTGTCGTGGGGTCAAAGTCCTGGAACTCCCTTCCTACAACCCAAGGATTGCAGCAGTTCAAGAAGGCAGCGCCACCTTCTCAAAGGCAATTAGGGATAGACAGTAAATGCTGGTCCAAACTCCATTCCCTAGCTACCAATTCCATCCTTCTCCCTGGCAAGTGGTTCAGACTAAACCAGACTGCTTACAATCTTGGTGTCATATTTGACCCAGGGATGAGCTTCCGACCACATATTTGCACCATCACTAAGGCTACCTATTTCCACTTCCATAACATTGCCCCAAATCACCTCTGCCTCAGCTCATCTGCTGCTGAAACCTTCATTCATGCATTTATTACCTCTAGACTTGACTAGTACAATGCACTCCTGGCTGGTCTCCCACATTCTACTCTCCATAAACTTGAGACCATCCAAAATGCTGCTGCCTGTGTACTTACTCGCACCAAGTCCCACTTACCTATCACCCCTGTGCCACAGACCTACATTAGCTCCCAGTCAGGCCACGCAGTTTTCATCCTTGTTTTAAAATCCCTCTATGGCCGCACCCCTCCCTATCTCTGTAATCTCCTCCAGCCCCACAACTGTCTGAGATATCTGAGCTCATCTAATTCTGGCCTCTTAAGCATCCCTGATTTTATTTGCTCCACCATTAATGGCTGTGTGTTCAGCTGCCTAGGCCCTAAGCTTTGGAATTCCCTCTCTACACCTCTCTGACTCTCTACTTCTCTTTCCCCTTTGAGACATTTCTTAAAACCTACCTCTTTGACAAAGCTTTTGGCCATCTGCACTAATATTGCCTTATGTGGCTCAGTGTCTAATTTTGCCTTATAATGCCTCTGTGAAGTGCCTTGGGACATATTATTTATTATATTAGAGATGTTATATAAATATAAGATGTTGTTGCTGGAATGCTCTTTTTTTCCTATTTTGAAAAGCAGATAATGCTATCTCACTTCAGAGACAACATTCTATGTATTGATGATAATGAGCCTCTGTGACAGTCACTGCTAAATCTTTAAGAGGGTGAATCTCCTCAGAACCTCTCCCATTCCGCCACTGTAACTCCAGTGGAAAACCTTTCACACACAAAAATGGGATTTCTGACAAAATTACAGTGGTTGAGCAAGAACAACTTGCATTGATATAACACTTTTAATGCAGTAAAATATCCCAAGGTGCTTCACAAGAGCATTATCAAACAAAATAGATTGCATTTATTTCAATGCAAGGAGTCTTACTAGTAAGGCAGATGAATTGAGGGCGTTGATTAGCACATGGGATTACTATCACCAAGACATGGTTGAGGGAGGGACAGGACTGGCAGCTCAATATTCCAGGGTATAGAATCTTCAGGCGTGACTGGGGAGGGGATAAAAGAGGAGGTGGCATGGCACTTTTGATCAAGGAGTCAATTACTGCAGTAAGGAGGGTTGACATCTTAGAAGGTTCCTCAAATGAGGCCATTTGGGTAGAACTTAAAAACAAAAAGGGGGCAATCACTTGGCTGGGTGTCTACTACAGGCCACCAAACAGTCAGGAAGAGATCGAGAAGCAGATATGTAGACAAATGTCTGAGAGGTGTGAAAATAATAGGGTAATAATAGTAGGGGATTTCAACTTCCCCAATATGAACTGGGATAAAAACAAGAAATGCTTGAACCACTCAGCAGGTCTGGCAGCTTCTGTGAAAAGAGAAGCAGAGTTAACGTTTCGGGTCAGTGACCCTTCATCGGAACTGACAAATATTAGAAAAGTCACAGGTTATAAGCAAGTGAGGTGGGGGTGGGGCAAGAGATAACAAAGGAGGTCTAGATTGGACCAGGCCACATAGCTGACCAAAAGGTCACGGAGCAAAGGCAAACAATATGTTAATGGTGTGTTGAAAGACAAAGCGTTAGTACAGATTAGGTATTAATACACTGAATATTGAACAGCAGCAAGTTCAAACCTGAAAAAAAACAGTGGGTAAGCAAACTGAACAAACTAAGATGAAATGAAATAAATGCAAAAAAAAGAATGTAAAAAATGTAAAAAAGAATGTAAAAAAAAAAGGAAGAAAAAATAACTAAAAATAAAAGTAAAATGGGGGGCTGTCATGCTCTGAAATTATTGAACTCAATGTTCAGTCCGGCAGGCTGTAGTGTGCCTAATCGGTAGATGAGATGCTGTTCCTCGAGCTTGCGTTGATGTTCACTGGAACACTGCAGCAATCCCAGGACAGAGATGTGAGCATGAGAGCAGGGGGGAGTGTTGAAATGGCAAGCAACCGGAAGCTCAGGGTCCTGCTTGCGGACTGAGCGGCGATGTTCCGCAAAGCGGTCACCCAGTCTGCGCTTGGTCTCCCCAATGTAGAGGAGACCACACTGTGAGCAGCGAATACAGTATACTACATTGAAAGAAGGACAAGTAAATCGCTGCTTCACCTGAAAGGAGTGTTTGGGGCCTGGGATAGTGAGGAGAGAGGAGGTAAATGGGCAGGTATTACACCTCCTGCGATTGCAGGGGAAGGTGCCATGGGACGGGGACGAGGTGGTGGGGGTAATGGAGGAGTGGACCAGGGTGTCGCGGAGGGAACGATCCCTTCGGAATGCTGACGGGGAAGGGAGGGGAAGATGCGACTGGTAGTGGCATCACGTTGGAGGTGGCGGAAATGGCGGAGGATGATCCTTTGGATATGGAGGCTGATGGGGTGAAAAGTGAGGACAAGGGGAACCCTGTCACGGTTCTGGGAGGGAGGGGAAGGGGTGGGGGTAGAGGTGCGGGGAATGGGCTGGACATGGTTGAGGGCCCTGTCAACCACAGTGGGGGGAAATCCTCGGTTGAGGAAAAAGGAGGTCATATCAGAAGCACTGTCATGGAAGGTAGCATCATCAGAGCAGATGCGTCGGAGACGGAGAAACTGGGAGAATGGAATGGAGTCCTTACAGGAGGTAGGGTGTGAAGAAGTGTAGTCGAGGTAGCTGTGGGAGTCGGTGGGCTTACAATGGATATTAGTAGACAACCTATCCCCAGAGATGGAGACAGAGAAGTCGAGGAAGGGAAGAGAAGTGTCAGAGATGGACCATGTAAAGGTGAGAGAAGGGTGGAAATTGGAAGCAAAGTTGATAAAATTTTCCAGGTCGGGGCGGGAGCAGGAAACGGCACCAATACAGTCATCAATATACCGGAGAAAGAGTTGGGGGAGGGGGCCTGAGTAGGACTGGAACAAAGAATGCTCGACATATCCCACAAAAAGACAGGCATAACTAGGACCCATGCGGGTACCCATAGCGACACCTTTTACTTGAAGGAAGTGCGTGGAGTTGAAGGAGAAGTTGTTCAATGTGAGAACAAGTTCAGCCAGGCGGAGGAGGGTGGTGGTGGATGGGGACTGGTTGGGCCTCTGTTCCAGGAAGAAGCGGAAAGCCCTCAAACCATCCTGGTGGGGGATGGAGGTGTAGAGCGATTGGACGTCCATAGTGAAGAGGAGGCGGTTGGGACCAGGAAACTGGAAATTGTCAAAATGACGTAGGGCATCAGAAGAGTCACGGATGTAGGTGGGAAGAGACTGGACCAGCGGAGAAAAGATAGAGTCTAGATAGGAAGAAATATGTTCAGTGGGGCAGGAGCAGGCTGACACAATGGGTCTGCCGGGACAATCCCATTTGTGGATTTTGGGAAGGAGGTAGAAGCGGGCTGTCCGGGGTTGTGGGACTATGAGGTTGGAAGCTGTAGAGGGAAGATCCCCAGAGGAGATGAGGTCAGTGACAGTCCTTTGGACAGTGGCTTGATGTTCGGTGGTGGGGTCATGGTCCAGAGGGAGGTAGAAAGAAGTGTCCGTGAGTTGGCGTTGAGCTTCTGCAAGGTAGAGGTCGGTACGCCATACGACAACAGCACCACCCTTGTCTGCAGGTTTGATGACCATGTCAGGGTTAGACCTGAGAGAACGGAGTGCCTCAAGTTCAGAGGGGGACAGGTTAGAGTGAGTGAGGGGGGCAGAGAAATTGAGATGACCAATGTCTCACCGACAGTTTTCAATGAAGAGATCAAGAGCAGGTAAGAGGCCAGGGGGAGGGGTCCAGGTAGAGGGAGAATGCTGGAGGCGGGTGAATGGGTCTGCTGGTTGGGGGGAAGACTCCTGGTCAAAGAAGTGAGCCCAGAGGCGGAGGCGACGGAAGAAGAGCTCAACGTCATGCCGAGCGCGAAATTCATTGAGGTGGGATAGTCTTAGTGCAAAAGGCTTAAAAGGGGCAGAATTCTTAAAATGCATACAGGAGAGCTTTTTGAGCCAGTTTGTAAAAAGTCCTACAAGGGAAGGGGCAGTACTGGACCTCGGGAATGAAGCTGGTCAAGTGGCAGAAGTGTCAGTGGGGGGAGCATTTCAGGGATAGTGACCATAACTCTGTAAGATTTAAGGTAGTTATGGAAAATGACAAAGATGGACCAGAAATAAAGGTACTGAATTGGGGGATGGACGATTTCAAAATGATAAAACAGGATCTGGCCAAAGTGGACTGGGAGCAGCTACTTGTAGGAAAGTCTACATCACATCAGTGGGAGTCATTCAAAGAGGAAATAGTGAGACTTCAGAGCCAACGTGTACCCGTTAAGGTGAAGGGTAGGACTAACAAACCCAGGGAACCCTAGATGTCAAGGGATATAGAGCATTGGATCAGGGAAAAAAAGGAGGCTTACGGCAGATCCCAAGCGCTGAAAACAGCGGAGGCACTAGAGGAGTATAGAAAGTGTAGGGTGGCATTTAAAAAAGTAATTAGGAGAGTGAAGAGGGGGCATGAAAAAACAGTGGCAGGCAAGATAAAGGCAAATCCTAAGGCGTTTTATAAGTATATTAAGGGCAAGAGGATAACCAGGGAAAGAGTAGGGCCCATTAGGGACCAACGTGGCAATCTTTGTGTGGAGCCGGAGGACATAGGTGAGGTTTTAAATGATTACTTTTCATCAGTATTCACTATGGAGAAGGACGATGTAGGTGTAGAGATCAGGGAAGGGGATTGTGATATACTTGAACATATTAGCATTGAAATGGAGGAAATATTAGCTGTTTTAGCGGGGTTATAAGTGGATAAATCCTCAGGCCCAGATGAGATGTATCCCAGGCTGTTATGTGAGGCAAGGAGGGAGGAGATAGCAGGGGCTTTGATACAAATTTTCAAATCCTCTCTGGCCACAAGAGAGGTACCAGAGGACTGGAAGAGAGCGAATGTGGTACCATTATTCAAGAAGTAGGGATAAACCAGGAAATTACAGGCCGGTGAGTCTAACATCAGTGGTTGGGAAAATATTGGAAAAAATTCTGAGGGACAGGATAATCTCCACTTGGAGAGGCAGGGATTAATCAGGGATAGTCAGCATGGCTTTGTCGGGGGGGATTGTGTCTAACTAACTTGATTGGATTTTTCGAGGAGGTGACTAGATGTGTAGATGAGGGTAAAGCGGTAGATGTAGTATACATGGATTTCAGTAAGGCTTTTGATAAGGTCCCGCATGGGAGATTGGTTAAGAAGGTAAGAGCCCATGGGATCCAGGGAAATTTGGCAAATTGGATCCAAAATTGGTTTAGTGGCAGGAGTCAGAGGGTAATGGTCGAGGGCTGTTTTTGCGATTGGAAGCCTGTGACCAGTGGTGTAGCACAGGGATCAGTGCTGGGACCCTTGCTGTTAGTAGTGAATATTAATGATTTAGACGTGAATATCGGAGGTATGATCAGTAAGTTCGCAGATGACACAAAAATTGGTGGTGTAAATAGTGAGGAGGAAAGCCTTAGATTACAGGGAGATATAGATGGGCTGGTAAGATGGGTGGAGCAGTGACAAATGGAATTTAATCCTGAAAAGTGTGAGGTAATGCATTTTGGGAGGACTAACAAGGCAAGGGAATATACAATGGATGGTAGGACCCTAGGAAGTACAGAAAGTCAGAAGGACCTTGGTGTACCTGTCCATAGATCACTGTAGGCAGCAGCACATGTAGATAAGGTGGTTTGGAAAACATATGGGATACTTGCCTTTATTAGCCAAGGCATAGAATATAAGAGTAAGGAGGTTATGATGGAGCTGTATAAACCGCTAGTTAGGCCACAGCTGGAGTACTGTGGACAGTTCTGGTCACCACACTATAGGAAGGATGTGATTGCACTGGAGAGGGTGCAGAGGAGATTCACCAGGATGTTGCCTGGGCTGGAGCATTTCAGCTATGAAGAGAGACTGAAAAGGCTAGGGTTGTTTTCCTCGGAGCAAAGAAGGCTGAGGGGGTCATAATTGGGGTGTACAAGATTATGAGCGGCTTGATAGGTTAGAAAGGAGGAAACTTTTTCCCTTAGAGTAGGGGTCAATAACCAGGGGGCATAGATTTAGGGTAAGGGGCAGGAGTTTTAGGGGAGATTTGAGGAAACATTTTTTCACCCAGAGGGTGGTTGGAATCTGGAACACACTGCCTGAAGAGGCGGTGGAGGCAGGAACCCTCACAACATTTAAGAAGTATTTAGATGAGCACTTGAAACGCCATAGCATACAGGGCTACGGGCCAAGTGCAGGAAAATGGGATTAGAATAGTTGGGTGCTGTATGGCCGGCACAGACACGATGGGCCAAAGGGCCTGTTTCTGTGCTTTCTAACTCTATGACTCATAAAAGTGGACACCGAGCCATATAAGGAGATATTAGTGCAGATGACTGAAAGCTTGGTTAAAAAGAGAAGTTTTAAGGAGCGTCTTAAAGGAGGAGAGAGGTGGAGAGGCGAAGAGGCTTAGGGAGGAATATCAGAGCCTGGGGTTCAAGCAGTTGAAAGCACTGTCACTAATGGTGGAATGATTATAATTGGAAATGCGCAAGAGGCCAGAAAAGAAAATTGACTCCTAAAGTTTCACAATGAGGTGCAATTAGTACCTGATATTCCCCAGTGTTATATTTTTTCCATTTTTTTTGAGGAGTTTGGAAAATATGTTTAGTGACTGCTATCATTTTCAATATGTTTTTACTTTAACAACCAACAAGACACATAAATCCTTTTAAGAAGCCTGTTTGAGCAATTCTAGGTCCCAGAATCTCTGATCGACACATTTCAATTGAGCAAATACCATGCTATGAGCTATCCTTCACCTGCAGTTGGGAATTCTGGGTGGGTCTGTATTCAAATAACTATTCAGTGATAATGAGATCTGGTAATGATTGAATTTTCACACCAAAAATATTGATCAAGAAATTGGATGTATGGTGCTTAAGATATACACTGCTAAATTCTCAGTTTCTTGATCCTGTTCAAGCCTAGCTGATTGCTGCAATATTGATGAAGCCTGCAAAAATAAATTAATTCCATTGCATAATGAATTTCTATCTTGGTTTTAATTGCCTAAGAGAGGCATTAAGTGGAGGCCAGGTACTTCTCTAAAATGAAAAGCAATGGCTGAGTTCCCCAGATGGCTTTTTCAAATTGAACTGAGTTACTGAACTATACAGGCAGAGGCTCGGGGCAGATTGCTTTCCTTTATGCCCAATTTGTTGTTGATGGTACACAGTGTAGGTAGAACCTAGCAAAACATGGGAAAAGAACGCACATTTTTAAAAATGCTGTCAGTGTGGATCCAAAATTGCTTCAAGTTTATACAAGTGAGTACACAAACAATTACCAAAACTACAAATGCACATTATGAAAGTAAAAGAGAAAATGCTGCAAATGCACAAGTCTGTGGCCGATAAATTGGTTTTGGGCTAAAAACAGATGGCAAGTCAGTGAAGTGATTGCTTCACATGACGATTCAAAACATGATTGAAATTCGGCAACCTGCAGACGCGAACTGAAGACTTGTCAAATGAGTACTTTGCATCTGTTTTCACAGTGGAGGAAGGAGACAAAATATACCAACAGTGTAAGGAAATCAAAAAACATAGTTTGAAATCCCATAACATTTTACTTTGCGTTTTAAGATTTGTGTAAATACATTGAAAATCTGCCACAATATTGAGAATAGTCAATATACAATTTTTGCAATATCACTGACAGAATTTTTTATCATCTATTAAGAAATTCTAAGTCACAACATATATGTAGGTCAAGTAAAGGTTGCGTTTGCTGACAACGTAACCACTAGGTGGCGCTGCACTGACACATGCACAAATGCAGCCTGTTCCACTCAAACATCACAATCTGTGATGGTGCTGGTCAAATAATCACACAAAGGCAACGTAAACACATGGCAGCACACAATGGCCAGAAAGAGCGGACAGGGAAAGTGGGAACGGGCAGGGGGTTAGAGCGGGCGGGGGAGGTAGCAGGTGGGGGGGGTGGGGAGATAAGAGAGCGGGCGGGGGGGAAGAGAGCGGGCTGGAGGGGGGGAGGGAAGCCCACGCACCACCGTGGGCGGGGGGGGGGGCGGAGGAAAGCACACGCGCACCTGCCACCTCCAGGGTCTTTGGCCGCTCCCTCCCCGCTTCCCCCCGCTTGCTTTCCCACGTTACGTGATGACGCCATCTGCGCATGCGCCAACCAGTCCTGGCAATGCGTAATGTCGCACATGCGCAGAGAGCAGGAGCTGTTTGCGCATGTGCGCAGCTTGGCGCAGTCTGATGACATCAGTGGCTGGCTGCTTTGTCAAGAATCACTTTGTCAAGTAAAAGCAACAATGAGTCAGAATGATTATGCTGAATCAATTTTAGTTTAAAGGCAAAAATTATTTTCTCTAGAAAATGACAGGATTATTCTTCAATTATGTAATAATGGGAAATACTTTATAGTGTTGTTTACACTTTAATAGGAATATTATTTCTATTTCTTTGATGCACCACCTGAAAATGAACACTGCGACACCTTTGCTTACATTGGAAATGCAGAGGAAATATAAAATAATTGTAAACATTTACCGGATAACCATCTCTTCCTGGTGCTCCCTGTGGATGTGTAACGAATGAAACAACAAAACAGAAAACATTATTGCAAAAGCCATATTTTCTGTACCTCAAAATAATCATTCTCTCCAGCTACATAACAAATAATGTTAAGACTCACTAATTATAATTTACACTAACTGCTAGACAATAGTGTTACAGAAACACACAAGAAGCAGGTACTGAATCATTATACTGATTCTCATCATCATGAATGAGCATTGATTAAAGCATTTATTTAAAGAGTGGTATATGGGTTTAATTATCTTGGCTCATTTAGGGCAGGGGTTTCTAAACTGTTGTCTTGAGACTGCATAATTGTGAGCCTTAAGGTGGCATATGATGCGCCTGTTAATTTGCAGCTATCTCAAGTTGCAGATATTAATAGATCAAGATGTTCTGATTTAGAACTTATCCAACAATGAGACAACATTGCTTTCAATAGCTCCAGGTCTTAACATTCAAGCAGCAAGTAAGAACTGTGAGCATAAATAGGAACGAGTTACCTAGATTTTGAGAGTTGGATTGCCAAGGGTCAGGGGTACATATGGTCCTCAGGCTGCAGGCTGGACAACCCTGCTTTAGGGCACTTGCATGAGAGGTGTAGTTAATCAATTCATATTGCCACAAAATAGGCACAATTATTCAGTGCTAATCTGTAGCATTCAAAACTAATTAGCTGTTTCTAATTTTCTAATCAAAATATACTATTAAACATGAAATGTGAATCTACAAGATTAAATGCACAAGTGAAAAGAAAAATAAAGATAAAGAAGAAATAAGTTTCCTTAACTCAATGGACTCAATCAGCTTCATAGTATTCACAATACTTACAGGGGATCCTGCAAAAGAACAGATGGAGAAAACAATTAGCTAAGATACCAAGATATGCTTATGATACTTCTTTCTCCTAGCCAAAATGGCACAAATCTGTGTTATAAGGACTTATAGCTTAGAAAACATACATGATGCTCAAGTAAGACATTTTTATAGGCTTTATTTAAATAGTAGCAGCCCAAATTTCAAACCATACACATTGTGTTTACTCCTATTTACATGAGTCCTGTCAGCATGTTATGGTAGGCAGTATTAATAATTACATTTTACAACTTTTACTTATTTTGTTAAATTAACAGGAGCATCAAATTAAACTTGATATGCCACCTTAAGGCTCAGTCTCACACAATTAATCTAATGCTACTGCACCTTTTGTGAATCAAATCAAATCTGGAAAATGTGAATAGAAAATAGCCTGGAAATTCCTACTATGGTTGTGTGAGTTCTCATACATGATAGCAATGCAAATCTATGACTTAAAGGCAGGCATGCAATTTCCTGTTCCCACAGACAGAAGTGCTGTGTATTAACCTCTCCTATTTTAAATAGATGTTAAATGCCATCCAGGCTCTCGCTTGTCAGAAGGTGGTCCCTTAAAGCTATAGTATTAATTTCCTCTTACAGCCACAAATTTATTTATAAGTTATGGGTGTTACTTTCAATGCCAATGATATTAGCTGGTACCAGAGGTGAACTTGGCATACTCACCAACATGCCATCTACATAGCTACAAGTCTAGTACAGCTATCTGGTAGTAAGTGAGGAGCACATTCTTTTCAGACTGAGGTTCAATGGGGAGGCCATCACAGACCTGTACAGATCTGCTTCAAGGAATCCTGCAGCCACTGTCACAATAGGGACAGCACTCCGAGTGACAATGACCTTAGCCATAAGCTTTTATGCCCCAGCTCATCTACAAAAAAGACAAGTACTCCTGGAAACGACAGAGAGACTGGAAGCATGGCTCTGCAGAAATCAAAGCTTTCCTCCAGCCCTGACAATGACACAGTTGTGGTAAGCCATGGACAGAAGCAAAGCACAATAGCCTGGATTTTGCAGTGGCAATGAAGGTGAACCTGTGAGCATTCACCATCATTACTCCACTGAAACTGATAGCACTTCAGGAGTCTGCACATGCACAGAATAAAGCTCCTTCAGAGGGTGTGCTGTCGAGGTACCCCAGAGTGTAATCGCTTAGAAATCAGTGAATTGATGAAAACTTAAATTTTTATGCTGTTAGTCTCATAAAAACCCTTGAAAAAAAAGTTATGCCTTTTTGAATGAGGTGTAACTGACTTTCAACAGTGTACTAACTTCGTAATAACTGTTAAAAACCCTCACTGGCCCTGAAAGCTAATTTTATATTTGTGGAATGCCAAGTATTTCCATTATGATAATAAAATCCACATTTCAAACATTTTTCTAAAGTTCATTATTCTTTATTTTAGCTTCTATCTTAATTCAATCATAATCATTTATTTCACTATCTGAAAATTTAAAATAAAACTGAAGGGATTCAGTCCTTTTAACTTCCTGGTTTGCTGTCTGTGAGAATACATTAATAGGATTAGCTGCTTACCCTGCTTGCTGCCATCACTGCTGCTGGATAGCCTTTTGGCTTGGCACCAGATTTAAATTGCCATTTCTCATTGATATCATTGAAGAACACTGTGCACTTGCTCCCACTTGTGAAAGGATCGAGAACGAGAGGGCACAGATTTAAAGTGTTTAGTAAGAGAAGCAAAAGTGACATGAGGAAAAACTTTTTCATGCAGCAAGTGGTTAAGGTCTGGAATGTGCTACTTGAGAACATGGTAGAGGCAGGTTCAATTGAAGCATTCAAAAGGGAATTAGACAATTATATGAAAAAGAAGAATATTCAGGATTACAGGAAGAAGGTGGGGGAATGGAACTGAGGGGGTTGCTCTTTCAGAGAGCCAGTGCAGACGATATGGGCCAAATGGCCTCCTTCTGCACTGTAATGTTTCTGTGATTCTGTTACCCAGGTCGCGGCCTGCAGCACTGCCTGCCCCGGGAATCAATATAGCGTATGTAGTGGTGCTACATGAATGAATTCTCCCCCAATATCACTTCCTTGTTTTTATATTCAATGCTGTATATATAAAACTAGAATTTAATTTGTCTTTTTTAAAAAAAAAATTCTACCTGTATTCTCACAATTAAAGTCTTTATACCTGCCCAATTAGACCTCTCTGTTCCTCCGCTCTGTTAAGACTTTTACTGTTTAGGGTATATTTCCTTTCACTGTTACTTTTCCCAAAAAACATTATTTCACATTTCTCTACATTGAATTACATCTGCTGCCTATTTGCTCACTCTGCTGACCTGTTGATGTTCTCCTGCAATATTCCTCACAGTTTGTTATTTCCCCTCATCTGGTCACATAAAGAGATCACAGCAAAGATTCCTGATCCTACCAACCTGAAAAACATCCATTTACCTGTTCGCTTTGCTTTTTGTCTCTGAGCCATTCTTCTATTCATGTGAATTAAGGCTGCAGAACTTTACTGTTATCAACCTTAATTTTAGTAACTAATCTCTTTTCAATGCTTTCTGACTCCAAATACAAAGATCCACCAGATTTTAGTTATCTATACACTCTGATTTCCTCAGAATCCATATTAATGGATTCTAGAGGGCTGATTTTATAAGGTTTCACTCCTGGCTTAAGGTAGTTGTAAAACTGGGCCAACCAGCTTAGACACCTGAGACACCACGTGCTACCTTTTACAGAAAAGAAAATTTGGGCTTTGGGTGAGGCTGTAATACAGGTAGGCATGAAGCTCATCATAAACATCACAGGCTGTATTTTTATTATTGAAGTGGGAAACAGGAACCGAGTCTGGTTTAGTGTCTGAAACCTGCCTCCTGTGGGAAACTGATTCAGATTGCAGTTTTCAAATGGATAAGTCTTGGTATGAAGACGTTTTTCCTGTCCTGTAAGAGCCAGTGGGATTGAAAATGGAAGTGGGTCAGATCCAGTGTGGGGCTCATGTGAACTTCCACAGCAGCCATCACTGAGGCTGCTGGTTGCCCTGAGGGAGAGATCGGCCTTCCACAGCGCCAGAGGGAAACAAGATGTCATGGGGAGCTGGTGGCCTGGCACTAGGGGCAGGGCAGACCCTCGCTTCATCGATGCTCACTTGGATCTAATGCTGGAGGCCGTGAGGAACAGAAGGGAGGTCCTCTTTATTGTGCAGCAGGGGTACCTCTCTATTCAGTGTTATCCCCCTCCGCCTCTCTTCCTCCTCTTCTCTTACCTCCTGCTCCTCACATGATGTCTCCTTCCAGGGCCTCACTGTCCTCAAGGTCCATACCTCTCTGGAGGGCCATGTTATGGAGAATGCAGCATTCATCACAGTGACAGAGACTCTTGCTGGAGGATATTGGAGGATGACACCTGACCAATCCAGGCACCAGAATTGCATCTTCACAAACCCGATGGCCTGTTCAATGGTTGGCCTGCTGAGCAAGTGGCATTGGTATGTTTGCCTCTGTCTGCGGATCCCATACAGGGATCAGTAGCCATTTCTTCAAGGGATTTCCCTTGTCTTTTTGGATCCATCCGTGCACTTTGGGGGTTGGAGTGAGGTACCAAGGCAGCCTGGACTGCCAGAGGATAAAGGAATCATGGCAGTTGCCAGGACAGCGAGTGCACACATGGAGGAAGCTCTTGTTGTGCTTTCTGACCAGTTGGACATTGAGGGAATGGAAGCCTTTCCTGTTGATGGATCTCGCTGGTTACCTTGATGGCCACAAGGGTGCAGGTGATGATGCCCTGCATCTGGGGGAATCCAGCGATGGAGGCTGAATATAATGCCCTCTGTGCTAGCGAGGGCCATCTGTGTCAAAGTGGGAGTAGTTCTCTGCCCTGCTGAAAAGGGAATCCGTGACCTGCCTGCTAACCTAATGAGATGCCGACTGTGAGATGCCACCTAGGTCCACAGCTGATCCCTGGAATGACCTGGTTGCATAGATGATTAGGGTGATGCAGATCTTGATGGCTGCAGGTAGGGGACTGCCATGGGGGCCGTGAGGCATCAGGTCATTGTGGATCAGAGCACAAAGGACCAAGACCATCTACCTGGATAGGCGCAGCTACCTACGGCATTAGCGCTCTGTCATTTGCAGGTAGCTGAATCTCAGGCTATACACCTAATATATTGGATAGTGCCTTCCTCCCCATACAGCCCCCCGCTGTGCTCCTCTGCTTCCTGCTGTCCAGGAGGTTGCACTTGCTGCAGTTCATCCTGGCTGCTCTGTCCAATGTCAGATTAGCCTGTGCCCATCAGAACTCCCTCAGCTGGGCTTTGTACACATTCACCAGGCCTTCCCCTGTTGACTCTTGCTGCCTCTGTGATTCCAGCAGGCTCACATCCCTCTCCGGTTTCCTGCCACCTACCAATGAGAAATGCAACTCTTCCAGCTGCAGCAATAACTATATAGAGGCACATCTGAAGCAGCTGAGCTTTATTGGCTGCCTCTGCTTTATTTCAATCAGCCCTTCCCATAGCCCTCATGGCCATCCGCACTGTTCATGTCTTCACAACCCTGTTGTATTCCCCCCATGGCGTCTTCCCCATTCCCAGCCTTCAAAAATTGTGAACTGATACTGATAAGCCTGTTAATGAGCTCTTTAATGAGCTCAACAGGCACTTAATTGGAGGTGAGCACCCGACCCCTTCCCTCGTTGCTGGCGGCACTTTGAAAATGGCTTTGCATTCTGAAGGCGGCGGGTCCCACCCGATCTCCGTGAATGCAATCTTCAAATCGTGCTCACCTCCATACCTGCAATTTAGTGGGCTTTGAAAATCTGGCCCCACAATTTTGCAAATGGGTCTCCAATGGATTTCACATTTTTAGCTTGCCCTTCACCTGGAGCTGCCATATACAACGCGTGCAAGACAGATCCATTGAAATTGGATTCTTAAAGTGAGATTACTGTTGTAAAATGTGATTTGTCACGACAAGGAGGAAATGATAGGGGTGGTTTCCCTTTTCACCTCTCAACTGACTGCAGTGTTTTATTAGAATTATGTTTTAATCCCTTGAGCTTGTGTTAATAGTCAACAAACACAAATGACAGGTTTTCTCCTAGGTTTAAAGAAAGATAAATGTTTATTAAGTAAAAACCAAAAATTCACAACTTCACACACACACACACACACACACACACACACATGCACACACACAAGACAAGATAGAGATTAAAATAGAGAATGCATTTAGGTCTGGTGCTTTTAAAAAGAGTTTATCGTGAAACTTATTTTGTTTTCCCGGGAGGAAAATTTAAACGATGCTGGGCTGTTCTTCCTTTTCTCCTGGTTCACTGGAGTCAAACTTTGGAGAGTTTTAGGTGGACTGGTTGAATAAGGTAGCCATTAACATTGAATGAGGCCATTAGCATTTTTAATGCTTTCTTCAAGGCTGGTCCAGACCTAATGATGTGTTCAGTCTCCAGCAGTCATTGTGTATATTTGCAATACAGGTGCAGTCACCTGACCTCTTACTCCATTTTGTCTTGTAGCAAAAATGCGTCCATTCTAGGAGGTTAATTCATCAGTTAATTTTTAACTCCGGGCTCACTTCTTTGACCAGGAGTCTTCCCCCCAACCAGCAGACCCATTCACCCGCCTCCAGCATTCTCCCTCTACCTGGACCCCTCCCCCTGGCCTCTTACCTGCTCTTGATCTCTTCATTGAAAACTGTCGGTGAGACATTGGTCATCTCAATTTCTCTGCCCCCCTCACTCACTCTAACCTGTCCCCCTCTGAACTTGAGGCACTCCGTTCTCTCAGGTCTAACCCCGACATGGTCATCAAACCTGCAGACAAGTGTGGTGCTGTTGTTGTATGGCGTACCGACCTCTACCTTGCAGAAGCTCAACGCCAACTCACAGACACCTCTTCCTACCTCCCTCTGGACCATGACCCCACCACCGAACATCAAGCCACCGTCCAAAGGACTGTCACTGACCTCATCTCCTCTGGAGATCTTCCCTCTACAGCTTCCAACCTCATAGTCCCGCAACCCCGGACAGCCCGCTTCTACCTGCTTCCCAAAATCCACAAACGGGACTGTCCCGGCAGACCCATTGTGTCAGCCTGCTCCTGCCTCACTGAACTTATTTCTTCCTATCTAGACTCTATCTTTTCTCCGCTGGTCCAGTCTCTTCCCACCTACATCCGTGACTCTTCTGACGCCCTACGTCATTTTGACAATTTCCAGTTTCCTGGTCCCAACCGCCTCCTCTTCACTATGGACGTCCAATCGCTCTACACCTCCATCCCCCACCAGGATGGTTTGAGGGCTCTCCGCTTCTTCCTGGAACAGAGGCCCAACCAGTCCCCGTCCACCAACACCCTCCTCCGCCTCGCTGAACTTGTTCTCACATTGAACAACTTCTCCTTCAACTCCATGCATTTCCTTCAAGTAAAAGGTGTCGCTATGGGTACCCGCATGGGTCCTGGTTATGCCTGTCTTTTTGTGGGATATGTCGAGCATTCTTTGTTCCAGTCCTACTCAGGCCCCCTCCCCCAACTCTTTTTCCGGTACATTGATGACTGTATCGGTGCCGTTTCCTGCTCCCGCCCCGAACTAGAAAACTTTATCAACTTTGCTTCCAATTTCCACCCTTCTCTCACCTTTACATGGTCCATCTCTGACACTTCCCTTCCCTTCCTCGACTTCTCTGTCTCCATCTCTGGGGATAGGTTGTCTACCAATATCCATTATAAGCCCACTGACTCCCACAGCTACCTCGACTACACTTCTTCACACCCTACCTCCTGTAAGGACTCCATTCCATTCTCCCAGTTTCTCCATATCCGACGCATCTGCTCTGATGATGCTACCTTCCATGACGGTGCTTCTGATATGACCTCCTTTTTCCTCAACCGAGGATTCCCCCCACTGTGGTTGACAGGGCCCTCAACCGTGTCCGACCCATTCCCCGCACCTCTACCCTCACCCCTTCCCCTCCCTCCCAGAACCGTGACAGGGTTCCCCTTGTCCTCACTTTTCATCCCACCAGCCTCCATATCCAAAGGATCATCCTCCGCCATTTTCGCCACCTCCAGCGTGATGCTGCCACTACCAGTCGCATCTTCCCCTCCCTTCCCCTGTCAGCATTCCGAAGGGATCGTTCCCTCTGCGACACCCTGGTCCACTCCTCCATTACCCCCACCACCTCGTCCCCGTCCCAGGGCACCTTCCCTTGCAATCGCAGGAGGTATAATACCTGCCCATTTACCTCCTCTCTCCTCACTATCCCAGGCCCCAAACACTCCTTTCAGGTGAAGCAGCGATTTACTTGTACTTCTTTCAATGTAGTATACTGTATTCGCTGCTTACAGTGTGGTCTCCTCTACATTGGGGAGACCAAGCGCAGACTGGGTGACCGCTTTGCCGAACATCTCCGCTCAGTCCGCAAGCAGGACCCTGAGCTTCCAGTTGCTTGCCATTTCAACACTCCCCCCTGCTCTCATGCTCACATCTCTGTCCTGGGATTGCTGCAGTGTTCCAGTGAACATCAACGCAAGCTCGAGGAACAGCATCTCATCTACCGATTAGGCACACTCCAGCCTGCCGGACTGAACATTGAGTTCAATAATTTCAGAGCATGACAGCCCCCCACTTTACTTTAATTTTTAGTCATTTTTAGTTATTTTTTCTTCCTTCTTTTTTTTTACATTCCTTTTTACATTTTTTACAATCTTTTTTTGCATTTATTTCATTTCATCTTAGTTTGTTCAGTTTGCTTACCCACTGTTTTTTTCAGGTTGTTTTTCTTCAGGTTTGCACTTGCTGCTGTTCAATATTCAGTATATTCACACCTAATCTGTACTAATGCTTTGTCTTTCAACACACCATTAACATATTGTTTGCCTTTGCTCCGTGACCTTTTGGTCAGCTATGTGGCCTGGTCCAATCTGCACCTTCTCCTTTGTTATCTCTTGCCCAACCCCCACCTCACTTGTTTATAATCTGTGACTTTTCTAATATTTGTCAGTTCCGAAGAAGGGTCACTGACCCGAAACGTTAACTCTGCTTCTCTTTCCACAGATGCTGCCAGACCTGCTGAGTGAATCCAGCATTTCTTGTTTTTGTTTCAGATTTCCAGCATCCGCAGTATTTTGCTTTTATCTCATTGTTAGTTCAACTGGTTGAATAAGGTAGCCATTAACATTGAATGAGGCCATTAGCATTTTTAATGCTTTCTTCAAGGCTGGTCCAGACCTAATGATGTGTTCAGTCTCCAGCAGTCATTGTGTATATTTGCAATACAGGTGCAGTCACCTGACCTCTTACTCCATTTTGTCTTGTAGCAAAAATGCGTCCATTCTAGGAGGTTAATTCATCAGTTAATTTTTATAGTTCGTAATTGCTCCTTTCATGAGTAGCAGTTTTTTTTCTATTTAGCAATGATATTTATTGCATTTTGCTTCCCTCATTTGTGTTTGTTGCAGGGGAGTGCAACATCTTAACATTTTTAGTTGCTTCGTTTTGACAATGCTTTTTTCTTTTGTGTTCTTGGTTGTTGCAATTGATGTAAGGTTTAAATGGAATGAAAATTAGTCATTGTAGGCTGCATGTCTGAAACAGAGCTGTCCAATTTTTCTTACATGATGCAACTTCCCCACCCAGTTTTTCTCAGTGCACTCTGGCCAGATGATGCTCAAAAATGAGAAATCTACCAGATTGTTGAAACTTTACACCTGTTCCTACACAGTATCTGTTGATTTTCATCTTCATTTCCACACATAAAGTGTTGCCAGGATGGCGAATAAAGAGGAAAAGTAGGCAATGAGGAGGCACTAAGGAAGAAAAGTCAAGCAGGCTTTGTTGACAGCATGTCATTCTCCTGTCCAATTTTCCAATCTGTGCTGTGTCCAATGGGCAGAAAGTGGATTGTTATTGTTTATCACGAGGGGAATTGAATACAAAAGTAGGGCATTGCTGAGCCCACATCTGGAGTACTGTGTACAGTACTGGTCTCCTTATTTAAGGAAGGATGTAAATGCGTTGGAGGCAATACAGAGAAGGTTTACTAGACTAATACCTGGAATGAGTGGCCTGTCTTACAAGGAAAGATTGGACAGGCTAGGCTTGTATCCGCTGGAATTTAGAAGAGTAAAAGGCGATTTGATTGAAACATATAAGATCCTGAGTGATCTCGTCAGGGTGAATGTGGAAAGGATGTTTCCCCTTGTGGGAGAATCATGAACTAGGGGTCACTGTTTAAAAATAAGGGGTCGCCTATTTAAGACAGAGAAGAGAATTTTTTTCTCTCAGAGGGTCGTGAGTCTTTGGAACTCTCTTTCTCAAAAGGCAGTGGAAGCAGAGTCTTTGAATATTTTTAAGGCAGAGTTAGATAGATTCTTGATAAGCAAGGGGGTAGAAGGTTATCGGGGGTAGGTGGAAATGTGCAGTAATCAGTTCAGCCATGAACTTATTGAATGGCGGAGCAGGCTCGAGGGGTTGAGTGGCCTACTCCTGCTCCTAATTTATATGTTCGTATGTATGTTCGTATCTACTACAGAAGGGCAAACTGGGTAGGCTTTGTTACAAGCGATTCTCTTTGCCCTCCACCTGAGTGATACTTTATGCGCAGGCAAAGAAGACATAAATCTACCCCAATGATCTCAAGTAAAATGTTTTCATCATAATTAATCATTTAATAGCTAAACTGGCAGACAAATCACTACCCTGTCTTCTGGGAGCTGTTCTTCTGCATACACCTGTTACAAATTAACATGGTTAACTGTAGAAATACCTTATTTCAAAAATAGAATTTTTAATATTGTATAGACATCTACTGAACTTAGTATTAAATTTTATTTATTAAATCTTATTTCAGAGGAATGTGTGTATTTCAAGAATGCAAAGTTGGCTACATAAACAACTTTTTTTAGAGCATGTCTTTGAGCTCCCTTTTGCTGAAACCGTTTACCTCATTGTTAAAATCATTATAGCTCTGATTTTTAGAGGTAAAGTAACAGTTAGGCTATCAGCACTCACCATTATTAAAGAGTAAATTAGACAGCAGTTTCAGGCAAGCACACATGCACAGTTAAACACAGAATCAGGAAGCTGCTGTCCAAGTTGCCCTGCCCTTCCAGAAGGTGTGCTATACTATTATTTCACTGAGAGACTCGACATTGAAACACATGGAACAGTGTGAAGTTGCTGTACTTATGTGATAGATACCAACTAAAAACGTCAGAAAATGTTATGGCCTGACCCTAAAAAAAAAATTATTTTCCAGTGGATGACTTAATATTGATTACAAGTCAACACACTAACTAGAGTAGCAATGAGTATGAGTGTATCACATTTGAATCAGTACATTAACAGGGCTATCGAAAAGAAGAATTCTCACAAAAAATACATTGAGAATTTATGCAGTTTTTTTTTTGCCAGTGCCTTTCAAATACTCCCAATTGCTACAAGAGAAAATAGTAATGCACAAAAAAACCAAACACACAAGGACCCAAAAGGTCAGGCATTAATATGGATTGAATGCACGACATATGGGATAAAAAGGTGAGTGGGCTATTAAACTACTTCAATAATGAAAGAGGTATTTGAGCAGTTTCAACAGTAATAGCAGTGATTACATATAAGTGGTGTGTGAACTTAAAGGAGAAAAGAAGTCCAAAGGCAGCCCTTTCATTCTAATCACTTCTTCCATAAATGTCTTTGACTTTAAAAAAAAAATCAAGTTTTCTTCACAACATAGACACCTTGGGAGGAATTTGAAACTGAGAAAGTGACTGGGTTTGGGAGTGGGCAGCTGGTTAAAAGGGCTGAAATTGACAGTGTGTCAGGAAGCTGGCAGCAACCCACCAATTGGCTACATGCGGGAAACCCCGTGAGAGGCGGGTTGGCAATTGTACAATGTAAAGTGCTCATTAAGAGGTGTTTTTAACACAGGATTTGAACATTTACTGTGTTTGCATGGGCTCCTGATTATTCATGGAACTCGCCAGTGAAATCAAGGCGAGAGGAGAGCAGGATTTGAGGAGGCTGAGTAAATGACAGACAAAAAATCCTTTAAGTAGTCAGACCTCACACCTGCTTCCTTGCCAAATGAAAGGCTTTTGCTCACAGGACCTGTTCTGAAAGTGTGCTTTCATAGCTTTGAGGGTGATTTCCAAAACTTTGGCTGTCACTTCCACTAACTTGGAGTTTTGTGCAGCTGATCTGCATTTCCCATCTGTCAAACATCAATGCAGTTTTATGTTAGGCCTCAGATGAGGAACAAGATGAGCAGCAGCAGCAACAATTTTTTCCTCACCCACCTGCCACTCCACAGCAGAGAGCTGCAGCTCGCAGGAAGCGATAACCCCAACAAAGGGTTTACAGGTAGAGGATTCGCTTCCTGGACATGTCCAAGCACCAGTGGCTCAGGAGGCTCAGGGTACTGGGTCAGGTGGTTGCTGATATTTGCAGCCTGCTGGAAGAAGACCTCCTGCCAAGTGGACCAGATGGACACACATTGCCAGTGGCTGTAAAAATGACTACTGTCATTAACTTCTTTGCCTTTGGCTCCTTCCAGGGATCTGCAGGAGATATTTGCTGAATCTTACAATCTGCTGCCCGGAAATGCATCTCACAGGCCACCAATACCAGATTTGCCAGGGTCAGGACTTGCGTAAAACTTTCAACCAATGAGGTCAGTCGCAATGAACGGATGATCATCTTTGCAGTTCTGGCTGGTTTTCTACAGGTCGGGGAGTAATTGACTGCACACATATGTCAATCAAGATGCCTTCATATCACCCTAGAGCCTCTGGAGTTAACCACAACGGCATCCACTCTATCAATGTGCAACCATAGCTAGATCATTATACAAGTTTGAGCAAGATTCCCAGGGAGCTGCCATGATGCTTTAATCTTGCAGCAGTCAAGCCTCCCTGAGCTCTTCACAACTTGAAGCAGAAATGGTGGCTGGCTCCTGCGAGACAAGGTGTACCCTCTGGAGATGTGACTGATGACACCCGTTCGGAGCCCTGCTAGCAATGCCCAGAAGTGATATAATCGAAGTCACCTGACCACAAGAGCTGTGATTGAGCAAGCAGTTGGGATGCTGAAGATGCGCTTCAGGTGGCTGAGCAGATCTGGGCACCCAACAGTATGTACCAGCCCTGTATTGAGAAAGATAGTGTTGTGTTGTGCCTTGCATAATATAGTGCGGCAGTGAAGACTGGAGCTCCAGGAGGACGAAGGTGTTGAGTGCATTGCCTCTTCAGAGAGAATGATATGCAATATGAGGACCAGGAGGAGGAGAGACCTTATATGGCAAGGGCTCCACCATAGCGCACACAGAACCCCGGGATGGCCTAGTTCAGGTATGCTTCAGTTAGACAATAGGAGTGAACCCATCTAACAGATGAATTCTGATCCCAGTCGAACTTCCATCCCCCTACACAAAGCAGTCCTCCAAATGACAAGGAATCCCTGTCTGTCACAGACACCCATTGCTCATCTTTAACTCTTGTCTTATCATTTATCACAAGCGAGAAGGTCATTTGGGCAGCAGGCAAAAATGGACAATACAGGAAAATGGTCCAGATGAATAATTCTAATAAAGTTGAAAAAAAAGCTGAAACTTAACAATGTAACATTGTGTTAAACACCCTTGTGCAACTACAATTCTTTACTATTTATTTTTCTACTGCTCTTATATATTGCAACCCTGTGCCTTCAGCAGAGCTAGAGGCAAGCTGCTTGTTCTCCTGCTCTGGCTGCTCAGATGTTCTTGGCTGACACCCTCTGGGTTTTAGAGCCTGTGAGTACCCTTCCAAAGCCTGCCCCATCTGCACCAGGGGCAGACTTGGCCATCAGGACAGAAGGCAGCATGTGGGGCTCTGACTGGGGTGATGGGTGGGAGTGGGGAGGGGTAACAAGTGAGAAGTTGAAGCACTTTGAGCAGAGTCCCCACTTCTGCATCGTCTTTCTCCATCTTCCCTCTCATGGCCCACCCACACTTCCCTGTTAGCAATGAGCTATAGAGCAAATTGCCGAACATCATTGAGGCTCTGAAGGACCAAGCCTAATTATCATCAATCCTATTTAATGTGGCATTCAGAGTGTGCAGGCCATTGGTGATGGAAAACATGCACTCTTTTGACTGCCGCATTTGATGATCCATGAAGGTGATCACACTTTCCATGGACATATATATGATTGCAAAGGCCTATGACATCATGGCACTCATGCTTGAGTCAGACTCCTCCAATCACTCTCCAATAACTTACAGTGTGACTGGAAAGGCTGACAGCACCTCACGTATTTTCTGCTGCTCCAGAATGATCCTGTTCATCAACAGCCCCCAAGGCTCAACATCTGCGTGCTGCTGAGCAGAGCTTGGAGCCTTCTGCGCCTTCTGACAGGGAGTCTCCATTGATGTCCGTATCTTCAACACTTGCTCTTACTCACTTGTGATGTTAGAACGCAGTTGCATGTCTTTCTGGTCCCACCGAGGTGTGTGTATCTGAGATGGTGCATGGTCTGCATGAGTGAATAACCTCCTTTGAGAAGTGTTTGTCCTCCTCCTACATTATCTCCTGCATGACGCTTGATGGGCCTGTGGGAGATGAAAGACATGATTTAGAACTGTCAAGGTAAGAAGGTGTTAAGTCATCATTGTGCATATGATCATATTTCACTGATTGCTGACATCAAATCAACATGAGTGAGTGTTGTATGCCATGTGACTGTGTGATATTTCATTCTGTCACCACATAGTGGAGAGAGCCCCATCTCTCCATCTCCGATGGCCAGGCGTGCCGCGACTCAGCTATCTCTAGCGCCTCCTCCTCTGCAGCAGTCAGTATGGAGATGCTGGAGGGCCACCTCCGGTTCTCTGCCTCACCCTGTGCTCTCTTCTCCTGCAAAGAGGGAGAGATGAGACCTATGAATGAGAGTAATGGAGTGTGTTGAGTGAGTGCATGGACATCATTTGTGGAGGTCACTGTGAGGGTCAGATGTGACGTTGTATTAGAATGAGGGTGAGTGTCAGTGGTGGATGGTCAAATGGGGATGTGAGGAGCTGCCTAGACAGAGAGGGATGTACACCTGCAAGGTAAGTTGGTATGAGGAGTGAGGTGCAGGAGAAGGCTGGGGAAAGTTGAGTGTGGGGAAATGAGGGTGAGACGCACATCAGGATATACTTAAATGTTCCATGCCATTCACCTTTCCAGACCTAATCAGGATAATTAATCCACTTCCAGCACTCTATGCAGGAGCATGGGACCACACTCCTACTGCTGACCTCCTGCGCTACTTTCAGCCCGACCTACTTGTTCTGTGAGGCTGGCTTATTCCTCCTGTTGGCAGGAAAGAGAATCTCCCTGCGGGCCCCTATAGCCCACAGCATCAGCTCTAGTGAGGCATCACTGAAGTGAGGTGCTGCCATGCAACATTATGGCTCCTTTGTTGCAGTTTTTTTGTGTGTTGGAACTCCTGGACTATCCTTCAACTTTCATCCTGGCAGGGTCCCTTTAAATACTTCAGCTGAAATACACTCTTGCAGGTTGTCATCACACTTGCTCATGCTAACTGGTCAGGAAAGAAGTCAGATGCTAATGCAGTTGCTGGGCTAAAAAGCCACTAACAAATGTGCTGCTGAAACTTCCAGGTTCCCCACACGCTACCAGGCCCCTCACTGCCAGTGGGTTGAAGTGTTAAAATACAGTCCCTTTGGCCTCCATTCTTCCTGAGCCACCCTAAGGATGGCAATTATGAATAGGTATCAGAGCGGCTCTATTGCAATCAATAACGACTTCAAACTGACCTGAGAACTGTTTGACTTTGGAAAACCCTGCTAGAGAGTGGAGAATCTACACCCCAGAATTTAACACACTATCCCAGTGCACCTTTCCTTCAGAGCTGCACCCTGACTAATAGGAAATTGTGACCCTGATTGTGAGCCTATTATTTTCCACTATAAAAGGTGGGAGTACTTTGAACAAAAAGTATTCCCTTGGACTTCCTTTTCCCTTTAAGGGAGTAATTCTATATTCAACATTGCTGACAGGATACTAGGTGTAGAGGCTGGGAAAAATTAGGAGCAGTATGCAATTCATTGAAATGGGAAACTTGTCAAACTCTGTAATTGATGACACAAGCTCACAGGATAATTACAGGGAGGTAGGCAATTGATCCCAACTTAATTCTTCAGTCCAGGGAGATTCCCCCTCTCCCATTGTAGCAACCAATTTTTTCTTAAATGATTTCAGTGTGTTTTCCTCCACTATTCTTTTTGGGGGTTTATCCCGTACACTTAAGCGCTCTTTGTATGAAGAAGAATTACCTGATATCATTCCTAAAATTATCTGTTTACTAGTTTGAACCTGTGTCCCCCGAGTTTTACTTTTGGAGTTCAATTCAAAGTAATATTCTGGATTAACCTTTTCTATACCTATGACAATCTCATGTCTTTATAAGATCACCTCTCAGATGAATACTTTTCAGGTTCAAAAGCCCATGTCAATATAGTCTTCCCTCACAACTTGAACCCTTGACACTGGGAATCAGGGTCATAGCTCTTCTCTGCACTGTCTCCAGCACTTGAATGCTTATCTTGTTTCTTAGCAATCACAACTGGAAGAAGTATTCAAGGTCAGATCACTATATAGTTTGATTGTTACCTCTTCTGACTTATATTCTCCTGTTCTGCCTATGTAGTTCAACATCCATTAGCTCTGTTGATTGCTGCTCTGCCTTGTTACCTGTTTAGCAAATAGTTTATAAAGACCTCTAGGTCTCTTTCAGCTTCATCTTAAGCTTTTTCAACACATTGATGGAGTATGGGTGTCATCTATTTTTCCTTCCTATTTGTATCATTTTACCCTTGTCTGCATTAAATTTCATCTGACATTCCTTTGACCACTTGCATATCTTGTTCAACTCATTCTCTCATTTCTGAGCTGCTTTTTCTGATCGCACTTCCAGAATGAATTCAATGTGGCGAAGTGTGAAGTTATCCACTTTGGATTCGAGGAAGACAAACTGGAATAAATTTAGAAGAAATAGGAGACCGGTAGCTGTGAAAGAGCCAAGGATTTAGGTGTCCATTAAACAAATTACTAAAAGCTAGTGCCCAGGTACAAGAAGTAATAAAAAAAAGATTGATGGAATGTTGACCTTTATCTCAAGAGTGTTGTAATACAAGAGTGAGGAAGTGACGCCTCAGTTATACTACAGCCATGGTCAGATCCCATCTGGAATATTGTGTTCACATTTGTGCACTGTGCCTCAAAGGTATTTTGATCTTGGAGAGAATATAGTGCAGACTCACCAGAATGATAGCAGGCTTAAGGAGTTAAATTATAAGGACAAGTTGCATAAACCTAGTTTGTATTCCACCAAGTTCAGAAAACCAAATGATGATGTAATTGAAGGGTTTAAAATGATAAATTTGATAGGGTGCATACATAGAAACTATTTCCTCTGGTGGGGAATCCAGAATAAATGAGTATAATCTTGACAGAGCTAGTAGGGAGTAAAATCACGAAGTATTTTTTCACACAAAGGAGAGTGGCCATCCAGAATTCTCTCCCCCAAAAGACTGTGGGTGCTGAGCCAAATTAAGTTTTCAAGACTGAAATCGATAGATTTTTAAGTAAGGGACCAAGGGATATGGTGAGAAAGTGGAATTGAGGTACAAATTAGCCATGATCTAATAGAATAGTGAGACACAAGGGCTGATTAGGCTATTTCTTCTTCTATGTTGTTCTCAAAGCAATTTTTGAAAAAAATCACTGGTTATATGAACTCACTAATCATAATATTGCAGGTATTAGCCATCATTCTACTTACTACAAGACAGTAAACCAATTAGTTTAATGGTCTTCTGTCAAAGCCAAAGCCAATAACCATTATAATCTATGATTGCTCATGGCTATTATTGCTGGAATGTTGACATCAGCAATACAAATGATAAAGATAAATGCCTCTACTTACATATGCTTTGCAGCTTTTGGTTACAAGCAGAAAAAAGTTGGAAAATCTTTCAAAATATAGATCTAGGGTTTCTTCCTTGCACACAACCCGGAAGTTACACCCAAAATTTGTGCACAATATTGCTTTAATTTTGCTGATGCCAAATTACGTCCAAATTCATTGGAAAATGCCTGAACATAAAAATGGCAAAATAAAAACAAAGTTCTGGAAATACTGAGCAGCTTTGGCAGCATCCATGGAGACAGAAACAGAGTTAATGGCTGGAATTTGACATTGGGTGGGAGGCCCTGCCTGCCAGCCAAAAGGTCGGGAGTGAGCCCACCTCCACTGAGTCAGACGAGCCACGTCAGGATTTTACACTCCCCTGGCCCTTAATTGGCCTTGGGCGGAACTTTCCTCCCCTCTGAGGCAGGAAATCCAGCCTCCAAGAGATGCCGGCCAATCAGCGGGAGCATTGGCCACTGCTGGGACTGCAGCCAACCTCAGCAACAAGAGGGATGGCAGCCCTGGAAAAAAAAGGTAAATTTCTGGGGTCTTGCTAGGGACAATTGGTCGGGTGGGGGGGGGGGGATGGTTGGTTGTTGGGAGTGGTGGAGGAGTGTTGTGTAGTGGGGGTGGTTGGGCCGTGGTGGGGCCTTCCTTGGGGCACAGGATGCCCGATTAGGAGGGCCCCCCAGCCAGCAAGGAGCTGCCAGGTTTTACTTGGCAGCCTCCTGTGGGCCCTCAGCCACCTGCCCCTCAGCATCAGTGGGAGGAGGCCCTTAAGTGGTAGTTAATTGGCCACTTAAAGGGCTTCATCAGCCTGGAACAGGCTTCTCGCCGCCGCTGCCCTTCGTAAAATTGCAGTGGGGTGGGAAGGCATCAGGAATGGCCCCCCTCCGCCTCCCACTCAATTTTACAACTCCCTCCCACCACCAGCCCACTCCTGCAAGGTGGGGGGGGCATAAAATTCCAACCAATGTTTCAGGTCGATGACCCTTCATTAGTTCAGAACTGATGAAAAGTCATCGACCTGAAATGTGAATTCTGTTTTTCTCTCTTCACAGATGCTTCCAGACCTGCTGAGTATTTCCAGCACTTTCTGGTATTGTTTCAGACTTGCAGCATCCACAGTATTTCACTTTTATAAAAATGGGCCTAAATCAACATAAGCAATCAGGGCCCAAGGAAACACTGAACCCGCACCAGCATATTTCTTCTTTTGAGTCTTAAAATGTCAGTTCCTGCCCATATAACCATCATTCATGCATGTTAGGCACATCAGTCATGAGCTTCTGTTAGTTTGTGCCTTTTTTTCTCGTCTTTCATTTGAGAGTTGGAACATGGCCAGTTTTGTGGGCTGAGGGTATATTGGATGGACGTAAAAGATGGATAAGGCTTTGCCATATTGTACTTAAGCAGATGGCTTGCTTATAACCAAATTTCTGTGATCTTTTGAGCCATACAATAAGCTTGTGCCCAAATTACAGGTGTATCTGTGCACAAATGCAAAGGATACTGCAGGCCATGCAGTTGTTCGATACTGAAATGTGTTTACCTAACTATTCCATGAGTACTTAAGAACATGAATTAAAACAAATCTAAGTAACCTTTTTGTTTTGGTAACTGGCATCGCATATAACTACACAAAAATTAATAGTTATTCCTAAACAATTTATTAGGATCGCAGCTCTCTTGTGAATAATGTCATTAACACAGACTACTTTTTTTTGTTAACACTAATACATGTGAACCATATGTATCATAATATGTAACAGAAAAGTCATTGTAAACAGCTGTGAGTAGTGTTACTTTTTCAAGTTGGCTATAGCAGTTTATGCTCAAGGATTTCTCAGACAGACACTGCAAAACAATTGCAGATGAGAAAGACAGCTCGAGGCCTAAATAAAACAGGTTAGAGCTGGGCAATTGGTTCAACAAATCTGCAATGCCAAATTGTATCAGTGATGACAGGAATTCTGCCAAAGATAATTTATATTGCACTAAGAAGCTTGCATGCAATGTTTACACTGACAATTTTCATCACAGCATCAGTAGATGTACTCGCCAGGGTCAATGGACTAACTTTTTTTTGAAGGAAGAAAAGCACAGCTGGAGTAAGGAGAGTTTTAACCTCAAAATGTATTCAGGTGTACTGCATGCTAGAGCAGCATCCTTTACTACTGGTAACTTCAAGTACTTAGAATCAGTTTGTAAATATGCAGTCAGATCAGCAAGGTTGTGGAGCAATCAATCTCTAGTCAGAGAGGGAGAAAGGAAGACAGGCCAAACTAACGGAAGCAGATCTATAGCCCTCTTATAGGCATGTTATGCAGCTTTGTTGGCAGGTACTAAAAAGACATCTGTAACCCAGACTATTGCATCCTGTAGACTTAACAGGAAACATGGCAGAAAGGCAAAACAGTAAAACTGCAAAAGGTTGTCAGCGGAAAAAAAAGGGTGGGAAATATAAATATATCGAGGAATCTACACAGTAAACGGAAGATTATTATCCACTCAGGTTTGGATCAGACAATCTGATTTAGATTTTGACTGTGCAATAGTGTAAAATGGGTGTTAGTGAATTGGCAGCCTGTTTTACATCTCTCCAGATATTTATTTTTATTGCAGGTTGAAGCTCACAAGCTAACTGGAACAATTCCAAAATATAACCCAGCCACCAAAAGTTCAAACTTTAAAATAAAAATCTATTTTCCGCCCACTTTTGCAGAATCAACATCTGTGGTCCTTGGAAGAGTTTGTTATCGTGCCACCAAATAGAAGATAATGTAGCTACTTCACTCTCCCAGAGATTCGATGGTGGTTTGACCATTGATTGGTTATTACTGATTTAAAATTCACTGGCTTTGCCACATTTATATTATTCATGATGGCCTCTTTGAAAGTGCCATCAGAAGAATGGCTTCACCCAAGGATTCTGCCATATTGCAGTTTTCAAATTTGAAAAAGAAAGCAACTATAAATAAAAGTACTTAGAAAGGTGAATTGGAACAATGTGCAGAAAATGTGGTCCTCCCATGTTGTTGAATGATTACATGTGTGTAGAATTTTTAAGCTATCTATGCTTTAATTTTGATTGGTTGTGCTGGCTACAAGTTTTGGGAATTAATCTTGGAGTAAAGTAATACAACCACTAGCATAGTCATTGTCGCCAGAATAGAAGGCTAAACCATTTAATCAGCACCCTTGCTTTTCTGCAGATGTCCACAGAATTAATTCTGCACTCTCTGTGCTCCCAAATGTGAACACTTCTCTCTGGGACTGGAGGTCGGTGATAGGACTAAACAGTAAATTAGTGACTCTTCACCCATGTTCCCTACATGTGCAGCTCTCTGCCAGGACCATGGAATTGCCCCTTTCTTAGGCCTCACCAAAATATTTTTTAAAAATGCAAAAAGAAAGCTGCAATCTCAATATTTTGGTTCTTTGGTTATCTGTGAAATTACCCATTCATCCTATCACCAAACTAATTGTGCACCACACCTCTCCTCTGAATCATATTAGTACGTGATAATTTCAAAAGCTCTGGGGGGAAATTGATCCCTGTCATACCCAATCTATAGGCAAAAAATAGGAGTTAGATAGTGGGTTGGAGGAAGTGACCTATTTCCATGCACGATTGCCAATTGGTCCTGGAAGTACTAAGGCTGCCAAATTGCCACAAGTAGCAAAATGTATATTCTACTTGAGTATAACAAAGTCCAAACTGAGCACCTACTCTTTCCTAACGTTGTGGTACACATCCTAGAACACAACAGCACATCAAACCTCTGCCCTTACACATGGCAAGGATTGAACCTTTCTTTGAAGTTGGATGTGAATGAGTTATGTGGCAAAGATATTGGAACAGGAATAGACCATTCAGGCACTTGAGCCTGTTCTACCATTCAATTAGATCAAAGCTGATCTGTACTTCAACTTAATTTACCCACCATTGCTCCATATCCCTTGATACCATTACCGAACAAAAATCTGTCAATCTTGATCTTGAAAATTTAAATTGACTCAGCATCTACACCCATATGTGGGAGTAAATTCCAGATTTCCACTACCCTATATGTGAACAAGTACTTCCTAGCTTCACTCTAAATGGCCTAGCTCACATTTTAAAATTATGCCCTTTTGTTCTAGATTCCCCCACCAGAGGAAATGGTTTCTCTGGGTCTACACTTTTTGCCTTTACCATTTTAAACACCTCATTTGGATCACCAGTCAATGTTTTAAACTCAAGAGAATACAAACCAAATTTATGCAAACTGTTCTCAATTTAACCCTTTAAGCCTGGTATCATTCTGGTGAATCTGCATTGTACCTGCTCCAAGGTCAATATATCTATCCTGACATGCACTGCCCAAAACTAAACAAGGTACTCCATGTGGGTTTGATCAAAGCTCTACTGAAGAACAACTTCCTGTTACGGACAGAATTGAGAGAACTGAAATCCCAGTTCCCTTCCCTTAACTGTCCGTAATCAGTGTGTTTTCGACCCAGAATGAATGAAGGTGAAGCCATTGTTAATACAGTGGGGATAGATGGTGGCCATTCGCACCTACTTATTATTTAACTGTTTTGTTACAGCTCTCTTTGTTAAGTTTCAAGCTCGGGGACAGCGAGTCTAGGAGTCCATAGATATTGAGTTCTGGGTCAGACCACAAACAATAGGTGGTGTGAATTCCACAAATGGTTTTTGTCTTGGTATGTCCATTCAAGGAGAAAGGGGACCGGGTGCCACTGTTGATCCTCACAGCGGAGCCGCTCTTCACGCTTCCGTCACAACGCGACCGGGTGGTGACAATTCACCTCTACAATCCCCATGTTCCTGTGGTGGATGTACTCACCTTTCTCGCCAGGTACGTTGAGGTGGCCGGCAGCAGCACTGATGTCAAGGACCCCTTTGGGATTTGGACCAGCAAGCGGCAGGCAGGTCAAGGTGACCTTGAAGGTCGATGCCAGTGGAGCCATCATCCACCCTCCCTCCAGCTTCGCTATCGGGGGAGGTCGAGGCTTCCTGGTCTACGCTGGGCAGCCCAGAGATTGTCGCACCTGTGGCAAATCTGGTCACGTGGCAGCTAACTGCAGCACGGTTGTTTGCAAGAACTGCAGGGAGGAAGGCCATCAGACCAAGGACTGTAAGCAGACTAAGTGTTGCAACTTTGTGCGGGAGAAGGTACGACGAAGGCATCTGGTGTTCGAAATGAGACAAGCAACCTTCTCCGCAACGAGGAAAGTATACCTGAGAAGGAGAAGAAAGGGGAGGCAGCTGAAACCAGCGACCCAGCACCTACCCTGCGCCCGGAAACCCCTTCTCCACGGACAGAATCAATGAAGGAGGAAGCAGCAGATGGACAAACAGGTCAGTGACAAGTGGTGCAAAGTAAAACCACAAAGAAAAGACCTCCAAAAGTGCAACAGGCCACCACCCAAACCAGTGACAAGAGGAGGCTACCTTCTGAGACAGACTACAACAGCTCCTCTTCACTGGACGAGGAAGTGCTGGAACGATGGCCCCTTCAAAGGAGGCGGCAGAACTCCAAGGAGCTGGAAGATAAAGCCCCCCAGCCCCCGGGCACGGGAAGCTGTGATGGGACTGGCGAGCCCCAACCCTAAAGCGCCACGCCTAACGACATGGCCAGCGCATCCCAGCTCCGGGACACCGAGAGCAAAGACACGTCTGGCGCACCTCAGCTCCGGGAAGCCAGTTTGAACTGGCCTCGGGAGCCAAAGTTAACCACGGCAAGAGTGAGGCCATGTTCTTTGGGAACTGGGCTAACCGATCCTTTGTCCCCTTCACCATCGGGTCAAACTACATGAAGGGGCTGGGGATATGGTTCGGAAGGGCCGTGGCATGCACCAAAACCTGGGAGGAGCGAGTAGCCAAGGTACAACACAAGCTCAGAATGTGGGGGCAGCGATCTCTCTCCATTGTGGGTAAGAACCTGGTCATCAGGTGCGAGACACTCACGTTGTTGCTGTACGTGGCGTAGGTCTGGCCCATACCTCACTCCTGCGCTGTGGCGGTCACCTGAGCCATTTTCCGCTTTATCTGGGGATCCAAAATGGACCAGGTCCGGAGGGACACGATGTTCAAACCTCTGGATAAAGGCGGGAAAAATGTACCCAACGTGGCCCTCATCCTGATGACTACCTTCGTGTGCGGCTGCATCAAGCTGTGTGGAGACCACCAGTACGCAAACTCCAAGTGTCACTACGTGCTGAGGTTTTATCTGTGCCCGGTGTTGCGAAGGATGGGCCTGGTCACATTGCCGCGGAACGCTCCATCCAGTTGGACTGTGCTGTACCACCTATCCTTCGTTGGGCAGTTTCTGCAGGAAAACACCTTTGACCACCGATCCATCAGGCAGTGGTCTGCACGGAATGTCCTCAAGGCCCTACGGGAAAAGGAGACGGTGGATCCTGTTGGATGGTTCCCCGAGCAGACTGCCAAGGTCATTTAGCGGAATGCCTCATCACCAGAACTTTCAAACAAGCACCAAGATGTAGCTTGGCTAGTGGTGAGAAGAGCCCTCCCCGTCAGATCCTTCCTGCACGCCCGAAAGCTCGCCCCCTCCGCGCAATGCCCCTGCGGTGGCTGTGGTGGAGAAGAGACGGTTGCCCACCTCCTTCTGGAATGTGTCTTTGCAAAGCAGGTGTGGAAAGAGATGCAGTGGTTTTTGTCGAGTTTCATCCCAAGCAGCTCGGTAACACAGGAGTCTGTGCTCTACGGGCTGTTCCCAGAGACGCACACCGACACAAACATCAACTGCTGCTGGAGGACTATCAATTCGGTGAAAGACGCCCTTTGGTCTGCCCGAAACTTGCTGGTCTTCCAGCGCAGAGTTGTCCACCACCAAATGTTGCAGACTGGCACATTCCAAGGTCTAGGACTACGTGCTGAGGGACGCACTAAAGCTTGGGGCAGCCGTAGCAAAGGCTCAATGGGGAAAGACCACTGTGTAAGGTCCCCCCACCAAGCTGAATGGAGGGGCTGGATCTATGGGAAACCCCTCGAACTGTATTGGGAAAATTTTCATTTGCTGTAAAATGTAAAAATGTATATGGCATGACAAATGAAATGGAAGGGTTGTGAGGCAACTCATGATTGTATTGAAGGAAACTGATCGCCTCTGCACGGTTTGTATTTTTTGACTTGGTGCTGTTTGAAACTGTTTGGTAATGTATTTTTTTACAGATTTTTATGAATAAAGTATATTCTGGAAAAAAAAAAAATGTCCATTCAAGGGAGGCACTCCACCCATAGTCATTCAATTAGGAACTTTCCGGAGGCTTGAGATACTTCTGAGTCTGGACCGAAATTGCAAAAGTCACCTGACTCTCGGCAGCCATCTTATTGCAGCATTTTAATATCCATTGTGGTTCATTTAAAAAGAAAATTCAATTCCAGGAGATTTATGCTGAATACAGTTCATGTTTAAAGAGGGAATTCAGTGATCAGTTGTGCTCCAATGCCCCTTGTATCTGTCACTGAATGATGGTCATCATAATGCTGTGCTTCATGTGCTTCTGCCTCCAAAGCAACGATCAGGAATGTCCAAGTCCAGGTCTTTCATATGGCAAAGTTGTGCAGACAACAGCAGGTTACAACTATGTGGGAATTCTTGGAACACATGAGCTAGAGCATAGTGCAGACCCCTTTTGACCTATCAAGGCAGTGAAAGCACCCTGTTAAAACCCAATGGCCCTCTCTATGGCTACTTTGCTAGAGGCATGTGCCTCATTGTAGCATTATAGAAGGTACCATTGCTGATATTAGAATTAGAATTAGAATTAGAACATTACAGCGCAGTACAGGCCCTTCGGCCCTCGATGTTGCGCCGACCTGTGAAACCATCTGACCTACACTATTCCATTTTCATCCATGTGTCTATCCAATGTCCACTTAAATGCCCTTAAAGTTGGCGAATCTACTACTGCTGCAGGCAGGGCGTTCCACGCCCTTACTACTCTCTGAGTAAAGAAACTACCTCTCACATCTGTCCTATATCTATCACCCCTCAACTTGAAGCTATGTCCCCTCGTGTTTGCCATCACCATCCGAGGAAAAAGACTCTCACTATCCACCCTATCTAACCCTCTGATTATCTTATATGTCTCTATTAAGTCACCTCTCCTCCTCCTTCTCTCCAACGAAAACAACCTCAAGTCCCTCAGCCTTTCCTCGTAAGACCTTCCCTCCATACCAGGCAACATCCCAGTAAATCTCCTCTGCACCCTTTCCATTGCTTCCACATCCTTCCTATAATGCGGTGACCAGAACTGCACGCAATACTCCAGGTGCGGTCTCACCAGAGTTTTGTACAGCTGCAGCATGACCTCGTGGCTCCGAAACTCGACCCCCCTACTAATAAAAGCTAACACACCATATGCCTTCTTAACAGCCCTATTAACCTGGTTAGCAACCTTCAGGGATTTATGCACCTGGACACCAAGATCTCTCTGTTCATCTACACTACCAAGAATCTTCCCATTAGCCCAGTACTCTGCATTCCTGTTACTCCTTCCAAAGTGAATCACCTCACACTTTTCCGCATTAAACTCCATTTGCCATCTCTCAGCCCAGCTCTGCAGCCTATCTATGTCTCTCTGTACCCGACAACATCCTTCGGCACTATCCACAACTCCACCGACCTTAGTGTCATCTGCAAATTTACTAACCCACCCTTCTACACCCTCTTCCAGGTCATTTATAAAAATGACAAACAGCAGTGGCCCCAAAACAGATCCTTGCGGTACACCACTAGTAACTAAACTCCAGGATGAACATTTGCCATCAACCACCACCCTCTGTCTTCTTTCAGCTAGCCAATTTCTGATCCAAAGCTCTAAATCACCTTCAACCCCATACTTCCGTATTTTCTGCAATAGCCTAAAGTGGGGAACCTTATCAAACGCCTTACTGAAATCCATATACACCACATCCACTGCTTTACCCTCATCCACCTGTTTGGTCACCTTCTCGAAAAACTCAATAAGGTTTGTGAGGCACGACCTACCCGTCACAAAACCGTGCTGACTATCTCTAATGTACTTATTCTTTTCAAGATGATTATAAATCCTGTCTCTTATAACCTTTTCCAACATTTTACCCACAACCGAAGTAAGGCTCACAGGTCTATAATTACCAGGGCTGTCTCTACTCCCCTTCTTGAACAAGGGGACAACATTTGCAATCCTCCAGTCTTCCGGCACTATTCCTGTCGACAATGACATATTAGAGATCCCTGACTACCTGATGTGCCCTGTACCATAAAAATTGAAACTTTTTTCTCCCCTTACTAGGCACAGACAGGGGTGTCAGCAGATGACCATGTGCAACTCTTCATGCAGTAGGTAACAATGCTCCCCTATTGCTTATTTGGTAAAATGCACTCTTCTAACACATAGGTGTGCATTAAGGTCCTTTCAGGATTGGTTTGCCTGTCTATATATTTTTTGGGGGTGGTGAGGTGGAATATCTGGTTGTGCCTATCCTCCGGAATGCTGCCTGACTCTTCTTCGTTCCATCCAGTTATGCAAAGGGAATAACATACATACTACAGCAAAACTTTCTTTGGTGGTCGGGATAGGTCAAAATCTCAAACTCTCTGCATTTTCCAGACTTGGAAATTCCTCATTTCCTGAAGAACTGATCTTGGCAGCAACAGCTATGTCTTATTTCTTTCATTCTAACTTATCCCTAGTGTACTGCAACTGTAAAACCAGCCAATTTGAGGCTGCAAACCAATGACCCTTATGTTATAATGAGATGTCTAAGAACACGATAAATGGATTGTGGAAAGGGGTCAAGTTATAACTTAAGCTTAGGGAGATCAATTTGGACTGGAAAAACCAGTGGAAACATCTTGCTGCCCAAGAGAAAAAGATATCCCAATTTTACACTGCAAAAGTAAATGACATAGAATTTCAAGGTCATTTTTGTTTAGTGAATGGGATGACTGAGACAATTTGAAGGATCTACGCCCTATAGCTATATCAAAAATGTTAGCTGTCTTGAATACACATTTTTCCCATGCACCAGATGCAAAATTTTTATATGTAGATGGTACAAAGAGCTGATGCATTGTAACAGCTTTTAATAGAAACTGTTGTTGTGCATCTAATAACGAGTCAATGCATCAGCTACAAACTTGTTAAAACAGTTACATGATAGAAAAGTACTGATTTAGAATTGCTGTACTCATAATATTTTAAAACATCTCCTTTGTTGGAGGTTCCTTAACAGTTAGGGCCAATTATTTTTCTGCAGCAAAGGAGGCTCGGAAATATCCATTGTCTTTATGGTTTGTTTCAACAATAAAAATCATACTTTGTGGAAAAAGAATTGACAATAATATTACATCCTATTGCTCCAAACTTTCTGCAAATAGCTGCTTTTGGGAGCCATCTGTTTAGTCTGTTGTATATGCCTATGAGAAGGCGTGAATATGAGTATTGAGAGCACATGCTTAACGATGGTGTGCATTACTTATTTTTATTAACTAATTAGAAATGCAATTTCATATCTTTTCATAATTTTCCACATGTTGCTAGATGCTAATGTATTGGTCGACACTGTATTAAAGCAAGAGCTCTGAAGAAATATATGTGACTGTACACTATAGGTTATGGTAAAACTCAAACTGCCACAAGGAGGGAATAGTGTACCAGGTTTGAGAAAAAGTTTTACTAAAAAAGAATTTACCATGTAAACCCAGCTTAGTTTATTTGAGTTGCACTGCTCATCATTTATCCTAAAACAACAATTTGTATTTAGACTACCTTTAACGTAATAAAACATCCCAACGCACTTCACAGAAGGATTATAAAGCAAAATTAGACACTGAGCCACATAAGGCAATATTAGGCCTAACCATCAGCCTCAAGAAAACGAACATCATGGGACAGGACATCAGAAATGCTCCATCCATCAATATCGGCAACCACGCTCTGGAAGTGGTTCAAGAGTTCACCTACCTAGGCTCAACTATCACCAGTAACCTGTCTCTCGATGCAGAAATCAACATGTGCATGGGAAAGGCTTCCATTGCTATGTCCAGACTGGCCAAGAGAGTGTGGGAAAATGGCACACTAACACGAAACACAAAAGTCCGAGTGTATCAAACCTGTGTCCTCAGTACCTTGCTCTACGGCAGCGAGGCCTGGACAACGTATGTCAGCCAACAGCGACGTCTCAATTCATTCGATCTTTTCTGCCTCCGGAGAATCCTTGCCATCAGGTGGCAGGACCGTATCTCCAACACAGAAGTCCTCGAGGCGGCCAACATCCCCAGCTTATACACCCTACTGAGCCAGTGGCGCTTGAGATGGCTTGGCCATGTGAGCCGCATGGAAGATGGCAGAATCCCCAAGGACACATTGTACAGAGAGCACATCACTGGTATCAGACCCACCGGCTGTCCATGTCTTTGCTTTAAAGACGTCTGCAACGCGACATGAAGTCCTGTGACATTGATCACAAGTCGTGGGAGTCAGTTGCCAGTGATCACCAGAGCTGGCGGGCAGCCATAAAGGCGGGGCTAAAGTGTGGCGAGTCAAAGAGACTTAGCAGTTGGCAGGAAAAAAGACAGAAGCAATAGGGGAGAGCCAACTGTGTAACAGCCCCGACAACCAATTTTACCTGCAGCAGCTGTGGAAGAGTCTGTCATTCTGGAATTGGCCTTTATAACCACTCCAGGCGTTGCTTCACAAAGCACTGACCACCTCTAGGCGCTTACCCATTGTCTCTCGAGACAAGGAGGCCAAAGAAGAAGAAGAAGAGGGCAGATGGCCAAAAACTTGGTCAAAGAGGCAGGTTTTAAGGAGCTTCTTAAAGGAGGAAAGAGAAGTGGAGAGGTTTAGGGAGAGAATTCCAGCACTTCAGGCCAAGGCAGTGTTCTACTCCGGCAAGCCAGTTGGTAAAGGATAGAACTGGAGCCAATCTTAACTCAGTCTGACATGTATTTACAAAGTGAAACATTACAAGGATAGACCTCCACACTCAACCACAACACAGTGTAGTAAGTGTCTCTTTTTTATACTCAAGTGACACTCCAATTAATGCCCTCCACCTGCATGTAATTAAACACAATTGATATACAGGCATCTGAAGGTATGATAACCAACACTGAAGCAATTAAAATTGGGAATGCTTAAGAGGCCAGAATTATATGAGCACAGCTATCTTAGCTGATAGTAGGGCTGGTTGAGCTTACAGAGATAGGGAAAGGGCACTGCCATGGAGGGACTTGAAAACAAGAATGAGAATTTTAAAATTGAGGCATTGCTTGAGCAGGAGCAGGGTAGGTCAACAAGCAGAGGGATGATAGGTGAAAATAATTGGCACAGGCAGCAGAGTTTTGGATGACATCAAGTTTACAGAGGGTAGAATGTGGGAGGCAGGCCAAGAGTGCATTAGAAGGTCTAGAGGTAACAAAAGCACAAATGAGGGTTTTAGTAGCAGATAAACTGAGGCAGGGGGAGACTCGGGTGATGTTATGGAGGTAGAAATAGCCAGTCTTAATGATGGCATAGATATGACACCAACGTTGTGAGCAGTCTGGTTCAGCCTCAGAATGGGACAGCAATGGAGTTGGTAGCTAGAGAACGGAGTTTGTAATGGGGACCAAAGGCAATGGCTTCGGTCTTCCCAATATTTAACTGAAGGAAATTTCTGCTCATTCAGTACTGGATGTCAGACAAGCAGTCTGTCAATTTAGATAAGTGGAGGGGTGGAGAGAGGTAGTGGTGAGGTAGAGTTGAATGTCGTCAGCATACATGTGGTAACTAAGATTGTGTTTTCGGATGATGTCACCAAGGGGCAGCATGTAGATGAGAAATAGGAGGGGCCAAGGATAGATTCTAAGGAGACACCAGAGGTAATGGTGTGGAAGCAGGAAGAGAAGTCACTGCAGATGATTCTCTGCCTACGACTAGATGGATAAGAATGGAACCAGGTGAGAGCAGTTCCACCCAGTTGGACAACAGTGGAGAGGCATTGGAGGAGGATGTTGTGGCCAACTGTGTCAAAGGCTGCAGATAGGTTGAGAAGGATGAGGAGGGATAGTTTACCTTTGTCACAGTCACATAGGATCATAGAAATCATAGAAAGTTTAAGGCACAGAAAGAGGCCACTTGCCCATCGTGTCTGTGCCGGCCGAAAAACGATCCACCTATTCTAATCCCACCTTCCAGCATTTGGTCTGTAGCTCTGCAGATTATGGCAATTGAGGTGCATATCCAGACTCCTTTTGAATGAGTTGAGGGTTTCTGCCTCAACTACCCTTTCAGGCAATGAGTTCCAGACCCCCATCAACCTCTGGGTGAAAACATTTTTCCTCATCTCCCCTCTAATTTTTCTACCAATCACTTTAAATCTATACCCCCTAGTCGCTGATCTCTCTGCTAAAGTGAATAGGCCCTTCACCTCCACTCTATCCAGGCCCCTCAAAATTTTGTACATTTCAATCAAATCTCCCCTCAGCCTTCTCTGTTCCAAGGAGAACAACCCCAGCCTATCCAATCTTTCCTCATAGCTGCATTTTTCCAGTTCTGGCAACATCCTCGTAAATCTTCTCTGTATCCTGTCTAGTGCAATCACATCCTTTCTGTAATGAGGTGACCAGAACTGCAGACAGTACTCAAGTTGTGACCTAACCAATGATTTAAACAGTTCCAGCATAACCGCCCTGCTCTTATGTTAACAATATGTTAATGGTGTGTTGCCTTTGCTCCATGACCTTTTGGTCAGCTATGTGCCCTGGTCCAATCAACACCTCCTTTGTTATCTTTTGCCCCACCCCCACCTCACTTGCTTATAACCTGTGACTTTTCTAATATTTGTCAGTTCCGAAGAAGGGTCACTGACCCGAAACGTTAACTCTGCTTCTCTTTTCACAGATGCTGCCAGACCTGCTGAGTGGTTTAAGCATTTCTTGTTTTTATTTCAGATTTCCAGCATCCGCAGTATTTTGCTTTTATTTTGAGGACTGAAAAATGATGGTCAGACCTGCCACTATTTCCTCTCTTGCTTCTTTTAGCAGCCTGGGGTACATTTCATCCAGCCCTGCTGATTTGTCAACTTTCAAGGATGCTAATCCCATTAATACTTCCTCCCTCCCTATGTTTATCACAGCCAATACTTCACACCCCTCTTCCTTAACTACAATATCTGCATTGTTCCCCTCTTTTGTGAAAACAGATGCAAAGTATTCATTAAGAACCATACCAACATCTTCCACCCCTACACATAGGTTACCTTTTTGGTCTTTTATGGACCCTACTCTCTCCTTAGTTATCCTCTTATTCTTAATGTATTGATAAAACATCTTTGAGTTCACCTGGATTTTGCTTGCCAATATCCTTTCATGCCCTCTCTTTGCTTTCCTAATTTCCTTTTTGATTTCACCCCTCCACTTTCTATACTCCTCTTGGCTTACTGGAGTATTGAGTTCTCGGTGTCAGACATAAGTTTTCCTCTTCTGCCTTATCTTACCCTGTAGACTCCTTGACATCCATGGGGCTTTAGATTTGACCGTCTCACTCTTTTTCTTTGTGGGAACATGTTTACTCTGAACCCCTTGAATCTCCCCTTTAAATACTTCCAACTGTTCTGACACTGATTTACCTTCAAGTAGCTGTTTCCAGTCCACTTTCACTAAATCACTCCTCAGTTTAGTAAAATTGGCCTTGGCCCAATTGAGAACTCTAACTCCTGTTCTATCTCTGTCCTTTTCCATAATTATGTTAAAACTAACTGAATTATGAATTATCTCATTTGTGACATTGATAAGAGCAGTTTCAGTACTGTGACGGGGCAGACACTTAGGGCTAGATTTTCAATCACCCGTGATGCGCTGCAAATTTCAAAGGGCAGGGAGGTGGGGGGTAGCCGCCAACCCACAGTCCTCCATTTAACTGGCTATTAATCTTATTGAAGAGGTTGTTAATGAGCTGGAGCGAGATGGAATGAAATTTTCAAAGCTACGAACGGGAAGCGTGAACGGTTTGGGGCACATTAGTGCAAAGGAATGATGAGCACAGCAGAGAGCTATTATTTATTGTTGCTCCTGATATAAAGTCTTAAAACAAAAGGGAAAATAAAACTGAGGTGCCAATGCAGTGGCACAAAGTTGCTATCTTTTGAGAAGAGCGGAGTCTGTGGCAGTTGTTTGGACCATGAAGCTGATCGCTCTGTACTCTTCTGCCTGCTCCATAGGCGACAGCAAGCCCAGCCATGGCTGCCGTCTGCCTTTGAGAATCACCCTCCAAAGCCAGTATTTGTCTCCAGGCTGCGCCCAGCGCCACTACTTGGGCACCAAACTCACCCCGGCCCAATTAGGGCCTTTGCATATCAAAATAGCATCGCGTCAGTGACATGGATGCAGCGCAGTGTTGGGACCTCGAAATGATACAGGAATCGGGTTCTCGATCACAGATTGAAAATCCAGCCCTTGGTTAGAGGGATTCAAACGTGGACTTCCAGGAAAGATGGGCATGGATTTGGGAGGGGAGGGCACAGTGGCGCAGTGGTTAGCACCACAGCCTCACAGCTCCAGCGACCCGGGTTCAATTCTGGGTACTGCCTGTGTTGAGTTTGCAAGTTCTCCCTGTGTCTGCGTGGGTTTTCGCCGGGTACTCCGGTTTCCTCCCACCACAAAAAGACTTGCAGGTTGATAGGTAAATTGGCCATTATAGATTGCCCCTAGTATAGGTAGGTGGTAGGGGAATATAGGGACAGGTGGGGATGTGGTAGGAATATGGGATTAGTGTAGGATTAGTATAAATGGGTGGTTGATGGTCAGCACAGACTCGGTGGGTCGAAGGGCCTGTTTCAGTGCTGTATCACTAAATAAATTTAAAATTTTTTTTTAAAAAACACGTTCAAAGAGAGGAAAGGGAGGTTGGAGATGAGGCAATAGCTTGCAAGGACGGTGAGGTCAAACGTTTTATTTTAAAAGGAGAACGGTGATGGAGCAGATTTAAATGCAAGGCAGACAACACCTGAACAGAGAAAACCATTAACAATGTCAGCTAATGTGGTGACCAGAAAGGAAAGTTGGGTGGTCAGCAGTTTAGTGGGAATAGGGTCAATGGAGTAGGAGGTGGGTCTCATGAACAAGAAGAGCTCGGAGATGGCAGGAGGGGAGATAGGAGAGGAACTAGAAAAATAAAAATAAAGACTGATTTTTTTCATATTCTGATTTAGAAAATGAGAATTAAATGATGCATCAACTTTAAAAATGTTCTTTGCTGTCTTTTTAAATAGTCCCTGCAAATACTAGTTGTAAATTGCTTCAGCCTTTGAAAAGCTAATAAAAAGATTATGAACTCAAATAAAATACAAATTCATTCATATTTACTGACTGTCTTTAAGAAATAGCTGCTTCTAGAATGTAGAGAATTTTCCTGCACCACAAGTTTTTTTCTGGCAATGGTGAATGTGCATGATGTGTCAGCTTGAAGGGTACAAGGAAAAAGTCCCTGGTCTGAATTTTTGCCATGGGGGCAGGAAACGAGCACTGGGTTTGTTTTTTTGGGTCAGAAACCTGAAACTAATTAAAGTTAAGATTTACAGGAGTATGAGCCCTTAATTGATGTGGAGTTGGGTTCCCTGTCCAATTAGAGCCACTTTCAACATTTGCTCCCTCCACCGCTGGTGCACAGTGGCAGCAGTGTGAACCATCTACATGATGCACTGCAGCAACACACCAAGACTCCTTCAACAGCATCTTCCAAACCAATGAACTCTATCACAAAGAAGGACCAGGGCAGCAGACACATAGGAACACCACCACCTGAAAGTTTGCCTCCAAGTCACCCACATTATAAACGCCATTCCTTCATTGTTTCTGGGTCAGAATAAACCTGTAACAGCCTTCCTAATAACACTGTGGGCATACCTACACCAGATGGACTGTAGTGGTTCAAGAAGGCGACTCATCACCACCTTCTCAAGGGCAATTATGGATGGGCAACAAATGCTGGCCTTGCCAGTGATGCTCACATTCCATGAAAGAATAAAAAAAAGTGGCAGCAGGAATGGAGGTGGGTCAGATGAAGTGTGGGACTGATTTTGACTTGCACAGCACCCAGCACTAAGACTGCTGGCTGTCCTGATTGTGAAATCTGCTGATTGTGCTAAAGCCTTCCAAAGCACCAGAGGGAAGCAAGATGTCACAGGAGAGCCAGAGGCCTGGCACCCAGGGAAGGGCTGCCCCTCACTTCATCAAAGCCAACCTGGATCTAATGTTGGAGACCATGAGGGAGAAGAGGGCGGTCCTCTTCCTGGAGGGTGACAGGAGGAGTCCACCCTGTAGCATGGAGCACTAAGTTGGTCACTGGTCACTATTATTGTCTCCATATCACTTTTTCTGCTCTGTGCATTGTATAAATGACAACACTTTAAGACACACATCAGGAACTCCTTTCATTGCTGCCATGGCAGGAAAAGTGGTATGAGTTGGTGAAAGCAATAACAGGATCCTCCATGGTGAGGGCAAAGCCTCTGGGAAGATATGCTTCCTTCATTGGCAATAAGTGATTAAGATGTTCCAGGCTGCGTCTTCCGTGTGTGTGTTAGCACAGGTATCTCAGATTCCCTTCCATGCCATGGCCCTCAAACTGGGTCAGAGGGGCTCAGATGAAATGTTCCTAGATCAGGAGATCCCTGATATTCATGGCATCCTCACAAGCCCTTTGCACCCTGGTCACATCCCTGTGCAGCGGGGGCACCTCTCTATTCAGTGTCATTTCCCTCTGCCTCCACTTCCTCCCCATCTCTCACCTTCTGCTCCTCCCCCGATGAACTATATCCTTCCAGGGCCTCACTGTCCTCAAGGTCCACACATCTCTGGAGGGCCATGTTATGGAGAATGCAACAGACCACCATAATGAGCAAGACCCTTGCAGGAGGTTATTGGAGGGTACTTTAGACCTGTCCAGACACTGGAAGCACATCTAGAGAAGCCTGATGGACTTCTCAATGGTTGTCCTACTGAGTAGGTGGTATTGGTTGTATCGGCTCTGTGCCTCTGTCTGGGGCTCCCTTTGAGGGTTGAGTAGCTACGTCTTCATGGGATATCCCTTGTCCCCCAGGTTCCATTCACGCACTTTGGAATTAGAGTGAAGATCCGACGCAGCCTGGACTGGCGGAGGATGAAGGAGTCATGGCAGCTGCCAAGAAAGTGAGTGCACACATCAAGGAAGCTTTTGTTGTGGCCACAGACCAGTTGGACATTGAGGGAGTGGAACACTTTGCTGTTGATGGATCTCACTGACCGATCACTTGATGTCTTGAGGGCCACATGGGTGCAATCGATGATGCCCTGTAACTGGTGAAATTCAGCAATGGTGGCGAAACCCAATGCCCTCTGTCCCTGTGAGGCCGCGTCTGTTGTCAAATGAATGTACTGTCCAGCTCCGGCAATAAGGACTTCAGTGACCAGCAAGATGCAGCGGAGAGCAATCATTTGTGAGAGGCCACTGAGGTCGGTAACTGATCCTTGGAAAGAGCCAGAAACGAAGAAGTTCAAGATGACAGTGACTTTGATGACCACTGGCAGGGCATGGCGAGCAGAGCTGCGAAGTGTGAGGTCTTCGGCAATGAGGTCACAGATATCTGTGACCATCTGCCTCGAGAGTCGCAGTCTCCTGTGGCATTGGGCCTTGGTCATTTCCAGACAGCCCCATCTTCGGCAGTAGATCCAGTGGTGAGGGCGTGGCCTCCATTGCCTTTCGGTCCATCTTTCCTCTCCTGTGCACTCCTGCTGATTGGGGTTCCATGCTTCCTGCGGAGGATGTTGCCCCTCTTCGACACTGGGTCCAAAATCTGACAGTCGTGTCCCCATTGCCAGCTGCGGCCTACCTTTTGGACAGGTGGCTGCCCTATTGTGATTGGAAGCCTTGCCCCTGCTCCTCTTCCCCCACGATGCTGGTGGTGGGGGGGGGGGGGGGTGGCGTTGACGACCCCATTCAATGCCCAAGCTGAGTACCCACTTTTCCCGCCAACTGCACAGGCAAAGGGCACCCCCTTTTCAACTACCGAGTCCCCCTTTGCCCCGTTGACCATCTTATGGAACCCGGGTGATGCCCTGGGGCAGCCATGACTGGCTCCCCACTCTGCACTCGCCTGCCTTCAAATGATCAAAAATGGGCAGCTTCTGAAACCCGTGTGTCCCCTTCGAAATTCCACCCTCCCCTTCCAACAAGCTGCTAATGAGCTTTTTAACTATTTCATTGGCCTCAATGGGGAGCCGAGGGGGATTGCTGTCCTGCCATCCCCCTGCCCTGGTGAACATTGCCGGCACCGGGAACAGTGTCTTGAAATCGACATGCCAGTCAGTGCCAGTAATTTTGGGCCCCCCCACCCCATCTCTGTTCTCCACCACAGGGATGGCCCGAAAACTCAGTTTGTGACATTTCAAGGACAAACTGTACAATCTGACTCAAAACTGTTTACGTATGAGAACAGTAATAGGAGTCATTTGGCTCACCACATGTTAAAAGGTCACTTCCAAGGAAATCAGCAGCTCAGATGCCTATATAAAAACATGCATTTGATTTTGGCAGAGAATACGATGCTTACCAATGACTCCTCTTCTTCCTGCTTTGCCTCGCTTTCCTGGGGGACCTACATAGAAAGAAAAGAGAGAATTAACTTTTTTGTTTGTTGTTGGATTTAAGGATATTTGTTTAAATCCCATTGTAGGAATCTGTAGCATCTCTGCCCTCTCTGCAGAATTGAAACACTTCATTCAGCACTACATACCATATGGCCTCTGCATACCACAATGCAGGTGTTCTGTTACTTGCACATTCCTGGAAATTATGCCTGGCATTTATTATTACAATGAAAACAAGAAATGCTGGAAATACTCAGCAGGCCTGGTAGCATGTGTGGAGAAAGAAGCAGAGTTAATGTTTCAGGTCAGTGATCCTTCTTCAGAACTGGCAAATATTAGAAATGTAAAAGGTTATAAGCAAGTAAAGTGGGGGTGGGGCAAGAGATAACAAAAGAGGTGTAGATAGGACAAGGTCACAGAATAGCTGACCAGAAGGTCATGGAGCAAAGCTATGTCAATGGTGTGTTGAAAGACAAAGCATGAGTACAGAAAGGGTGTTAACGGACTGACAATTGAACAGCCGCAAGTACAAACATGAAAAAAACAGTGGCTCAGCAAACTGAACAAACTAAGATGATATAAAATAAAATAAACACAAAAGAATATATATTAAAAAAGGAAAAAGAAAAAAATAACTAAAAATAAAAGTAAAATGGGGGGCCTGTCGTGCTCTGAAATTATTCAACTCAATGTTCGGTCCGGCAGGCTGTAGTCTGCCTAATCGGTAAATGAGATGCTGTTTCTCGAGCTTGCGTTGATGTTCACTGGAACACTGCAGCAGTCCCAGGACAGAGATGTGAGCATGAGAACAGGGGGGAGTGTTGAAATGGCAAGCAACTGGAAGCTCGGGGTCCTGCTTGCGGACTGAGCGGAGGTGTTCTGCAAAGCGGTCACCCAGTCTGCGTTTGGTCTCCCCAATGTAGAGGAGACCACATTGTGAGCAGCAAATACAGTATACTACAATGAAAGAAGCACAAGTAAATCGCTGCTTCACCTGAAAGGAGTGTTTGGGGCCTGGGATAGTGAGGAGAGAGGAGGGGGACTAATGCCCCTCCAGATCCTTCTTCCCCTTCACTTCCCTCTGACCCCACCCCTTCTGATCTGATCCCTTGCCATGTATTCACTATTCCCTATGACCTCCCCCTCGCTAATGCTGAATGTTCTGTACTCAGCAAAGGTCTCAGTTTTATCCCCTTACACCCCCACCTCAATGAATTTCGCACTCGTTGAGCTCTTCTTCTGTCGCTTCCGCCTCCGGGCTCACTTCTTTGACCAGGATCTTCCCTCTACAGCTTCCAACCTCATAGTCCTGCAACCCCAGCCAGCCCGCTTCTACCTCCTTCCCAAAATCCACAAACAGGACTGTCCCAGCAGACCCATTGTTTCAGCCTGCTCCTGCCCCACTGAACTTATTTCTTCCTATATTGATTCTACCTTTTCTCCGTTGGTCCACTCCCTTCCCACCTACATCTGTGACTCTTCAGACGCCCTACGTCATTTTGACAATTTCCAGTTTCCTGGCCTCAACCGCCTCCTCTTCACTATGGACATTCAATCTCTCTACACCTCCATCCACCACCAGGACGTTTTGAGGGCTCTCTGCTTCTTCCTTTAACAGAGGCACAACCAGTCCCCATCCACCACCACCCTCCTCCACCTGGCTGAACTTGTTCTCACATTGAACAACTTCTCCTTCAACTCCACTCACTTCCTTCAAGTAAAAGGTATTGCTATGGGTACCCGCATCGGTCCTAGTTATGCCTGTCTTTTTGTGGGATATGTCGAGCATTCTTTGTTCCAGTCCTACTCAGGCCCCCTCCCCCAACTCTTTTTCGGGCACATTGATGACTGTATCGGTGCCGTTTCCTGCTCCCGCCCCGAACTGGAAAACTTTATCAACTTTGCTTCCAATTTCCACCCTTCTCTCACCTTTACATGGTCCATCTCTGACACTTCTCTTCCCTTCCTCGACTTCTCTGTTTCCATCTCTGGGGATAGGCTGTCTGCTAATATCCATTATAAACCCACCGACTCCCACAGCTACCTCAACTACAGTTCTTCACACCCTGCCTCCTGTAAGGACTCCATTCCATTCTCCCAGTTTCTCCATATCCGACGCATCTGCTCTGATGATGCTACCTTCCATGACAGTGCTTCTGATATGTCTTCCTTTTTCCTCAACCGAGGATTCCCCCCCACTGTGGTTGACAGGGCCCTCAACCATGTCCGGCCCATTTCCTGCACCTCTACCTTCACCCCTTCCTCTCCCTCCCAGAACCGTGGCAGGGTTCCCCTTGTCCTCACTTTCCACCCCATCAGCCTCCATATCCAAAGGATCATCCTCCGCCATTTCCGCCACCTCCAGCGTGATGCCACTACCAAACGCATCTTCCCCTCCCTTCCTCTGTCAGCATTCCGAAGGGATCGTTCCCTCCGTGACACCCTGGTCCACTCCTCCATTACCCCCACCACCTCATCCCCTTCCCACAGCACCTTCCCCTGCAATCGCAGGAGGTATAATACCTGCCCATTTACCTCCTCTCTCCTCACTATCCCAGGCCCCAAACACTCCTTTCAGGTGAAGCAGCGATTTACTTGTACTTCTTTCAATGTAGTATACTGTATTTGCTGCTCACAATGTGGTCTCCTCTACATTGGGGAGACCAAACGCAGACTGGGTGACTGCTTTGCGGAACACCTCTGCTCAGTCCGCAAGCAGGACCCCGAGCTTCCAGTTGCTTGCCATTTCAACACTCCCCCCTGCTCTCATGCTCACATCTCTGTCCTGGGCTTGCTGCAGTGTTCCAGTAAACATCAACGCAAGCTCGAGAAACAGCATCTCATCTACCGATTAGGCAGACTACAGCCTGCCGGACTGAACATTGAGTTCAATAATGTCAGAACGTGACAGGCCCCCCATTTTACTTTTATTTAGTTATTTTTTTCTTTTTCCTTTTTTAATATATATTCTTTTGTGTTTATTTTATTTTATATCATCTTAGTTTGTTCAGTTTGCTGAGCCACTGTTTTTTTCATGTTTGTACTTGCGGCTGTTCAATTGTCAGTCCGTTAACACCCTTTCTGTACTCATGCTTTGTCTTTCAACACACCATTGACATAGCTTTGCTCCATGACCTTCTGGTCAGCTATTCTATGACCTTGTCCTATCTACACCTTCTCCTTTGTTATCTCTTGCCCCACCCCCACTTTACTTGCTTATAACCTTTTACATTTCTAATATTTGCCAGTTCTGAAGAAGGATCACTGACCTGAAATGTTAACTCTGCTTCTTTCTCCACAGATGCTGCCAGACCTGCTGAGTGGTTCCAGCATTTCTTGTTTTTAATTCAGATTTCCAGCATCCACAGTATTTTGCTTTTAGTTTATTATTACAAATTAGTTTGGTCCTCTGATAGAGGGTTATTTGTAAATTTTAAAAATAGAAATGATAACTAAAGTGCTTCTGTTAACAGATGAATCTCATGAAGAGAATATTTGTTTTCCAGCAACATAGGCTGGGAAATTCCTCAGAGCTGTTCCCACTCTGCTTGCACTTCAGACAAACCAATATTGGAAGAACAAGAGCAGTTCCAAGAAATTTCCCGGCCATAATAAGCAGATGATAGAGAAACTGAAATTCACTGAAAGCCACTGAAATTCCATTTTATTCCCAGCTGAGGCAAATTCTTCAACATACCAAATTACTCATACTCTGGCTTTGCTTAACTTCTTTTAATCAATCAGTCATTTTGTTCGTTAAGTGTGACATGATTGTGTGCAGAATCCTATTCTTAGCCAAGTGACTGATCACAGCCAAATGAATCCATTTGTTAACATATGGTGTTCATCTAAAAACTATTATTGAACACCTATGCAGAATACATGCGCCAAACAATAACAGCAGGGTGATGCCAGTTCATATTCCATATGGATTGAAGCTTGCTGGCTGAATTATTTTTCCACACTGGTGGCTTGCACAGGAAATAATTTCCCATTCTATTAGTAATGAATAAAGCATACAGAAAACTGTGAGCCAATTTTCCTGACCTTTACTTCTGGGAATGCCCATTTCCCTGTTAAAAGGGATGCACCAGGGCTGGCCTGCAGTGTGCACAGGTCTATTACAATTGTGCTGTTCCAAGCCAGCCTCCTGTTTCATTTTGCCGAGATTCTGCTTGCTGGGTGTCTTTGCGCTTAGTTTCTCTTTGTGCTTTTGTGGTTCTTTTAATTTAGCCATCTAATGCAGTAGTGTCCTGTTCTATCTTAAGAGATTACATGGGATAACACAGGAGATACAGCACAGAAACAGGCCATTCGGCACAAGTAGTCCATACCGTTGTTCATGCTCCACTCGAGCTTCCTTCCATCTTTCCTCATCTAACTCTATCAGCATAATCCTCTATTTCCTTCTCCATCATGTGCTTATGTAGCCTCCCCTTAAATGCATCTACGTGATTCATTTCAACCACTTCCTGTGGTAGTGAGTTCAACATTCTCACCACTCTCTGGGTAAAGAAGTTTCTTCCAAATTCCCCATCTGATTTCTTGGTGATTATGTTATATTGATGGCCTCTACTTTTGCTCCTCTCTACAAGTGGAAACATTCTCTGTGTCTACCCTACAAAAACTTTCATAATTAAGTCACCCTTCAGCCTATCTTTTCAGGAAAAAAAAGAGTCCCAGCGTGTTCCATCCTCCCCTGATAGATATATCCCCACATTTCTGGTATCTTCCTTGTAAATCATTTTTTGCTCCCTCTCCAGAGTCTTTTTTACCTTTTTTATAATATGGCGACCAGAATTGTGCACAGTACTCCAAGTGTGGTCTGACCAAGGGTTCGATACAAGTTTAGCAAACTTCTATACTTTTCAATTCTATTCCTCCAGAAATAAACCCTAGAGTTTGGTTTGCTTTTGTAAAGGTCTTGTTAACCTGTGTTACTACTTTTAGTGATTTGGATATTTGTACTCCCAGAACCCTTTGCTCCTCCAGCCCATTCAGATTCTTATTTTCTAAGCAATATGCAACCTCTTTATTTTTCTTGCCAAAATGTAATTACTGACATTTATATATGTTGAAATTCATTTGCCGGTATTATACACATTCTTCAAGCTGGTTAATATCTTGGCTATAAGAAAAGGTCAGAGGATAGGAATCCTGCAGTGAGTAACTCATCTCCTGACTGCGCAAAGCCTGTCCACCATCTACAAGGCACAAGTCAAGAGTGTGATGGAATACTCTCCACTTGCCTGAATGGGTGCAGCTCCAACAACACTCAAGAAGCTCGACACCATCCAGGACAAAGTAGCTCGCTTGATTGGCACCCCATCTACAAACATTCACTCCCTCCACCACCAACGCACAGTGGCAGCAGTGTGTACCATCTACAAGATGCACTGCAGCAACGCACCAAGGCTCCTTAGACAGCACTTTCCAAACCAGCGACCTCTACCAGGACAAGAGCAGCAGATGCATGGGAACATCACCACCTGCAAGTTCCCCTCCAAGTCACACACCATCCTGACTTGGAACTATATCGCCGTTCCTTCACTGTCGCTGGGTCAAAATCCTGGAACTTCCTTCCTAACAGAACTGTGGGTGTACCTACCTCACATGGACTGCAGCGGTTCAAGAAGGCAGCTCACCACCACCTTCTCAAGGGCAATTAGGGATGGGCAATAAATGCTGGCATAGCCAGTGATGCCCACTTCCCATGAATGAATAAAAAAAACATTGTTGTAGTCCTCTTCAGTATTGACTAGACACCTACCACCACCCTCCTTAATTTGGTGTCATCTGCAAATTTAAGAATTGTGTTTTTGTTTCCAAAGACTAAATCCTTAATATAAGTTTAGTGATACAGCACTGAAACAGGCCCTTCGGCCCACTGAGTCTGTGCCGACCATCAACCACCCATTTATACTAATCCTACACTAATCCCATATTCCTACCACATCCCCACCTGTCCCTATATTTCCCTACCACCTACCTATACTAAAGGCAATTTATAATGGCCAATTAACCTATCAACCTGCAAGTCTTTGGCATGTGGGAGGAAACTGGAGCACCCGGAGGAAACCCACGCAGACACAGGGAGAACTTGCAAACTCCACACAGGCAGTACCCAGAATTGAACCCGGGTCACTGGAGCTGTGAGGCTGCGGTGCTAACCACTGCGCCACTGTGCCCAACAGTGGTCCCAGCACTGATCCTTCCTTACTGGCGCACTTAATCTTTATCTTTCTGGCTATTTAATTTATTGTTGCAGACATGTTCTGTTCCATCTACTTTTTCTAATTCCTTTTTGCAGCCTCGCTCACCTGTGGCCACTGCATAGTGTTCTTTCATGATATTCCTTATTTCAGTTTTCAATTCATTTTAGAGGTAGGCATTATGCTTTTTTGGGGGGTGGGTGGGGGAGGACTCTCTGTATTTCTTAAATAACAATTTAAGAGCATTAGAAATAGGAGCAGGAGTAGACCATACAACCTATCGAGCCAGTTCCATTATTCAATATAAGCATGGCTGATCTTGGACTTCAACCCCACTTTCCTGCCTGCTCCCCAAATCCCTTGATTCCCTGAGACATCTAAATCTGTCTATCTCAGTCTGAAATATATTCAATGATGGATCATCCCTCTGGGGTAGAGAATTCCCAAGATTCACAACCCTTTTAGTGAAGTAATTTCTCCTCATCCCAGTCTTAAATTATTGTCCTCTTATCCTGAGACTGTGCCCCCATGTTTTAGATTCCCCACCCAGCGGAATCTAAACATCTCAGTGTTGACCCTGTCAAGCCCCTTCAGAATCTTGTAAGCATCAATTCATCACCTCTCATTCTTCTAAATTCCAAAGAGTAAAAGCCCAATTTACTCAACCTCTCATTACAGGACAACCCTCTCATCCCAGGACCAATCTAGTGAACCTTTGCTGTACTGCCTCCAATGCAAGTATATCCTTCCTAAATATGGGACCAAAACTGCACACAGTATTCCAGGTGTGGTCTCACCAAAGCCCGGTACAATTGTAGCAAGACTTCTTTATTTCTGTCCTCCAATCCCCTTGCAATAAAGTGCAACATACCATTTGCTTTTCTAATTGATTGCTGTACCTGCATGCTAACTTTGTGTTCCTTGTACAAGCACACCCAAGTCTCTCTGAACATCAACATTTACAATTTTAACACCTTTTAAAAAATATTCTGCTTTTCTATTCTTACTACCAAAGTGAATAACCTCACACTTCCCCACATTATACTCCATCTGCCAACTTGTTGCCCACTCGCTTAACGAGCGGGATTTTGTTGAGCTCCCAATGTCACGCTCCTTGGCGGGGGGTGGGGGGGGTGGATGATCGCAGTGACAGCGGCCCACCACGGAGATCGCTGGGCCCGACCTTTCCAGTGGTGGCAAGGCTCCATACTGTCCCCCTGCCGCTCGGCGATGGGACCCAACTTTAAATATTTAAATCAAGAAAATGAATACATTTAAATACCATTCACCACGATCTTACTGGCTGTCCAGGATCTTCTGTGCGACCGCCAGCACTCACGCACCTTCACTTTCCCGTCTAGGGAAAGGTGGCACCACCGAGGTGAGAAAGGGGGGAACTTAGGATTTTTAGTGAAGTGAGGGGGGTGGGGGGATGGGGCTCAGCTCTGTATTTTCTGTGCTGGTCTGGTAGCCCTTTAAAAATGGCGCCAGTGCCCGCACAGAGGCAGCTGAGACCGTTCGCGGCGTCACTGAGGCCGCCCCCACCACGTGATTGAGGTGGGGGGCCCGCTCTGCGCAGTGGTTAGCACCGCAGCCTCACAGCTCCAGGGACCCGGGTTAAATTCCGGGTACTGCCTGTGTGGAGTTTGCAAGTTCTCCCTGTGTCTGCGTGGGTTTTTTCCGGGTGCTCCGGTTTCCTCCCACAAGCCAAAAAGACTTGCAGGTTTGATAGGTAAATTGGCCATTATAAATTGCCACTAGTATAGGTAGGTGGTAGGGAAATATAGGGACAGGTGGGGATGTTTGGTAGGAATATGGGATTAGTGTAGGATTAGTATAAATGGGTGGTTGATGTTCGGCACAGACTCGGTGGGCCGAAGGGCCTGTTTCAGTGCTGTATCTCTAAAAAAAAAATCTCAATGAGCCATCGTGTGCTAGATTGCAGCAGCGTGGCGGTGTGCGGCCCGTGCATGTGGGTCATTATCTTTTCGCCTGCCGTCTGGAGCGGCGACAGGAGAATAAAATTCAGCCCAGTCTGTCAATATCTCTTTACAGCCTCTCTGTGCCCTCCTGACAACTTGCATTTCCACCTGCCTTTGTATTATTAGCAAACTTAGATGAATTACTCTGTCTCATCATCTAAATCGTTAACATAGATTGTAAATAGCTGAGGCGCTCCACTAGTCACAGCCTGCTAACTTGAAAATGCCCCATTTATGCCTACTCTCTGCTTCCCGTCTTTTAACCAATTCTCTATCCATGCTAATATACGAACTCCAACTCCATGAGCCATTATCTTGCCTATTAACCTTTTGTATGTCACCTTAGCAAATGCCTTTTGGAAATCCAGGTATACTACATCTACTGGTTCCCCTTTATCTACCCTACTAGTTACATCCTCAAAAAACTAATAGTTTTTTTTCTCTCTTGCATTGATTCCAAAAAGGCAAGTTACTACTTTTTCCTGTACATTGCATTGTCACGTAACATTATGCTGCACTTGTCATCTCCAGGTGAAATATCTTTAGAATGTTGAGACCAATTAGAATTTTTTATATTTAATATGTAGCGGAACATTTTACATTTAAAAATATATTATGGCTTTATCTGAGCAATTGAGTTTTTCTAACTGAGAGGAAGAAAGAAACTAACTAGGGGCAAGATTTTGCCTGTGGGGTCAAATGGGGGGGGGGGGGGGGGGGTCACAACCCCACACTGTATAGGGAACAGTCATCCAGCAGTGATTTTTCTCAAATTGGCCAATTAGTGACCAGAGGGCAGGCTCGCTGTTCTTAGGGCTCTTGAAGCTGGAGGGCCAAAAGGAGGCCCCAGCATGGAAGCAGCAGCAGGCTGCCTTTTCGGGAGAGAGGAAATTTCAAGATGGAGGCACCCTCTCTCCAATTTTTTTAATTAAAAATTCAGTAGCTAGGCCATTATTACCCCTCCATAAGTGGCCGCAGCTCAAGTCAAGCAGGCAGGGAGGTTCTCAAAGCCTACCTGGAGCACTAGCCTCCCAGCCAGCCTCCAGACAGCTGGCCTTGTCCTTGAATTCTCCGGGGGTCCGGAGGCTGACCGGAAAGTTCTGTCAATTGGCCTTCAAAGAGCCTTAATTGGCAACCTGCTGCTTGCAGGTGGGTAGCCCTGCTGACCCCCCATCCTACCTCATTTTCCCTGGTGCCGGCATACTGGCACGTCAGCTGGAGGAATTTTCAAGCCCACCCACCTCCGTGCTTGCCTCCATCGAAGGCTAAAAATCCTGCTCGCATTTTTCAAGCACGCCTCCTGGCATTGATAGAAACCATTAGATGTAAGGGCTGGGTTTTATCCAGCCCTTGGAGACAGGCAGGGAGGTGGAGGGCTGACAAAATGGCATGGGGTGGCCACCTGATGCTGTCTTGTCCCCAGGTCATTATGTCCGTAGTGGCAGATGGGAAGGCCATTGCACAGCGAATCAAGCCACTTAAGTGGCCCATTAATGGTGAAATCTGGTAGCCTCCCAGCGAGCCTGGGGTTGGGGAGGCCCTCCTACTCAGTCACTTTGTGGCCCACGGAGGGCCTCCCAGACAGCAAAGGCCCCCACCCCCTGCTGTGCCCCCTTCACCCCTGCCCTCAGTAATGACCCCAACTCCCACCCCCATCAAGGCCTGCCTGTGTGGCCCCAGCAAGCCCACTGCCTTCTGGAGCTTCCTCCATAGCTGCTGCACTAGGCGTCCTGCAGTACTGGCAGTGGCCACCACTCCCAGTGGTACTGCTGAGACTGATGGGTTGCCCTCTGATTGTCTGGCAGCTCTTGGGGTGGGATCTTGTCCCTTAAAGAGGAAGATATCCCTGATGGTGGGCAGTTAATTGCCTGGCCAGCGTTGAATTCAGTCGGGGGTCTGACAAAGGGACCCCAGTCGCCGAAATAAAATCCAGCCCCATGTGGCTGACCCTGGTGACCAAAGAGGATAAAATGGATGTGGGATAATAACCAATTAAACAAACAACTTATCTGCTATATATGTGCATGGAAAATATTATTGTAAATCCCATTATAGAACAACTAAAACAATTAAAACCAGCCAAAATCTTTCTTAACTATATTATCGTATTTTCTCTGCAGAAACAAAAACATTGAAAGCTGGTTAAAACTGTTGCGTTGCTCAACCTCAGGCTGTCCCACAGATTTTCACAGCCAAATAAGTCTTCCTGAGTGTCGTCACAGTTGGGAAGAAACCAGCCAATTTGGATTTAGCAAGGTCACACTAACAGCAATGTTGACCATTGATGTTGTTAGCCGCAGAAATACCTGGCATGAAGAGGTAGCCTGCCAATTCAAAGAAGGAAACTCTGGTGAGGATACTGCTGCAGCAGCAGAAGGTCCAGTGAGGAACATTAAAGGATAGAAATGTCCTGGAGATCTGAATCAAAGACCTACTGAAGCCTCAGTGGACATGAGAGTCTTAACAGGTAAGTCACTAGGGACTAAAGGGAAGGTACGAGGATTACTACTACAAGGTCCTGTCCCCCCATAGGGGCACCTCAGGGTAGAAACCACTCACTGAGGTCCACGTGCATGTGACGGATGGGGAACAATTGGCACTGTTAGTCCTGAGGTTAGGAAGGAGGAAAATCTGGTTGAGGTAATGAGCAGCAGAAAGCCTCACTCTTCAATTTTCAAACTGTTTCCATCATGATACCACCCAATTTTCAGTTCAAATTAATGCCAATAGTCTGATTTCAGGTTTAGGCACCTTTTATGTATTATATTATATTATATTTAGAAATACAGCACTGAAACAGGGCCTTTGGCCCACCAAGTCTGTGCCGACCAACAACCACCCATTTATACTAACCCTACAGTAATCCCATATGCCCTATAACCTACCTACACTAGGGGCAATTTACAATGGCCAATTAACCTATCAACCTGCAAGTCTTTGGCTGTGGGAGGAAACCGGAGCACCCAGCGAAAACCCACGCAGTCACAGGGAGAACTTGCAAACTGTGCACAGGCAGTACCCAGAATCTTTTCTGCCTAGACAGACTGTACTTTGACAGTTTCAGATTTAGATGTTTTTTCTACATCTTAGAAATGTATTCACTCAATGCATTTCCTAGCTGTGAGTGCTCATACAGTATTTTATATATATTGACCTACACTGGCTTTCAGTCCACCAACACCTTAATTTTAAAATCCTCACCCTTGTGTTCAAATCTACCCATGTTTTCAGCCTTCCCTATCTCTGTAACCTCCTCTGAGAATTCTGCATTCCTTCAAATCTGGCCTCTTGTGCATCCTCCCCTTCTTTTGACCCACCATTGGGCTTCAGCTGTCTAAGGGTCTCCTTAAAACCTACCTCTTTGGCCAATCTTTTAGTCAGCTGTCCTATAATGTCTCCCTCTTTGGCTTGGTGTAATTTTTTTTGTCTGACACAGCATCTTGAGACATTTTATGACGTTAAAGGTGTTATATCAATCCAAATTGCTGTTGGTGTTATTATTGTTCTATTGTCTATTTAGAGAAATCACCAAGTGTTTTTGAGCAAACAACTAAGCATTTATAGAATATGATCAGTATTACAAACTCCATTGTGCAAACGCAAGAGAATTGGAATTTAAGAATGATTCACGAGCATGTTTCAGTAATCAAGAACATAATTTTGCTCAATGTGAATGATTAGTAACTGTAATTTTGTCGAGTATCATGGCCAAATATTTTCTTTTTGAAAATGACTTCAGGTATACAATTGGATTTGTAATTATAAACAGGATTGGCCCTGAACTCTTAAGACAAATTGCTTGCACCTGCCAAGATAATTTGACAATGAAATACGAGGAGGAAAAATGTCTTTAGCAAGTTAAAAGCAAAGTCATTTGTCAGTTTGCTGAAGTTGCAAGCAATGTGTCAGTGGCAGTAGAGGACTGATTCTGAAAGTAACTTTTTAGTAACCCCTGAAAACCCAATTTAGAGACAAGATTGTGATTCTTGGGAAAAGGTGATTTTTCATAGTAATAGAGGTGATACTTAAAATGCAAAGCGAGACATTGGTTTTGGCAGTTCTAATAGCTAGATAAAAATCAACACCAAATTGTGTGAGCAGGAGAAGAAATACATTTTTGAGTCATCTAGGTATTCATAATGAAGAGTACAAGTGGCAGTATGGCTGATTAAAATGAGCTGACCTGGGGGTTATCAAATATAGATGAGATTACAATATATTCACTGTCTTTGTCTCTCTTTACTCTCTCGCTTTTGGTAATGTATTATTCTTGACACACTCACTCTCACACACATAGTCAACACCAATAATAATAATTCCAAGAGATCTAATACACTTAAGTGATGTTGTATAATGTGGACTTGTATTTATTGACTGGTTATGCTTACTAGATCAAATATCTTGAGCTTCTTGCAAACTGGATCAGTTGCACAGTAGAGAATTGGTATTAGGTACAATGACAGTAATTAAATACAGCACTGGATGCACTTTTCACTACACTCAACACTTTTCAGTTTAGTTTACTTTAAGAATAACAGATAGAAGTATGTTTCAAATCTGGCAGAGGGAGTTTAAAGAAGTTACGCATTAAATTAAATCACAAGGTTGTAAGGATAATAATTTTGGAATTAATTCTCATGCTACACACTGGGAAGATTAAGATATTGAACTTGACATAGATGAAGAGTTGTGGTGGGTTGAATAGAGAAAAATTATTTCCTGTGGTTCAGGAGTCAATGACAAAGGGTCATTAAGTTAAAGTTTTCACTAATGGAGTGAATAGAGAGGTTAGGCGAAAATTCTTTATACATGGTTTTCAGAAAGTATGGAATGCTGTGTTACAGGAAGTAGTTAAGGTCATTGCTTCCTTTAAAATAAATGTGGCTAATGGGATTTGCATCCCAAATCAGTTTGCACATTATTAGAAAGAACTGAGAACTAGTGGAGAAAAAAGAAAGAACATATGGGAGAACTTGAAAGAAGCAGGAGCAGATCCTTAAGTAATTGAGCAAATACTAGTAGCTTAAAGAAGAATAGGGTGGAGAACTGTTTATCTTGAACAACAACCATAGTAGGTCAATGATGGATCAGGAGGTGGAACAGCATCACCAACTGGATGAAGGCCTGGAACAACACTATAACAGGCCAATGTTTACCAAGGAAAATTGTCATTACAAATGTTTACGTATCATTTTGTTATTGTGACTTAAAGGTGTCATGACTTAAAGGTTGCATAATCATGCAACAGGAAGTTACATTTTCTGGTACAGGTTCACAAGACTTTTAATACTTTTTATACTGGTCAATTTCCCTACAGTGTTGCACGGAATAGTCAAGATCTGTACAATATTGAAAATTTTATCTTGGTGTTGCCACAGAATGTGATGACAGTATACCCTAAAACAATACACAATAGGAGCTGTGACTATAATAATAGAGAATAAAAAATAAGAGAACAAATTGGAGAACTGAAATTGAAACAAAATATGCTTTTGATTGGTTTTTGAACTCACAGAGCAGTGGGTACACCAAAATATCAATAGCACATTTCAAATCAGTGGAACAGTGGAGAAGCAAGCAACAGTCACAGAAATTCACACAACAAAGCCTACAGAAACCAAATCCACATGCATCATAACTCACTGACAACAATGATAGGATACAAATAAAGATTTCCCAAGTAGGCACCAGTGAATTAATAAAATACATAGAGCTGTAAGAACATGAACAAATTGATTAATGGTCCAGCAGCATGCCAGCAAAACAACAAATTAATGAAGTGGCGAGCATCAGCCAATTAATAAAGTCACAGACCAGTGGATGCACTAACAAAACAAGAAAGTAATGGCACAGTTGGCATAGTAACTGATCACCAAATAGTGGCTTGCAGTGAGATAATACCCCCTACTTACCTTTGCCCTTGCAGCCATGAATTGACTTTCAGTAGTTTCACTGACAGTTTATTTTTCAAAGTGCTATAAGCGATTAATGCGTATTTGCTGACTGCAAAGGTGAGTCCAAACTACTAAAAGGCTTTTTTTAGTTAAAAATAGATGTTTACTTTGCTAAGAAACATAAGCAGTCAACTGATGAAGGGTCACTGACCTGAAACGGTAACACTCTGCTTCTCTCTCCACAGATGCTGCCAGACCTGCTGAGTATTTCCAGCATTTCTTGTTTGTGTTTTAGAGATTTCCAGCATCTGCAGTATTTTGCTTTTATTATAGATAGAATTTAGGTTGGCCTCAGAGTGAAGACTTGATATATTCAGTGGCTGGCAATAGTACAGGGAGGCCTGAAATTAAGGCACTCAGGGCCCTTTTGCCAAAGTACAAGTTGAAAAATTCAAAAATTCTTGCTTAAATATCTAATAAACACAAGCCATGTGGTGCAGGCAATTATGCTCTCTTGACCTGGGGAATGCCTTCGATCTTGGTGAAGACCACAGGCCTGTCTTCCTGCTGCATCCATAGGGAAGGCAATGAAATTTAGTGAAGAGTGTATTGTTACTGCCAGATGAGAAAGAGGTTTAGGGTTCCCTCTTAGCCTTCACCTGGTCTTACTGTAACAGGGTTTAATTTTAAACACACCATGTTTTAGCTCCCCCATGGTGAATCCTTGTTCACCACTTTCCAGTTATAAGGCAAAGAAACTAGCACAAACAGGCTTTCTTAGGTTTAGAGAAGAAAAGTTGAAATTTATTAAACTTAAATTTAAACTCTAATTCGGTTAACACCTATAGATACATGCGCACCCCATGCTAGCATGCATACGTGATACACACATGTAAATAGAGAAGAAAAGAGAAGAAAAATAAAGTGGAAAAGTTTGAGGCAATCTCTGAAGAGGGTTTTTGTTCCTTGCTTCGAGCTCACTGTAGAGTCCTTGATTGTAGGTAGATCTTGCTTTTCATTAGGGGCCAGTATTCTTCTTAAACCTTGTTCACTATAGGAGACTTTTTTCTCTTGGGGTTCGTGTGTCTGCAGTGGGTTTTGGAGTTCCATGAGAAAGAGATGGGAGCAGACAGGCAGGAGAAGAGGTCTGCTTCAGTCCAGGAGCATTCTGCTTTCTGCAGACTCTCAGTTCAAACTGTACAGTTCAGAAAAAACCCAGACTGACAAGTAGGTTAGTCCTGAGACTAACTGGTTTGACCATGTCTGTTTGTGGATTGTATTAGAGCAGGGATAGCTCCTTTGTTCCAAACACTGTCTCTTAATATGCAAAAATGTTGTTCCAGCCAGGGGCCTGGCAACCCCTTGTCACAGTCCTTCTCTTCTTCCCAGCAACAATTTGAAATTTAATGTCCATGTGGAAAATTAATATGCCTCATTCTTGGCAGGTGGGAGCCTGCATGACTGTATCCATGCCCTACCTGACACAGGAATGCATCATAACTTAACTAATATTACATATGCCACCTGTTACAGCCTGGAATGAGCCTGAGCTGTAAAAATTCAAGGCTACAGTCACCTTCAGAATTGCAGGCAATGACATAACTCTGAAAAAGCTTCCCTGATGAAGTGAAGCCACCAGGCACGCTGCTCCTCACTTAACAGGAGGTACAAGAACACAAGAAATAGGAGCAGAAGTAGACCACTGATGGCCCACTGAGCATGCTCCGCCATTCAATATGTTCATGGCTGATCTTGGGCTTCAATTCCACTTTCCTGCCCCCTCCCCATATCCCTTGATTCCCTGAGAGAACAAAAATCTATTTATCCCAGCCTTAAATGTATTCAATGATGGAGCATCCACAATACTCTGAGGTAGAGAATTCCAAAGATTCACAGCCCTTTGAATGAAGGAATTTCTCCTCATCTCAGTCTTGAATGATTGACCCCTTATCCTGAGATTGTGGCCCCATGTTCTATATTCCCTGACCAGTGGGAACAATCTCTCAGCTTCTACCCTATGAAGCCCTTTCAGAATATTGTATGTCTCAATTAGATCGCCTCCCATTCTTCTAAACCTTAGAGAATATAGTCCCAATTTACTCAGCCTCTCATCATAGGACAACCCCCTAATCCCAGGGATCTATTTAGTAAATCTTCGCTGCACTGCCTCCAGTGCAAGTATATCCTTTTTGAAATGTAGAGACCAAAACTGCACACAGTATTCCAGGTGCGGTCTCACCAAAGCCCTGTTCAATTTTAGTAAGACTTCTTTATTCCTGTCCTCCAATCCCCTTGCAATAAAGGCCATTTTCCTTCCTAATATCCTGCTGCACCTGCATGTTAACTTTGTGCGTTCCTTGTACAAGTACCCCCAAGTTTCTCTGAACATCAACACTTACTAGTTTCACACCTTTTAAAAAATATTCTGCTTTTCTATTTTTATGACCAAAGTGAACAACTTCACACTTCCCTACATTATACTCCATTTGCCATCTAGTTGCCCACTCATTTAACCTGTCTATATCGCTTTGCAGCATCTCTACATCCTCCCCGCAACTTACCTTTCCACCGAGTTTTGTATCATCAGCAAACTTAGATACATTACTCTGTCTCTTCATCCAAGTCATTAAATAGAGTGTAAATATCTGAGGCCCCAGCACTGATCCTTGCATCACCCCTGCCAACTTGAAAATGTTCCATTTATGCCCACTCTCTGCTTCCTGTTTGTTAACCAATCTTCTATCCATGCTAATATATTACCCCCCCCCCCCCACCCCCCGCAAGACCATGAGCCCTTATCTTGCCTATTAATCTTTTATGTGGCACCTTATCAGGTATACTACATCTACTGGTTCCCCTTTATCTACACTGCTAGTTACATCCTCAAAAAACTCTAATGAATTTGTCAAACAGGATTTCCCTTTAGTAAAACCATGCTGACTTCTTGTAATCATACTATGTTTTTCCAAGTGCAATGTTAAGACTTCATTAATAATAGTTCCCAGCATCTTCCCAATGACTGATGTTAGGCTAAATAGCCTGTAGTTCCCCGTTTTCTCTCTACCTCCTTTCTTGAAAAGCGGCCTAACATTTGCCAACTTTCAATCTGATGGGAACATTCCTGAATCTAAGGAATTCTGGAAAATCATAGCCAGCGCATCCACTATCACTGCAGCTATCTCTTTCAGAACCCTAGGATGTAGGCCATCTGGTCCTGGGACTTGTCAGATTTTAGTCCCTCAAGTTTCTCCAATACCTTTTCTCAACTTATATCAAAATCCTTAATTTCCTCACTCTTTTTAGCCCCTAGAGGTTACTGCCTATTTCTGGTATGGAACTTGTGTCTTCTACTCTGAAGACAAGACATAAAATATTTGTTCAATGCCTCTGCCCTTTCCTCATTCCCCATGATGATTTCTCCTGTCTCTGCCTCTAAGGGACCAATGTCTGCTTTAGCTACTTTCGTCCTTTTTATGTACTTGTACAAGCTCCTACAATCTGTTTTCATATTGCTGGCTAGTTTACTCTCATATTCTATTTTTTCCCTTTTTATCAACTTTTTGGTAGCCCATTGCTAGTTCCTAAAACACTCCAAATCCTCAGACTTGTTACTATTTTTTGCAAAATTGTAAGCCTCTTCTTTTAGTCTAATACTCTCCTTAACTTCCTGAGTGAATCATGGATGGGTCTTTCTGGATGAGTTTTTGTTTTGAATGGAATATACTTTTGTTGAACCCTTTGAATTGTTTCTTTAAATGTTGCCCACTGATCATGTACCGCCATACCTGCCAGTCTATTTACCCAATTAACCTTAGCCAGTTCTCCCCTCATACCTTCGTAGTTGGCTTTAAGTTTAAGATTCTTGTTTGTGATTGAAATGTGTCACTTTCAAACTTAAGATGAAATTCAGTGGCATTATGATCACTATTTCCCAGTGGATCTTTTACTGTGACTTTTCTTATTAACCCTGCTTCATTACACAATATGAGATCTAAAATAGCTTTATCCTTAGTCAGTTCTACAAAGTATTGCTTCAAGAAACTGTCATGAAAGCATTCTACAAATTCACCTTCTAGACCACTGTTGCCAATTTGATTGTTCCCAGTCTATATGCAGATTAAAGTCCCCCACAGTTAATACATTACCTTTTTACATGCTCTAATAATTTCCATTTAATATTCTATCCAGTAATATAACTACTGTTAGGGGGCCTATAAACTACTCCCACCAGTGTTTTCTGGCTTCTGCTATTCCTAATTCCCACCCAAACTGATTTTACTTAATGATCTTCTGAGGCCAGATCCCTTCTTATTAATGTTCTTATGCCATCCTTTACTATCAGGGCTTCTCCTCCTCCTTTGCCATTCTGTCTGTCTGTCTGAAATATTGTGTACCTTGAATATTTATTTCCCAAACATGATCTCATTGTAACCATGTCTCAGTAATGGCTAGATCAGTTAGATCTAGATCATTTACTTCTATCCGTGCCACTAATTCATCTATCTTATTACAGATGCTTCGTGCATTCAGATAAAGGAACTTCAATTTCATTTTTTTTTTACCTCTATTCCCTTATTTGACCTTATTTGCCAATGTATATTTTTTGTTAAACTCTCTGTCCCTTCCTGTCTCATTCTGTTGGGAGTTACCCACATCACTATCCTGCTCCGATGCCCTGACCTCTCTCTTTGGATTTCTAAATTTCCCTTTACCTAAACCCTCCCCCACTCCCAACCCCACCTGTTAGTTTAAAGTCCTGTCTACGGCCCTAGTTTTGCGATTGGCCAGGACACTGGTTCCAGCCTGGTTCAAGTGAAGCCCAACCCAACAGAATAGCTCCCTCTTCCCTGAGTGCTGATGCCAGTGCTCAAAGAATCAAAACCCCTTCTTACCACACCACTCTTCCAGCCACGCATTTAGTTCTGTAATCTGCTTGACCTTGTGCCAATTTCCGTGTGGCTCAGGTAACAATCTGGAGATGATTACATTTGATGTTCTGTATTTTACTTTGGACCCTAACTCCTCACATTCTCTTAGCAGAACATAATTTCCGGTTCTATCTATGCCATTGGTTCCCACATGGACCACGACAACTGGATCCTGCCCCTCCCAGTCCAGATTCCTCTCCAGCTGTGAGGAGATGTCCTTAACCCTGGCATCAGGCAGGCAACACAGCCTTCGAAGCTCCCAGTCACAGTTACAGATAACATTATCTAACCCGCTAACTATACTGTCTCCTATCACTACCACATTCCTCGTCACCCCTTCCACTGGAATGGCATCCTTCACCTTGGTGCCATGGTCAGTCCGCTCATCCACCTTGCAATCCTTCTCTTCATCCATACAGGTAGCAAGGATCTCGTACCTGTTGGACAAGGTCAGGGGCTGAGACTCCTCCATCACTACATGCTGATTCCCCCGACCTGCCTCACTCATAGTCACACCCTCCTGTCCCTGACCATTGGCCATCTCTAATGTTCTCCCTACTCTAAGGGATGTGACTGCCTCCTGGAGTAAAGTGTCCAGGTAACTCTTCCCCCTCCCTGATGCTCCGCAATGTCTGCAACTCAGTGTCCAGGTCAGCAATTCTGAGCTGAAGTCATGCAAGCTGCAGATATGGTTGTCCGGGATTGCAGTGCATTCCACAGATTCCCACATGCTACAGTTGCAGCACACCACCAGCCCTGCCATCTCTGTATAATATTTTTAAAGTAATTTAGTTAATAATTCAAGCTGAAGTAATGGAAATTTGCACTCACCTACCAGAGGAAGAAGACTCACCAGCTGCTGGGGGCTGAAAAAGATAAGAAAAGGAGCCCTTCATTCCCCCTCTGCACCGCATTCCCATGTGCACCAAATTTCCAAATTCACTCTGGCAAATGTCTCACTCAGGCAAATTGTCTCTTCTCAACTGTGTCCCCTCATTCCCCCACAATGTTCCTGTCCAGTAACTCATGTGGGGTAAAGCCTCTTGCGACCTCTCCTCCTTTACCCTTGCTTCCTTGCAGCTGAGGTCTCTCGACTCTTGCTTGCTGATCTTTCTCCTCAAGGTCCTGCAGCCACAATGGCAGACAAGGCAGCACCTCCATGTTGCAGAAGAAGTTTGTCCACATGACTCAAGGAGAAAATTTTCTCCCAGCTCAAAAAAAAATTTGCCACAAATTTTGCAGCTACAGAAGTCAACACACCTAAATATAGGCTCAAAAGTCCACAAGCAGCCTAAGACCTCACCAGTACTTATCTAACTGTAGATGAGGATCCTTTTCAATAACACTAGTACAGCGTCCCTACTGACTGTTCCACCCAGGGACAGGTTTTAAAATGAGCGAATCCAGTGCTTAGTAAGTTGAAAATGGCAGCAGAGTCCTGGGTGCAGGACTTTCATTTACATATACAGAACACCATCTGCCAATTCCATGCACACACCCTGGATGATTAAAATTCGCCTCACATAAACCGGTCCTGGGAACACTTCTATTGGACACCAGCTGAGCAACATTTGAGCTGTTTTGACAATAAAACTTCACAATTGAATTCGATTAAAATATGCTAAGTTTCCTTCAAACAACATGCAACCAGTGCTGCATTGACAAATAACCTTGTACACTTGAGTTGAAGGACGATTTAACAGATTAAGTTTAAAAGTTCTCATCATTCTGCAGGATCCTTCTAGTTGGAAATAATTAATTCTTTTGCACAACATATTGGAGATCTGATAGATTAGATTAGATTAGAGATACAGCACTGAAACAGGCCCTTTGGCCCACCGAGTCTGTGCCGAACATCAACCACCCATTTATACTAATCCTACACTAATCCCATATTCCTACCAAACATCCCCACCTGTCCCTATATTTCCCTACCACCTACCTATACTAGTGACAATTTATAATGGCCAATTTACCTATCAACCTGCAAGTCTTTTGGCTTGTGGGAGGAAACCGGAGCACCCGGAGAAAACCCACACAGACACAGGGAGAACTTGCAAACTCCACACAGGCAGTACCCGGAATCGAACCCGGGTCCCTGGAGCTGTGAGGCTGCGGTGCTAACCACTGCGCCACTATAGATGCTGATACCTATTTGGAGTGATGCTTAACGATTTCTGGAAGACTAGCTACACATTCTGTTTTCATCAGTTGTGCCAAACAGCCCAATAAATGATGATTGGCATTATTTACTTAATATGTATCTTAGTTTGAAACCATCACATCACTGAAACTTGATACGGGGCAACTGCCGGCCTCACTGAACTATGATACAATAAATGCTAATGATATCCAAACTCTACATGCTGCTGCAATGAGGAAGTAAAGTTGTTAAAATTAAACCTGCAGCCCCAAACAACTATCTCGCTTAGAAAGAATGAAAAAATTTACAAACAACTGCTGCCAATCAGTTAATGGTCGCAAAATTCAGCTCCGTAGTGCTGCTGGTGCCACTGCTGCTGAAGTTAAGAACTCCAAAAATATCAGCCAGCCCACTACCATCCGACTCCGGCATAGTCTGCATGGCGCAGCATGCCATGATTGTAAGGATGCTATCGTGGGCTTGCTGTGCATGTGCCAGAAGAGTACTGAGGGCTAGATGTAATAGGACCCCCAGAGATGGCCTAGGAGGTGGGGAGCCCTTAGAATTTCAAGGGAGGCAGGGACAGAGGGCCTGTCACCCTCCCATCACACTGCAGTTTAGTCAGGGCCAGGAAAGCCTTCCCACCCAGAGGCCAATTGAGGTCCTTAAGAAGCCTATTATCAGCCACTTTAGGGCCTCTTCCTGTCGCCGCTGGTATTAGCCAGCGATGGGGTGGTGGGGGGGCCTCCGTCACGCAGGGAGGTTGCCCAGTAAAACGAGGGGACCTCCTTGCGGAGAGGGCTCTCCTCCGCGGTCAATCTGTGGCCTATGGAGAGCCCCCACCAGCAAACAGCATACCTCCCTGAACACTCCCTTCCCCTGCACTCAACGTCCACCCTCTCTCCCCACATTGCTGGGGCCTGCGAGACTGGCCCTGGCCACCCTGCCTCACTTACCTGAGGTCTGAGTCTCTAGCATTGGGTCTCGTTCCCAGGCCTCCTGCAGTATTGGCAGTGGCCACTGCTCCCAGTGGCACTGCTGGTACTACTGAGCTGCCAGCCCTCTGATTGGCCAGCATTTCTTGAAGGTAAGATCCCCCTCTTTAAAGAGACAGAGATCCTGGCACACTGGACTGTGAATTGCGCGGGCGCCATTAAATAGAGCTGGGTGGGGTGGGGCTCTGAATAGCTGAGGCGGAATTCCTACTACCTTTTCAGCCTGGCGCTGGGAGCCCCGCTGGCTCCACTAAATTCAGCCCAGAGTGGACAGATTGTGATGTCAAACAGTGTCTAACGTTGATTAGTGCCGGACCTGGCATTTTGGACCTCATTCGTCTCTTATTCACTCCCAACTGAACATGCTGCATGAGGGGACTACCCACTCCACCCCCTCCATCACCACCTCCACCCCCACCAACCCCCCCAACTCCCCACTGGTGTTATTTTAAAGGCATCACCATGGGACTTTCAGGTGAGGTGCTTTTAAATGACAGGTATAATTAGGCTAGTGTTAGTTCTTTAACTGGATCTACTCTAATTCTATTTGCCTGTATATTTTATAATTTTCCTTTTTCAAATATATATTCAATTTTCTTTCAGATGTTGATTTTGGTTTCTTCAATAGCTACTTATGGTAAAGTATTCCAAGTTCCAATAATCTCCTATGTGGAAAAAAACCTTCTAACTTCTTCTTTCATTCTTCTATTGATAATCTGCAGTCTATACCCCCTTATTAGTAATTTGATGACTAGTGGAAACAATGGAATGTTTTATGTAAAATGAGCACAATGGTGACAAATTTTGGAAAGGGACAGTCTGTGCTTAATCTGCATATGCATTTGGGGCTCTGACAAATTAGTCAGTCGATTTTTCAGACAACACTGATGGCCCCTTAAACAGGCATTAGACCCTCTACACATGCATCTAAGGGACCAAACACCTGTTTTAGATCTCGCTGCTGAAAGTAGTTGGCAATGAGCTGAGCAGGAGCTCAGAAAACTGTTGTAGAATCAACAGCAGAAGTGCACGCTGACTCCACAGCATTCTCGATCGCCACTTGTTCCACGCCCACTCTCTCCTCCGGGGATTTACCTTTGGCCCACTGTCAGTGAAGCAAGCGACCCAACATTCAGCTTTAGAAAAGGGGTGACAGATGCCAGATGCTCACGCAAATAATGGTATTGAGATACAAGGACCAATTTCAGGCTAGCTTCGGACCTGCCGGTTGGGATGTACACTGTCGGCAGGCCGTTGGTCATGCACCCAAAAATGGGTCATCACCAATTTCTACCTCCATATTTCACTATATAATTTCTTTAAAAAAGTCATAGTTTTGAAAATCTATGATAAACATTAACATTTTCAGTTCCACACGACTAACTTGTCAATAATCTGCCTCGTGGTTTGCACAGCCCCCTAATTTTGGCCTGCTGCATTTGCTAATTACTTCTAAATTTGGGAACTTTGACAGTTTTATGATGTCATCTTATTCTACATTTGTTCCCAGTTCCTGCAGATACTATACACAGTATTGACACTGACTGCCACTACCTGCCATACATGTTGCACTGCTATCTCTGCGGCAGGTAACATGCATTGGCAAACATCTACGCATCACATCATTCAATAGCAACCTCAGTTCACCAACCATCAAACAGAGGATTTGGGTGTTCTGCCACTGTTTCACTTTCCTGCTACCACACTTATTTAGCCAACCTCTTTGTTTTTTGCCTTTATACCATTTGTCAAAGCTGCAATAAATTTTCCCCACATGCAGCTACATACCTTTACGCACAAGTAGCTGGGGATCAGAATATCCAGAAAAAGGTAACTCTTAAAATAGCTACAGCTAGTTATTAAAAGGGCAATGTGTGTGTGGACAGAAAGGTGATCACAATAGCACAGCAGAACATTGTGGGGAATTTCTTTTGATGCTAAAATCTGCGCGGCACATTTTCTTTTGCTGTTAGCAGCTCTCTCAGTAATTTCAGTAGTCACAGATGCAGAGTTAGCATTGGTCTCCTAAGAGCCATTTGCTATATGCCCTCCTTTCCCACCAGTGTTTCATTTCCTTCCAAAAAATTCAACCATCACAGACTACCATTTACTGAAAGCCTCATGGCTGCATCCTGAATAACAGCCATTAATGTTGTCATGCTGGGCCCCCACCTGCCAAGAATGAGGCACATTAAATTTGTCATGAACATTGATTTTAAACTGTTACTGGAGTGAAGAAAGGACTTGTTAAACAGATCAGCCGTGGCTGGAAAAGACATTTGCATATTAACAGAGGGTGATTGGAAGGACAAAGGATCATTCCCTGACACATTCAACCCACAAGGGACCTTGATCACCAGGTATTGTGTGTAAGAGGAGCATTCTAGAGACTGCTAAGGTGATACAATCCAAGATGTGGTCAGACCAGTTAGTCACATGACTAACCTGCTTGGCAACCTGGGTTTTTCTGAATTGTATAAACAGTTTGAACTCAGAGTGTCTGCTCCTGGACTGAGAAGATCTGTCCTGTCTGCTCCCATCTCTTTCACACAAGCCTCTGAATCCACTGAAGGCACATGAACTCCAAGAGAGAAAAGTCTCCTACAGTGAAAAAGGTTTAAGAAGAATACTGGGCCCCAACAAAAAGCAAGATCGACCTACAATCAAGGACTCTACAGTGAGCTTGAAGAACCGTAACAAAAACTCTTCAGATATTGCCTCAAACTTTTCCCCTTTATTTTTTTTCTGCTCTTCTCTGTCTCTATTTGCAAGTGTGTATCGCGTATGAATGCTAGTGTGGGGCATCGTGTATCCGTAGATGTTAACCGAATTAGAGTTGAAGTTTAAGTTTAATAAATTTCAACTTTTCTTCTTTAAACCCAAGAAAACCTGTTTGTGTTGGTTTATTTGCCTTATAATTGGAAAGCGGTGAACAAGGATTCAGCAAGGGGGAGCTAAAAACATGATGTTTAAAATTAATCACTGTTACAGTAAGACCAGATGAAGGCTGAGAGGGCCCCCTAGACACCTTTCTCACCTGGCAGTAACAATGTGCATAATGATACTTTTATGGCCAGATGCCACCTAAGCCATACTGTAGAGCAAACCCTTCTGTTGCATGAAGGGTTGATATAAGGAACCCTGAGGCCTATGTGGCTGCCATCATGATTCCCTGCATTTGAGAGAAGCCCAACGTCAGCTGAAAGCTCTGCACTGTGTCACTTCAAAGCCTTCTTTCCAGGGAAAGTGAAGATATTGCCCCTTGCAAACAGTATCTATCACTGTACTTGATACAAATGTGCACATTAGACTGCTTGATGCTCCATGACCCCAAATACTGCTCCTTCCCTGTGAGTGCTGGAGGTGAAACACTTGCCGATTCATCTCCTCCCACACCACAATTCAGGGTTCCAAACCCTCCTTCTGGATGAAATACCAATCAACTTGTACTTCCTCCAACCTAGTTTCTTGTTTTCGCTGATCACTATGCAATCACCTCTATATTGGAGAGACCAAATACCGCTTAAGTGATCATTCTGCAGAACTCTTCCAGTCTGTGCACAAGTACAATCCTGAGCACCCTATTGCATGTCACTTTCATTCTCCATCACACTCCCACACTGTCCTTGGTCTTCTACTCTGTTCCAGAAAAGTCAATATGAAGTCAAGGTACAAGTTTCTACTAGGCACTTTGCAGTCTTAGATCTCAACCACAACTCCTATTTTGTCTTTGTTAACAGGTGCTGGTAATGTAGAATTGGATCTTTCTCTGTAATTTCAGTAGCCAATGTTGCAGAGTTAGCACTGGTCTCTTAAGAGCCATTCTTTAAAGATCCTGGGAGAAAGCTGGTTCTTTGGTTGGGGAAATCACGCAATTGAAGGAGTGCCTGCACCCCTGGTGTTAACCTGCCTTTTTCTACCACCAATTTCCCGGGTCACAGAAGCCTGCTAGATTGTTATGCTCCCCTCTCCATTTAGCTTTAACTATTCACACATATGTCTGCAAATTCCCTAATTTCACGCATCATGTCACCTTTTGCTTTATGCAATTATCACTTCTGTCATTTGATCTTCTCCAGTTCTCCGTCTAATTACATTAGGTCATTCTTTTTCTTTTTCTGTGCATGTGGTCTCCCGCCCCTCTCCTGCTTTGCTCAACTGTAATATCTTCCAGTTCTATTTTGAAATATTCATTTTTTTTCCTTTCTCCTGAGATGCTGTGTGCCTTCAGCTTTTTCTGTTTCAGTCTTTCAAATTAAATGCATGCGTAGAAAGAAATTCTTCAGCATGCTGGTTACTCTGACCTTTCTGGCTGAAATAATAGCTGCTTCTGGAATATTGGCCGGACATTTACGCCTCTCCCCCATACTGAGAGCAGTTTGCAGGTGGGGACACGGGGCATAAAATCGATTGGGAGGCAGGGGGTGCAGTTCCCGTCACCAACCCGTTCCTGCTACCATTTTACCAGCAGCCGGGGGTGGGGGGGGGGTGGCGGTGGTGGGGAGGTTGAAAATGGCCATGCCACCCCAAGCCAATTGAGGCCCTTAGGTGGTCAATTAATTGCTACTTAAGGGACTCCTCCTGCCACGCTGGCATTTCACCACCTGGGGAGGCAGCCCCATAATACCAGGCAGCCTCCTTATGGGCTGGGAGGGGCCCTCCTGATTGGGCACCCTGTACCCATGGAGGCCCCCCCCCCCATGGCATAAGATGCCCCTGCTGCAGCACCTCCCCCCGCCCTCCTAATCGACCCCCACCCCCCTTGCCAAGGCCCAGCCGATTTTCCCCGGCGGGGCCTGAAACCCTACTCACCTTTAGGTTCTGGCATCTGTCATTCTTCTGGCTGGGTGCTGTCCCAGCAGTGACCACCGCTCCCAGTGGCACTGCTGGGACTGAGGAGCTGCCGGCCCTCTGATTGGCCAGCAACTCCTGAAGGCGGGACTCCCTGCCTCAGAGGGACAGAAGTCCTGACCAAGGCCAATTAAGGCAAAATCACTGTGTGGCTTCCAGGCCCAGCAGAGGCAGGCTTTTCAACTGGTGGGCAGGACCTCTGCTGCAACATAAAATTCCGTCCATTGAGTCTGATTTTGTGCTTTTTTAGAACATAAGGACATAAGAAATAGGAGCAGGAGTAGGCCATTCGGCCCCTCAAGCCTGCCGCCCCATTCAGTAAGATCATGGCTGATCTGCCCCACACCTCAACTCCTCTTTCGTGCCAGCTCCTCATAGCCCTCAATTGCCAGATATTTCAAAAATCTATCTACCTCCTCTTTAAATACTTTGTGATCTAGCCTCCACAACTCTCTGGGGTAGAGAATTACAGACATTCACTACCCTCTGAGAGAAGAAATTCCTTCACATCTCAGTTTTAAATGAGTTTGCCCTTATTCTGTAACTATGTACCCTAGTTCGAGATTCCCCCACTAGTGGAAACATCTTCTCAACATCTACCCTGTCAAGCCCACTCATTCTTCTAAACACTAATGAATAAAGGCCTGATTTGTTTAGCCGTTCTTGATAGTCAACCCCTTCGTCCCAGGAATCAGCCTAGTGAATCTCTTTTGAACTGTCTCCAGTGCCAGTATATCCTTTCTTAAATGCGGGGACCAAAACTGTACACAGTACTCCAGGTGTGGCCTCACCAACACCCTGTACAGTTGTAACAAGACTTCCCTGTTTTTGAACTGCAACCCCATAGCAATAAAGACCAAAATTCCATTTGCCTTCTTAATTACTTGCTGCACCTGCATGCTAACCTTTTGTGTTTCATGTACAGGAACACCCAGATCCCTCTGTGCTGCACTTTTTTGGAGTCTCTCTCCATTTAAATAGCCTGCCTTTTGATTCTTCCTTCCAAAGTGCATGACCTCACACTTCCCGACATTAAACTCAATCTGCCAATTTTTGCCCACTCGCTCAACCTATCTATATCCCCTTGCAGATTCCTTATGTCCTCATCACAACATGCCCTCCCACTTATTTTTGTATTGTCAGCAAATTTGGATATATTATACTCTGCCCCCTCCTCCAAGTCATTCATATAGATAGTAAGTAATTAAAGCCCTTGGACTGATCCTTGTGACACTTCACCAGTTATCTCTTTCCAACCTGAAAAAGACCCATTAATCCCGACTCTCTGTCTTCTGTGAGTTAACCAATCCTCAATCCATGCTAATACATTACCCCCAATACTGTGAGCTCCTATCTTGTGCAATAATCTTTTATGTGTCACCTTATCGAATGCCTTCTGGAAATCCAAATACACTACATCTACCAGTTCCCCTTTATCAACTCTGCTTGTTATATCCTCAAAGAACTCAAGCAAATCTGTCAAACATGATTTCCCTTTCACAAAACCATGTTGACTCTGTTTGATTGAGTTAAGCTTTTCTAAATGTCCTGCTATTTCTTTCTTAATAATGGACTCTAGCATTTTCCCAACGACTGATGTTAGGCTGACCGGCCTATAGTTTCCTGCTTTTTGTCTCCCTCCCTTTTTGAACAGGGGTGTCACATTAGCGGTTTTCCAATTCGCTGGGACCCTCCAAGAATCCAGTGAGTTCTGGAATATTTTGACCAATGTCTCCAATATCTCTGCAGCCACTTCCTTTAAAACCCTTGGATGCAGGCCATCTGGTCCTGGTGACTTGTCTGCCTTTAGTCCCATTAGTTGGTCAAATACCTTGTCCTTCATGATAGAGACTGTTACAAGATCTTTCCTCCCATTAGCTCCTTGTTTATCTGATATCTGTGGGATGTTTATAGTGTCCTCCACCATGAAGACTGATGCAAAATATTGGTTTAAATTATCTGCCATTTCCCTGTTGCCCGTTACCAATTCTCCAGTCACATCCTCCAAGGGTCCTACATTCACTTTAGCTACTCTCTTTCTTTTTATATACCCGTAGAAGCTCTTGCTGTTTGTTTTTATATTTCTTGCCAATTTACTTTCATAATCAATTTTCTCCCTCTTTATGAGCTTTTTAGTCTTCCGCTGCTGGTTCCTAAAATATTCCCAATCCTCTGGCCAACCACTAGTTTTCGCCGCTTTGTATACCTTATTTTTGATTGGATACTCTCCTTGACCGCCTTTGTTAACCACGGGTGGTTCATCCTTCTCATCGAGTCCTTCTTTTTGACCAGGATAAATTTTTGCTGAGCGTTATGAAATATCTACTTAAATGTCTGCCACTGCTCATCCACTGACCTTCCCCTTAGACTAGTTTCCCAGCCTGCTTTAGACAACTCTTTCTTCATACCTCCGTAATTGCCCTTGTTTAAGTTGAGGACATTGGTTTGAGACCCGAGTTGCTCGTCCTCAAACTGAATTTGAAATTCTATCATGTTGTGATCACTACCCCCTGGAGGATCCTTAACTATGATATCTCTTATTAATCCTACCTCATTACACATTACTAGATCTAAAATAACCTGTTCCTGGGTAGGTTCTGCAACATATTGCTCTGAGTAACATTCCCTGATGCACTCTACAAATTTGTCTTCCATGTTACCTCCGCCATTCTGATTTGTCCAGTCAATATGCAGATTAAAATCACCCATGACAATTGTAGTGCCTTTCTTACATGCCTCCGTTATTTCCAGATTTATCCTTTATCCTACAGTGAGGCAACTCTTTGGGAGCCTATAGACGACTTCTACCCGTGACTTCTTCCCCTTGCTATTCCTTATTTCCACATCACAATCTGTTGCACCTATATCATTACTCACCACCACACTGATACCTTCCTTTATTAACAAAGCTACCCCACCTCCTTTTCCTTTTTGCTTATTTTTCCGGAATGTCAAATACCATTGAATATTGAGTTCCCAGTCTTGGTCACCCTGTAACTACATCTCTGTAATAGCTATGAAGTCCAACTCATCTATCTTGTTACAAATGCTGCATGCATTCAGATAAAGAGCCTTAAGCTTTGACTTTTTACCATTATTACTCATTCTGGTTCTAATTTCTGCTTATATTTTCTGTCCCTTCCTGTCACACTTTGATTACCGTTCGCCTCTTCACTACTCTGCACCTCTGCTCACTTATTTCTTTTTGATTTTTTAAACTTCCCTTCAGTTGAACCCTCCCGCCCATTAATTAGTTTAAAGTCCTATCTACAACTCTAGTTATACAATTCGCCAGGACACTGGTCCCAGCATGGTTCAAATGAAGCCCATCCCAACGGAACAGCTCTCTCCTTCCCCAGTACTGGTGCCAGTGCCCCATGAATCAGAACCTATTTCTCCCACACCAATCTTTGAGCCACGCATTTACCTCTCTAATCTTATTTACCCTATGCCAATTTGCACGTGGCTCAGGTAGTAATCCGAACATTATTACCTTTGTGGTTCTGCTTTCTAATTTAGCCCTAAGCTACTCATAGTCCCTCAGAAGAACCTTTTTCCTAGTCCTACCTATGTCGTTGGTACCTACGTGGACCACGACAACTGGATCCTTCCCCTCCCACTCCAAGTTCCTCTCCAGCTCAGAAGAGATGTCCTTAATCTTGGAACCAGGTCAGCAAAACAGCCTTCGGGACTACCTGTCTTTGCTGCAGATAACAGTATCTAGTCCCTTATTACTACTACATTTCTCTTTCCTCCCCCACTTGAATGGCACTCTGAACCATGGTGTTGTGGTCAGTTCGCTCATCCACCCTGCAGTCTGTACCCTCGTCCACACCGGGAGCAAGAACCTCGTACCTATTATATAAGGGCACTGGCTGAGACTCCTCCAAAGCTAAATTCAGGATCCCCATACCTGCCTCACTCGCAGTCACACCTTCCTGTCCCTGACCACTGTCCAAACTGGATGTAATTAATCTAAGGGGTGTGACTGTCTCCTGAAACACAATGTCCAGGTAACTCTCCCCCTCCCTGATGTGTCACAGTGTCCGCAGCTCGGTCTCCAGCTCATCAACTCTGAGCCGAAGTTCCTCGAGCAGCCAACACTTGCTGCAGATGTGGCCACTGTGGATCGCACCGGCGTCCACCAGCTCCCACATACTACAGCTGCAACACATCACCTGCCCATCCATCTCTATTCTATTTAATTAATTAATTTGGATGTTAAATATTTGGATGTTTGATGCTGTGTTTGATTTAAATTAAATTAAAAGTGCCTGTTTAAACAATCAATTGTAATTAATACTTCTAGTCCCACTCTGTGTTTATACTCTTATTATAACACTTACTGTTACACTACCATGATTGAAAACATTTTAATTACCTAGCTCCTAATTTGAACCAATACCCTCCCTGCTGATCCCTCTCTCTCTCTATATATATATATAATATGGTAAATTACAAAATCCACTTTAGTTTTTAATTTTTATACCATTGAATCGATCAAGTCTTATTTTATATTTGATTAACTTAGATTAAATTAAAAGCTTACCGGTATACTCACCCCGGCTGGATTTCTGTTTCCCGCGCTCTCTGTTGATTGTGACGTCACTTTTCGATTTTTGATTTGCCTCCAAACCTCCCACTCATCTCCCGCTGCTTCTCTCTGAATCTCCGAGGTTCTGGTGCACTTTTTGAATGCTCTCCTCTCCCGCTGCTTCTTTCCGAATCTCCAAGGTTCTGGCACGCTTTTTAAATACTCTCCTCTCCCGCTGCTTCTCTCCAAATCTCTGAGGTTCTGGCGCTATGTGAATGCTCTCCTGTCCCGCTGTTTCTCCCTCTGGAGATCCTAATACAATACAATATTCATGTAGCAGGTACTCCATATTCTTCCTGGGGTCATTGAAAAGAGCAGTTTTATCCTGAATGTGCATCTTGCATGTGTATACATGTGTAACTATGAATTCAAATTAATATACTGCAAAGCGAGCTTATTGCATATGAAAATAAAATAAAGAACTGTGAATGCTGGAAATCTTAAATAAAAATGAAAACAGAAAATTTTGCAAATATATAGCAGGTTTATCAACTGCTGAAAGTTGATTTTTATTATAGTGCAGAATTTCTCAGTGAAAAAATGATCCTGCTTGAATGATACTTTGGTCCATAGTATAGCTGAGAGAAAAAGTAGGTTAACATTTCAGATTGAGGCCCTTTGTCAGAACCAAGTTTCAGTGCTATATGCTACATCATATTAATCACTCCGCTATACTGAAACACTTAAGTATCATTCAAGCAGGATCACTTTTTCACTGAGGAATTCTGCACTATACTAAAAATCAGCTGTCACACTGGTAATAAATTAATGGCTTGTCTGACTGAGACTTACAACTCCAGATGTGTATGTAAAATCATTCTTTTTAGGAACTGCATTCAAGCTGAAATTACTTGGATCCAACTCGCTTGCTCCCAATGATTACCATAATTGGCATTTCAATCCACTGGTATTAAAAACTTTACTTCCTTATGTTAAGACCTTGGCGGGAACAACGCACTGTCAATTCAGTACCTTCACTACACAGGTCGCAGTATATTATTAAAGTTTTCCCGCCTAATTAGAAAACAGCCAAATTAAACACTCTAGTAAACCCCAGAAGAAAACGGACCAAACCAGGTATCTTTAGACAACAACAAATTAAATATTTATTAAAACTAAATCTTAAACACAATTAAGATAAACCTATGTCTAAAGACCTTATAACTTCTTATTTTAACCTAATTTCCCCATTCACACAAATACGCTCAAAAAATAACAGTAGTTAACCAGTTTTTAGAAGTGGTGTTTTTAAAAATTAGCTGTTTCTTAAGAATAAATAAATAAGTAAGTCTTTGTGGGTTACGCTTCTGATGGATGAGGTATTCTAATGTGGAAATAATCAAATGCTACTCGAAGTCTTCACTTGGATTTGATGAAGCAGTCTGTGTTTGATAGGCATTCAAACTCTTCAGTGCAGCAGGCATTAACAGTTCCTTCAGCAATACCAAATGGTCTCTTCAAAGGGTTATTTCCTCTTTAAGCAATTAATTTGGCCAGTAGCTCCTTGTAGAATTTCTGCTGAGAGAGAATGGACAGCTCTTTTCTCTTCAGTACGCTTCGCAGGCGAGTCTGGTTCAGACCAGTTTTTGCCAGTTTTACACACGGTCAAATCGAAACATTATACCATGTGACACCTCTCTCCTGCTGTTGCTGAGGTAATAAAATGCAGCTGTGGCACACTGTGCTCAGTCTTAAAGGCACACTGTTTTCAGAGTCTTAAAGGCACACTGTTTTAATCTGAGGAGAAAAATAATTACAGTTGTGACATCGCCGCCCTTGGTGAAATGAAATGCCATTCCTGAAATGCGTTTCATTATAATGCAAAAAAAAATAGAAATTGGGAATAACACCAACATTTTCTCATATTCAGCACCATTCACTCCACTGATAATTTACAGCATTTTCTTCATACCATTGTCATCCATATAAGTTAATGTGGTTAACTTTGTGACAAAGCATCGGCGATAATATTGTTTTTCCCTGAAATATGTACAAATTTCAAATGATAAGGTGGTAATAACAAACTCCATCTAAATATTCTAGCATTTCGGTTTTTAAATTTTTCCACAAACGTTAATGGGTTATGGTCAGTGTATATTAGTATTTCTTTATAGTCTTGGCGGACATATACCTCAAAATGTTTCAGAGCCAGCAAAAGTCCTAATGTTTCTTTTTCCACAGTGGAATACCTTTTCTGATGGCAATTTAGTTTTCTTGAAAAGTACCCTACTGGCTTCTCTATGCCCGATTCGTCATCCTGCAATAGGAATGCATCAACTCCCAGGTCACTAACGTCAATCGCTATTTTAAAGGGTTTAGCAAAATTTGGAGCATCCAATACTGGTTCATTAGTTAAGATTGCCTTCAGCTTTTCAAAAGCTGCCTGGCATTCATCTAACCATACTACTTAGTTTTTCTTTTTTGTAGCAAATTGGTTAATGGAGCAGGCACAGTACTAAAATTCCGTAAAAATATCCTGTAAAAACCGCACATCCCTAAAAACCTCATTATTTCCCGTTTAGATTTAGGGATAGGGAATTCCATTAAGGCTTGTACCTTTATCGTTTTTGGCAATACCTGTCCATGTGTTCGAGGTAAGTTACTCTTGCTTTTCCAAATTCGCTTTTTTCCAGATTTATCAATAAGTCTACTGCTTGTATTTTTTTTTAACAGAATTTTTAGCTAGTTTAAGTGTTCTTGCCAAGTTTTACTGTATATTAGTACATCATCGAGATACACTACACAGTTGGGAACACTGGCACTTGATTCATTAATCGTTGAAAAGTGGCTGGGGCATTTTTTAGCCTGAATGGCATCACCCAGCATTGATAAAGACCGTCAGGTGTTACAAGAGCTGATATCTCTTTGGCTCGAGGAGTCAAAGGAACTTGCCAGTATCCCTTTAACAAGTAGATCTTGGTAAAAAACCGTTGATACAGTTTTCTAAATGTAGAATTGGGTAGGAGTCCGCCTTCGTTACCGCATTGACTTTTCTGTAGTCTACACAAAACCGGGTTGACCATCAGGTTTAGGTACTAGAACTATTGGTGAACTCCAGCTACTGTGACTGGGTTTGATCAAATTGTT